>NC_134212.1:22270702-22573733 GCF_965140235.1 Caretta caretta | reverse complement strand
TGACAGGTTTCAAGAGTAGCAGCCGTGTTAGTCTGTATTCGCAAAAAGAAAAGGAGTACTTGTGGCACCTTAGAGACTAACCAATTTATTTGAGCATAAGCTTTCGTACATACTCTAGTTCTGCTCAGCCATTCAATGCTCAAACTCATGTGCACAAGGCAGTGACATGCAGTAATTGTACATGCAAATGACCCGTTAGGGTATGTCTGTCGCCTCTGGGAGCGAGCTTGCCAGCCCACAGACTCAAGTGAGCGGGGCTCCTGCTAGCGTGCTAAAAATAGCCATGTAGATGTCGTTTTGGTGCTGTGACTTGGGCTGGAGCTTGGGCTCTCAAACCTGTGGGGTGGACTTGAGAGTCTGAGCTCCAGAATGAGCCTCTGCGTCTACACTGCTATTTAGCATACTAGCTCATGTCTGTAGCCCCAAGGTGGGAAGCTTGCTCCCAGATGCAATGTAGACACTCTTAGGCTCCTAAGTGATGACTTGCTCGTGCAATTATAGTAGATTCTTACACAGTCATAGTGAATGTGCATGTACCAGTCTGGAAATCTGAGCCCAAATATTTGCTTAACTTATTAGAAGTAACTCTGGGAGCTTTTCATCAGTGCCAATGGAAAGTCTATGCACGTGCTGTGGGGAGAATGCCTCTGCTGTATGAAACCTTAGTTCTTAAATAGCTCAAACTATATATCTTCAGAAATAAATGTAAATCTTTTCAGTCTTTCCTCCCAAGGTGTTCCAACACACAGGTTAGAGTGGCTCATTTTTCATAACTTCTTTCAGTGATGAACCCCTCTCCCCTGCACACTCCGCAGCCTCCTGTTTGAACTGAGTACAGGCTCCGTGCAAGTGAGAGCGAGCCACAGGGCCTGATCCGAAGGCCATTGGCCTCAATGGGACTGTCTTTCCATTGACTTCACTGAGTTTTGGATAAGGACCATAGTCTAAAGAGAGATGCTCCTTTCATGGGTAAACTTGAGGCTGTGACTATGTTAAAGAAGGGTCGGAAGTTTAGAGTCCGAGAGCCAAGTGGAACTGCTGCAAAGCTTAAAAAGCAAACAAAACGAAGAGGTGAAGATCTCAAGTCCGAGAGAGGAAGGGCGTGTGGATGTGGAAAAGAGTTAAAACTTCAAGAGGATGCAGTTTGAAGCAAAAAATTTGCAAGTGTTCACCATTGCTCACCTGCTGCAGCCTGACTTAGTTCTGTGTTATTGCCGAGGATACCTAATACAGAGCGGCAAATGTCCCCCAATCCCCCCTCTGTTCTCAGAAGTGCTTGTGTAAACATCATTGACTCTTCCTGGGAAGTAAACGCAGCCCTGTACTCTGGTTTTGGCAGGTAGGTAGAGTAGGGGCTGATTCTTCAATGGATTTGTATACATAGCTTCTGTTCTCCCCGCTGCCCCCCAAAGCACTGGTTTGCTTTCCCCTTTGAGGGTAGGGCTTTCTATGAGCAATTTATAATTTTGCCTTGCAGACATTGTGGATTCTATACAGTCAAACTATATTTCTATCCTGGGACTTAATGTCCTGAATTGCTGATGTGCCACTTATTTAGACACCACTTATCTATCACTTATCACCTTCTTCCACGTCCGCTGGATATTATTTGTCAATCAAGATTAAACACTAGGGCAGCATAGAGCTGCAGCAACAAGAGGCCTGCTCTATATAAAAGGATCAAAGCCTCTGTTAAATAGCTGAAGCTGAATCTCACTTGCACAGCCAGCAGAGTTGTCCTCCCTGGGCAGACATGAAGGGGCAGTGGATGTAGTTCATGCGATACGTTTGTAATATATTACTGCAGCAAATGGCCTTCAGATGGTACGTAGTGGAAATAATGACTGTTACACTCGTGTGGCAGGAGTTCAATGAATGGGTAGCCACTTGAACGTGCCGAGTCTGGGTTACGGTCTACCTGCTCGGAAGGTTTTAGAGCTCATGGGGTTTCATTGACTTTGAATGTAGGGCTCTGGAGAGAAATTTGATGGATGAATAAACCTAGATGCATGCCTGTGGTGCCTTTTATAAACAACAATAATCACCTCATCTACCTGAAAATCTGCTCTGTCTGCTAGATATGGAAGTGGGGAAACAGCCTTACAAGTTAGTTAGTGGGGCTGCTACATGGTGGTGTTGAGGGATATCACTAGACATCATGGCATTAAATGATTGGTCCCCACACTTTCCCCCATGTGCATCTTGGTGACTCTGCAGAGACCATGGTAAGAATTTCCCATAAAAGGCTGAATAAATGAAACTCCATGAAGGCTGTGCAACCCATCTCCATCTCTCACGATGTTCTCCTGTCCATTCCCGATAAGAAAGCATTTATCGTAGATTTAGGGGAGGTTTGGGCAGCTGAGGGTTAAGACTGAGATTTTTTTTTTCAGGCCGGATTTGAGGGGCAGAAGTGGAGTTGTGCTTGGAAGGCAGCCCATGAAAGGTGACCAGTGTCCATATCTGGCTTGGGGCTGTCCACCTGGTTTCAGCTGGGGAAGTGGTTGGATTCCATAAGCTCTAGATGCTGAATCCTCTGTGTCAGCTGCTCTGGGATTCAGCCTTGCGTCGTCCTCCTCTGCATTACTCAGAACATGGGATGGGAAGCGTGGGTGAAACAGAGACACAAGGCTGGATGAGGGGAACTGGCTTGTGTCCCCGCCTGGAGCGTTGGGGGTGGTGTGTTGAGGAAGCTTGACTTCCCTCTGCCTTCCTCACTCCATGGAGCAGAAGCTTTGGGTGTCTGGGAATCATAGAATATTAGGGTTGGAAGAGACCTCAGGAGGTCATCTAGTCCAATCCCCTGCTCAAAGCAGGACCAACACCCACTAAGTTATCCTAGCCAGGGTCCACCCAAGACACAGATGTCAGTAACGCTGGATTCTCAGTCAGGCAGTCTCTAGTTTCATTTTAAAGTGGACAGGATGGAGCCTCAGAAGAACAGACAGCAGGGAACACTCCTGTGCTGGCCTTGACCAGGGAGAGATGGGATGGCACTTGCTGGGCCTTCTCCAGCTTTGCAGAGTAAAGCGCTGGAGCAATAGTGTCTAGGGACCAATCCTGGGCTCCCAGGACCCTGCTTGGTCTCTTCCTGTCTTTAACTCCCATGATCCTAGGCAGGATGGCTCCCTTCCCCACTCAGCTTCACTCACTGCTTTGTTGTTTTAAGGTCAAGGAAAGAAATAGCATTTTCCCTGGCAATGATAGGAGGTGGGGGGAGAGATCAGCTGTTCTCAGTGCCAGGTCTAGCTGCACTCCAGCCCCCAGTGTCTCTTCCCCATTCTCACCCCCCCCCCCCCAATGCTTCCTTTGTGTAGCAGATGTTGGCAAGCTCATTGCTGGCTCCTCCTCCTTCTAAGGATCTCTTTAAAATGGGAATGAGGCTTTCCTACTTTTTGCAGCGATAGGGTGTGATTATCTGTCCTATTCAGGCTGGGGGGGGGCATTAATTTTGGGACTCCCCCTGCATTCTAACCAGGCTGAGAAGGTGAGAGAGAAGGGCTACTTTCAGCACATCACTCTGAAGGGTAACCTGCAAAGGAGAAAGAAGTTGGCTTATTTCTTAGGCCATGTCTACACTTCCACTTACGTCGGCAAAACTTTGTCACTCAGGGGTGTGAAAGAAAATATCCCCTGAGCGACATAAGTTTTGCCAGCAAAAGCGCTCGTGTGCACAGCAATATGTCGGCGGGAGATGCTCTGCCGCCGGCATAGCTACCTCCACTCATTCGGGTGGTTTTATGATGTCACCGTGCGACAGGTCTGCCATCGGCATAGAGCGGCTACACGCGCGAAGGTACAGCAGCACCAGTGTGTTGGTACAGCTGTGCCTCTGCGAGCTTGCTAGTGTAGACATGGCCTTACGCTGCAGTTATCCTGAACGTTGTGACTGCTCATCCCAGTTTTGCTGGCTGTCTCCTTGGAGGTCCCAGCACCACGGACTGAGAGCTGTCTTGGCTTTCAGTTGAAGGTGAAGGGTATGTATTCAGGAGTTTTCTGTGTTAACACACCATTTTCAACACTCTGAAAGCTGATTCCATGCGGTCTCTGTATGGTAGCTGTGAGGTCAGTGTGCTGCTACGGCTCTTGTCACCCATAGAGTCTTCCAGGAAAAACAGGGCAGACAAGGCCTGAATTCCTAATATAAAAAACAAGCGGAAAAAGCCCTTATTTATTAGCCCCTCCCTCGCAGCACCTTCCCACAGATAGGGGATGTGCAAGAGGTCAGATTAGATGAGCACGATGGTCCCTTCTGGCATTAACATCTGAGAGTCTATGTGAAAGCTCACAAGGGCACCAACCCCTTTTGTTTCCTCCTTGCAGGTTACCTTTCAGAGCATTGCTGCCCCCTTGAATCCCAATAGCCAAAACACTAGGGGGCACATGAGCGCAATACCCCACTGGAGATGCAGCTTTCCAAAACAGTGACCAGCATGTGACAGTGGAACCCCCCTCCCCGCTCAGCTCCAATTGCCTCCTGTTGGGTGCCCTGTGGCTCTCTGACTCAGTGACCCAGGGTGATGGCTGCACATTGATTTCCATGTCAGGAGCCCCCCCTCCGATTGAATCAGCCCAGAGCGACGCTGATTGGGAAATAATTGCAATAATAATAGAGATATTTTGCTCCTGAGTAACTAAACGATACAAACCGGGCGTGGAGCCAGGAGAGTTTTGAAGGGCAAAGCTGAGAAATCAATGGCTCGAGGCTGCTGGAGCAGCTGTCGAGCTGGGGAGAAGAGAGTGGGGTTGGGGAGATTGAGGAGAATGGAGATGAAGATGCTACTGGGGAACAGAGCTGTGGGGGTTCAGCGCACTGGGCATGTAGCAGAGGGAAGGAGGGGAATGAAAGCATCCTAACCTCTTTCTCACCACTGTAAGAGTACATGGCTCTTGAGTGCAGTTTTCTAGCAGCAGGTCCTCACTTAACTGCCCCCTTTGCTTCCCTTCCCTTCTTCATTTGAATATGGCTTAATGTAAGGGGTTACTGTGGCCCATCTCCCAGACAAAGGCAGCCAGCCAGGTGATTAGCAGGTGGATGGCTGTGACAGGTGCTTATCTTATCATGTGAGGTGGCGTGCCAGCCTTGTATTCGAATGGGGACCAGCTTCTGCAGTTGCAGGGATTGTCCCTCTGATATATGTGATCTATGCTCTGAGCAGTGGTTCCCATGCAGTGGCATGGGGAGTGGAGGGCTGGCTGGTTGCATGGTGCAAACTCCCCTTCTTTCCAGCTGCTCAACTGCAGTAGAAGGACCTCAAAGAATTTTTGGAGTATGGACTTTCCGTAGTGGCAGTCACTGCAGTTGCTGCGTTGTTGTCATGGCAGACAGGAGGGGGACAGTGTGGGGGGCTGGATGCGGTGGTGTGAGTTGTGAGGCCTGAGTGACAATGGACTAGAGTGGTCCGGAGTGTGCATGGGGATATTCTCTTGCGTGGTCTGTCCTGTGACGGAGACTCTGGACTACAGGTCTGCATAGGTCCTCTCCGTGGGGGTGTTATCAAAGTAAATCGATCTGTGATATGAGAGCCATCCCAACCATTATTTCTGTCATAGATTTTAACCAGTCCTCCCTCTCCACCCCTTCATTACTGGAACGATTCTTCCAGCCCCATTGGCATCTCCAACCCTGTGTCTTCTCAGACCCTTTGCCCTTTTGAAGAGGCAGGTCAGCAGTGATCAAATAGTAGCTAACTCCATTGCCCCTTCTGTCTGAGGAGCTAAAGGTGGGTGAGCTGTATTATCATCCCTGGTTTTCAGGTGGGGAAAATGAGGCACCGACAGCTGAAGTGGCTTTCCCAAGGTGTACAGCGAGTCAGTGGCTACCTAGCACAGGGTAAATAACATCAACTCAAACTTAGTGCAGACAAGGCAGTCTGTAGTTTTCTCATGTTAGCAGGCTGAAGTAAACACTAGGGTGGATCCTAGGGTTTACCTTGACCAGCTAACTCGTATGCAAACCACAACTGCCTTGCCCACACTGGGATGTTACCATATGGTAGCTCACACCCTCTTTCTTAATGAAGACAAAGGCCTAGCCTCCTGGTCTAACCACTCAATCACTTCTGCTCATATGGGAGTAGAAAGTCCTGACTCTGCCCCCAGCTCTAATGGCAGGACGGCTCTTCTCCCATGGCCCCATGTGAGGACAGGCCATATGTTATCCCTGAGGAGTTGCCACTAGCTTTCCCTCAGGTAGCTCTTTATGCTGCAGCACCTCCTCTGTCTCATTTAAAGTCTGAGCAGGTGTGTGCCCTAAGTGTCTGTTCTGCCTGGGCTGGAGCCCCTGCTAGCATGCAGCCTCCTGCAGGCCCTTGCTGCTGAGGTTTGATTGGAGAGAGCTGGGGGTTGTGTTACAGACGCACATGCACTTGTGCTGTGAGCATATCTGCTGACACAGCGTCCCCACTTGGTGCTGGGTCATGTTGCAAGCCCACGAACATGCTCACATGGGGCTCCTTTACGGCTTTAAGACAAATGTTTGACTTTGTTGCATGTTGGCCAAAGTCCAACATTCCCCTCCCCTGCAGAGAGATTAATAACCTCCAGCGGCAATACAGCCTGGGAAGAAAGGGGCCTTTGTCTTGTGTCTCTCTTCATCGTATGGGATGGGGTGAAAGCGATTAGCCATGAGCGAGTGGGCTCCTGCAGCTTGCTGCCAGCTAGTGTCCCTAATGTTTCTGTATGCAGGAGGCTGGTGTCTGGCACTGGGGGCTGGTGGGGGGCCGATGTGCTGGATCAGCTGCGAGAACATAGTGGGATGGAGTCGCTCTTAAGCCGTGCTGTGCTGGAGTGGCTCCCTCTCTTTCATGGGCTGCAGATGGATCTGCTGAGTAGAAAGGTTCAAGCTCCTGAAAGAGCTTGCGAGCCTGGTGGGGGGTTGAGTTTTAGCAGTCTTGAGCTGTGGTCAGGGTCATGGTCTGTTCCAAGCTTTTCAAGAGTGTGGGGCAAGGGCTAGAGCCTGGGTCAGCTCTAATTGGCTGTATACAGCCAGTTTGGCTTTGTGCCTCTTCCCCTCTCTAATTTTAAACATGCATTTTCTCATAAGGAAGAGGTAAAAAAATGCCATTTTAGCTGACGGGAAAGTGGTGCTGTATGTTAGGGCAAGGAGAGTTCTGAGGCTGGCGGGCACCACTGGGGACCTATATCTATAGCGTCTTTTGTCATTAGTTTTCCGTCCCCTTTTTCGCTCTCAGTGTGAGGTTTTCACTGTCTCTCAATCTTTCCCCCTCAGTTTCCATTGGATCTCCCCCTCTCTCTGAGTCTCCTAGTGCAAACCCATGGTGTTTGCATGGTGTAGTGATTTTGTCCATCCTTAGCTCGTGTGCTGGAGCTGTACATGACTGTGTCCCCAAAGTGTGGTCCCAGGTTATCTGATTGTTTTCTCCAGTGTTGACTGCAGATGCACCCGTTGCTCATTACACTTGTCTGTGCCTAGGACTGATTACAGGGCTGGGCTCTGGGTGTTCATAGCCCCAAACAGGGGAATAGGCTCCAGGTTCCACAGAGCAGGCCCTGTTTCTTTCAGTCTCTGGTGTCAGGTGATGGAGGCTGTTGTTGAGGCAGTGGGCTTCTGGCTCGGGGTGGAACTGCAGCATGATAGGGTGAGCATGAAGATGGCTTCCCCCAAGAAGTCCCTTGAGCGTGTTGTGGGTTGCTCAGGGGCACTGCTCAGGAATTACACTAACTGGGTTCAGAGTAACAGCCGTGTTAGTCTGTATTCGCAAAAAGAAAAGGAATACTTGTGGCACCTTAGAGACTAACCAATTTATTTGAGCATGAGCTTTCGTGAGCTACAGCTCACTTCATCGGATGCATACCGTGGAAACTGCAGAAGACATTATATACACACAGAGACCATGAAACAATACCTCCTCCCACCCCACTGTGGTATTGCTTCATGGTCTCTGTGTAAATATGTCTTCTGCAGTTTCCACGGTATGCATCCGATGAAGTGAGCTGTAGCTCACGAAAGCTCATGCTCAAATAAATTGGTTAGTCTCTAAGGTGCCACAAGTACTCCTTTTCTTTTTACTAACTGGGTTGTCAGGGGCCCAGCTTCCCTGTCTGGAGTGTGGTGAGACCTCAGGGTTGAGCATACTGGTAGTAGCCTGGACAGCAGAGACAGGCCAGTGTTGTAAATTGCACAGTGATTTCCATGCAGGGGTCTCCCATTCTCCCAGCCCCAAGCAAGTTGCTAAGTTCTGTTATGTCTCCGGAAGCAGTGTTCCCCTCCTAGAGCTCCCTTCTGCAGTGGGCTGTGTCCGGCCCTGAGGTGAAATGCAGTTCCTCCTCCCATGGCTGTATTTATTGCTCTTGACCAGGGATGGGGATGGGTGGGTTGACAGCTGGGCTCAGCGGGTGTCTCCAGATGTGGAGGGTGTCCGTGTCTCTGTGTGTATGGGTCGCTGATGGTGAATGTCGGAGCCTGAGGATACGCGTGCATAGCAGGGTGTGTGCTGGCAGGTCTGTGGGTACTTCTCTTGCATGGGTGTGTTAAGGGCATAAGTCCCTGTCCCTGCAGGGGTGTGATGATGGTAAAGCTGGGGATGTGGTGGCGCTGTGCGGGGTGGGGACTGCATGGATAAGAATGCTTGTGATGCAGTTGGGAGATACTGTATGTGCTTGGTTTGCATGTTGGGGTGAGACTGTGTGACCATGGATGGGTGGGTTTGTTTTGGGGTTGAGTCTGTGTGTGTTAGTGGTTGGGGAGCTGTGTGTGCTGGGGAGAGGCTGTTTAAGCGTGGATGCATGTGGTTGTGCTGGGACTTAAGCTGTGTGTGTTTGTGTATGCTAGTGGTTGGGGTATTGTGTGTGTTGGGGAAAGGCTCTGTATGCAGGAGTGTTTGTGTTGGAACTGTGCATGTGTGCACACACATCAGTAGTTATGGAGCTCTGTGGGGCGGGGGGGAAGTGTTGGGGTGCGTCAGTGTGAGCATGAATGATTGGGTTTGTTCAGTGGTTGGGGAGCTGAGTGCGCATGGGGTCTGTTGAGGCTGAGGCTGAGTGCATGTTCATGGTTGTGTGGACCCTAGCCGCTGGGGTGCTGTATGCGCAGAGGGAGATATTCTAAGCCCATGACATATGTGTATGTGTGTTGGCTTCGACCCTGCGTGTATTTGCAGGTATCCCCGTTGGTCTCGAGTAGATAGCCTGGCCTCTCCATCGACGGGCCAGGGATTAGTGATGTGAGTAATGTGTGCGCATGCTGAGCGGGACTATTAATAACATTCACTTTGAATTTGGTTAGATTAACCAGTGTCATATCTGTCAGTGTCGGTGAGTTGTTAGAGTTTGTTGCTGTTATGAACATTGATTTAGATTAAGTATCTCCCTGTTTTTTGCTTTATTATGCTGATATAATTAAAGTTCCAGTATTCTCTGGCTCACGGCGACGCAGGGTCCGGGATGGAAACCTCACTTGTATTAATCTTTATTAAATGGGAACTGTTTCTCAGAATGAAAGTCGGCAGCTTATCTCCCCCTTCCCAAATACATGGATGAGAAGAAAGTGCCTCTGCCAGGCGTGAGGGAAAAGCGCCCGCGATCACTTGTGGGGGAGGACACCCAGCTGATAAGGAGCTTGGTAGTTCCTTGGTAGTCTCCCACACTGTGTGTTTTGGGGTAGTCGGGGGTGGGGATGGGGTTGAGTCAGCATTTCCCCATCGTGCCTTGGGTAACTTTCTGTGTTCCAGGCAATATTTATTTCCAAGACACCTCTGGAATTAGCAGTTTGGTTTTGATAGCCAGCAAACAGCCATCGGAACTGCTTGCCTTCCGACAACTAGAATATTCTGCAGCCCAATAGAACCTCCATTCCCCACACTAACAGTGTGGGCCAGTCGTTGGAGTATTGGACGGAGCATCAGGAGAGCTGGGTGCTAATCCCATTTTTGCTAGTGCCTGGGCAGATCCCATCATTTCTCTGTGCCATCTGCAAAATGGGGATTGTGATACTTCTCTGTATTTGCAAGGTGCCTTGAGATCCTGGATGAAGCGCCAGGTATCGTCGTTGATACGATTTACCAGATGTTGTGATTTAGTCAGTAAGCAAAAATAAATAGGATTCAAAAGTCAAGGCAGCTGCATCATCGAACCTGTTGTCTGTTCGCTCTGAGCAGGGTTTGAGTTACTTATGCTAATACTTCATATAGACAACGGCCATTGAGAGGTAGCGTGATCTAGTGGACTGAGCATAAAGCTGGGAGCCAGGAACCATGTGTTCTAATTCCAGCTCTACCACAATTTGCTGTGTGGCAATCAAGGGTGTTTCTTCGGCCCCTGTTTCTATTGCTGTAAAATGGGGCTAATGAGATAATGACCTAGCCCTATTCGCTGGGTGATTGTGAGGATTAGCTAGATCAGTGGTTCTCAAAATTCATTGCACCGTGACCCCCTTTTGACAACAAAAATTACTACGTGACCCCTGGGGCGGGGAAGGCAGTCTGGGGCCCGATCCTAATCCAGTGCCCCGCTGCCCCAGGCTGAAGCCCTTGGGCTTTGGCTTCAGCCCTCGGTGGGCAGCGCTCAGGCTTCGGCTTCACGCCCTGGGCTGGAGCAAGTCTGACACGGACTCTGGCAACCCCATTAAAATGGGATCGCGACCCACTTTGGGGTCCCAACCCACAGTTTGAGACCCGCTGAGCTAGATTATGTCTGCCCAGTGCTCTGAATGGGTAAATTGCCCTGTGCTGTCTCAGTATCATCATTACAGAAGCTAATGTTCTTCATTGTATTTAGTAAACCTTGTGACATCTCAGGGCTAGACTGACAGCCTGGAGACCAGGGTCCAGGGTGCTGGCAGTGACATGGCAAGCTTCCCCTGGGTTGTGCCTCAGAGCTGCCCTGGAGGGATCTATTAGGGGTGGAAGAGCAGAGACAGCAGGGAGTGAAATAGATGGATAGTTAATCCTCTCTGGGATTGTTTATGACGGAGGAGAGGAAATGAGTGGGAAAGCTCTATCTGCTGGGCTGGGGAGAGCAGAGACCTTTGTGTGTTTGTTGTTTGAAACCAGAGGCCCTCGTTGGATCCCAGCTGGGAAGGCATAACCTGCCCCGCCTGTTAGATGAAGGGCATGAGGGTGGGGAGAGGGTTCCTGGCAGCTGCTCAGGGCAGAAGTTCGCAGGGCTCATCCTACTGGGGGAAGGTGAGCCTGGCAGTGCACAGAGAGGCCAGGGCCATCTGCTCATAGGGCTCATTGGAGAGGCTCAACCCGTGGGCCTGTCACTGAAGCGGAACAGAAACAGCAGGGCTCTGTTGTGCTATGGCACCGCCAGGTATTGGACAGGGGTGGGGTGCCATTCCCCTCGTTCTGGTGAATTCCTTCTCTGGGGGCCCACTCATCTGTGAGGGAGGCACCTTGTCAGCCCTGTTCCATCATGCCAGGGGCCCCCTACAGTTCGTGTCATGCCATGCTGTTGGCCACAATGGCCATGCGGCAGCAAGGTGCAAGCCAGGGGCATTGCCTTGGGCTAGTGCTGTGAGGGCTGGGAATGAGCCCACCTATCTGGCCATACTGCTCCCAGCTCAACCTCTTCAAGATTGGCCTCACAAAAGAATATGGTCGTACTGTGATCTCACATTGCATCATTGGTGATCTCAAGTGCTAGCCCAGTGATATTGCATATAGCCTCCCCTATCACGCCATGCAACATGCTGTCATGCCAGACACATACCAGTCATGTTTGGGTGCCCACAATAAACCTGTAGGCTCTGATATTGAGATGGGCAGCGATCCAGGGCTGGTGTTTGTGGGTGGGTGGGAGTCAGAGTGATGTATTCCCACCAGGCTGCAGAGCCCACTGTCCTGTGATCCCTACGGTGTGTGTGGGCTCATGCCCACCATCCCAAAGGCTCCTGAGGTTCATGCCCATTGGTGTCGGCGCATGGGGAGCTTGTGGCCTCTCAGTCGCATGAGATTCTCCACAAAGAAAATTGTACTAATCAATAAAGAAGCCTCCCCCCTGAAATGCTGGCTAATCCCACAGTTCTCCAGAACAAGTCAGGCCATGTTCCATCAGAGATCCCACTGGCAGCCATGATCACGAGGCCCTGTTTGCCCATGGGGGGCCAGCTGCTTGTCTGGAAAGAGACATGTCTGCAATCCAACCGGAGAAGAATAAATTCCTTTGAACAGCAACTGTTGGAACTGGAGCCAGGGCTGGGAGAGCGGGGGAAGGGTAGAGCAAAGGTAGGCTGGGTCCTGTCCTTTCCTCCGTCTGCAGAAAGTGCAGGCCCAGCACCCTCTTCATGCCACATAGTTTAGATTCCTCTATGGGACTGCAGGGACTGTGGAGCCTCTGTGGAGAGCAGACTTGGCTCAGAGCTTCTCCCATAGTGGCTTGCAGGGAAAGTGGGGAAGATAAACAGCTGCTATGGTGTCAGGAGCCTGCTGGGATGGTTACATGCTGGGTACATTCCTTGGGGGGACAGATAGCTCAGTGGTTTGAGCGTTGGCCTGCTAAACCCAGGGTTGTGAGTTCAATCCTTGAGGGGCCATTTAGGGATCTGGGGCAAAAATTGGGGATTGGTCCTGCTTTGAGCAGGGGGTTGGACTAGATGACCCCCTGAGGTCCTTTCCAACCCGGATATTCCATGATTCTATTCTGTGATTCTTGGGAGACTCCACCTCCACACCTGAGAGTGACTCCCTTAGAAAAGGCTCTCTCCTGGAAAACCCACCTTGCCCGGTGGCCCCAGTATGATCCCAAAGACAACATCTTCAGCTGGCATCTGTCTCACGTCCCGCTACCAGCATCGAAGCTATGGTAGATGGGGATCATTTGCTAGAGGTTGCTCTCTCTAATCCTTGCCCCAGCTGCAAATCCAAGCCTCAGGCTATTCTGAAGAGAAAATAATTTTCTCTGCTTCAAAAGCCTGTGCACATGCAGCTGGCACAGCCGCCTCTGTTCTTTAAGTTGTTTTGGGTGGGTTTTTGTGCTCTCAGACCCCAAAGTTCAGAGCCCAGGATGAGCCAGGTAGGGGTGACTTAGAGATGTATAGCTTCCTGCACCCAGCTCTGCCAGTGCTCCTCAGTCCTGACCCCCAGCCCTCTGCTATTCCAGTCCTGGGCTTCCACATCCCCAGCTCTGCTGAAATACTGCAATCCTGACCCAAAGCTATTTGAAGGCTGACTCACGCCAGCACCTGTGTCCAACAGTTGGGCACTTGTAGGGGACTCAGCTGCTTCTCAGTCTAACATGGTCTGACAGATGGACAGACGTGTGTGGGGGGATGGGGCTCCCTTTTGGCTGTATCTGCACTAGCATTCCTCTGCGCTCTTCTCACCATCGCTACCCTCAGTGCTGTGGAGGTGACCCCGTAGGCCAAACGCCTGTGCCCTGTCCACTCAAGTGGTCTCCCCTTAGCTGGCACTGGTAAGGCAGCTGCTAGTGTAGATGTGGCCTGGGAGGGAGTCCTAGTGAAGAGCCCTCCCCTTTCCTCCCCCCAGCCCTGGCTCTGCTGCTCAGCAGTCCTCTCTGGAGTGGGGCGGGCCCTAACCATTCCATCCCTGCCGCTTCAAAGCAAGAGAAATATGTGTCTTGTGCCCCAGCGGGAGGGCTGGGGGAAGGGGCTGAGATGGCTCTTCCCAGCATGGGTGCTGCTCACTCCCTGCCCTGTCCCCTAAGATAGTCGCCTGCACCAGATCCCACAGTAAGGACCCATCTCTTAGAAATCTGAGATGGGGAAGGGGAGCGAGGGGCTGAGCCTGGCAGCTGTTGGGTGCCACAGGTCTCCTAGTGATTCTTGGGGGTGGGCTGGAGATGGAATGTATATAGAGGGGGGCACCCCCCCCTTCCCTCCTGAGTCCCTGTGCTCCAGTACGCACACAGGGAACCTTCAGTTGTCCCCCCATGTTTCAATATTGCCCCTCCCCGCAGACCTCTTTTGGATGAGAGCGTTCCTCTTTTGGATGAGACATAAAGCCCAAGTCTTTCCCACGAGTGACCTGGCCAAATCCCAGTGTAGTTAATTCCATTCTGTCTCCCGAAATCCCCCTGCAATTTCAGTTGGATTTTTCCATTTGCTGCCCTAAGCTCTTGTGTGCACTGCCGCTGTGCCCTGTCAAACAGCTGGCACATTCCACCCCAGAGGTGGCTGCGTTTGTGCTGGGCCGGGCAGTTCCTGTATGTAGTTTGCAATGTGTTGTGGTTCAGTCAGGATTAGAGGCACAAACTCTGTAAGAAATGATTCCCGTCAATAACCTTTCAAATCCTTTGAAGCCCTAACTCCCCCCCCACCCCCGCAAGGCACGTGGCTGAGCAGTCAGCTGAGCTTGACGAGTGAACCCCTCCTGCTGCAGCATGAACGTTCAGCCTCTGTTCCTCCCACCTGCCTGGTCCCTGCTGCTCTGAGCCCTGCTGGGAAGCGGGGCAGCCACCACAGCAAAATTCTTCTGTTATTAATAGAAAAAAACCCCAAACAACCAGAGCCTGAAGTGCAGAGCATGGAGCGTGTGACCCAGCCCCAACCCCAGGCTTGTCTTGGCTCAGGAGAGCCTGGGCTTGTTGGCTTGGGTTTCCACTGCTCCCTGGCTCAGCCATCCATCTGGGAGGTGTAGAAAGGGAAAGATGCGGTTCCTTCTGCTGGGCAGTGTAGTATGTGTGCATCTGTCCTGTGTGCACACATGTGTGTTGTGGGCAGTCGCATGGTGCTGGAGAGGAAAGTGGTGGGGGGAGGGGATGGGGACGGGGACGGATGACAAAGCCAGAAACAAAGCTGGAGCCCTGTCCGCCAGTTACCTCCAGGTTCGGATCTCAGCCGGGCCAGCAGTCACCAAAGGTAATTTCTATCTGGCAGCAGCTCACTGGCCCACCTGACAGGTGGTTGAGCTCAGCCTGCTTCCCTGAAGATACGTCTCATACGCTACTTCTGCCTTTGACCCAGGGGTGGATTAGCCACTGGGCCAATGGGGCCCGTGCCTAGGGGCCCTGGCCAATTGGGGGGCCCTGAAAAATGAGTGCCCCCGCGCCCTGACCCCGCTCTGCCCACCCGCCTGGTGCTCCAACTGCTCCCCGCACCACGACTCAGCTCCCTGGCTAGAGTACCAGGCAGGCAGAGCGGAGCAAGCCCCATGCCCCGACCCCAATTCCCTGGCAGAAGCTTGGGGGGGGGGGCGGGACTGCAGGCGGAAGGGGTGGGGAGGGACCCTCACTTGCTCTGTCTTAGAGGCCCCACAAAACCGTAATCCGCCCAGGGGGCGGGCAGCGAGGGCAATGCTGGGGATGGTGTTGGGGTTTGCCTCTGCTCTTAGGATAAGCAGAGGGTTGCTGTCTCTGGGCCTCTCATTCTAACCCATTTCACCAGCACTGACTGTCCCCTACAGGAGCCCTGTGTCCGGAGCTGTCGCCAGAGACTGCCTCTGCTCAGCGCCGCCACCTTCCCAGCCTGTCTCTTTGCCCTCCAATAGCTTCCGCATGGCAGCTGCTGTGAGTGGCCCAGGGCGAGCTAGGAGCTGGAAGGGAACCTGCGCCTCCCCATCCCCTCCAGCAGGTGTCCGGGCCGAGCACAGACCAGAAGGGGGGTGGGGGAGGGAAGGGAAGGGCCCTTTGAAATGCAGTCCCATAAATAAGCCCCTCTTGCGTTGGCCTGTGGAACTGGAAAGGGTCCCCATGAAAAGGCTGCAAAGTGTGTTTCAGGCAGATAAGTCCCTGCCTTTGAAGTATGGCAGCGGGCTAAAGCGCCCCATCTTGTAGCTGCTGCCAGCCACCGAGAATTAATCACAGCCACGCACAGATAAGAGTACAAAGCAACACGAGTGCTGTGCCAAGGGGGGTAGGGACCGGCAGGGGGATGGCTCTGGAGAGGGAGGGGCCCTCAGTGGGGAGAGACAGACTGGGTGGGACCCAGGGATGGGCGAGGGAGGGGACGGGATGCTGAATTCAGGGAGGGAGGGACTGGGGGAAGTGGGAAGAGAGCCAGGGTAGGGACCAGGGAGAGGGAGGTGGCTGTGGAGAGGGGAGGTGTGACCCCGTCTAAGGAGGCGGGGGACACTGAGGGTCAGGTCCCCTCCCCTGGCCTCTTTTGTTTCCACATCGTGGTGTTGCTGTTTGATCATCAGCCCTGTTTGGGAGCACCCCCCTAATTCCCTGTCTTGATAGGATGCTTCATCCTCGGCAGAGCTACTCTGAGTGTGAAACATTGAGGCCTCCTCCCTCCCTCTCCCCCGTGGAGTGAGGTGGCTTTGTGTGAGGCTGGGCTGGGAGGTGGGCTCAGGCAGAGCTGAGGCGCAGGCTGAGGAGAACCAGGGGCACAGCAGCGGAGTGTGAAAGTCAGTGAGCACCATGGACTCCTTTCTGCAGTGCAGGTTCTGGGGTCCAGCCGTCCCTCCCAGCTGGAGTGCTTTCTGGTGCAAGTGCCAGATTGAAGCGCTTTCTGGGAGCCTAGACAGCTCCAGCACTGTGAGGGGAGAAAGAGCCAGCTGGATCCAGGCCAAGGGTGGGAGTGGCTGAGAATTGCTTCCATCAGGCTGCTGCTTGGGACATATGTGTAATGAGTTGGTGAGTCTCAGTGCAATTACCAAATGCTGAACTCTCCTTTTCCTTCTACGAGGGGATTCTCTGGGGCAGGCCCAAGGCCTTTGGGGGGCGAGGGGAGCTTGCCCTACTTCTCCTGCCCATGCTCTCTCTGACTTTCAGGCAGAGGGGCTGCAATCTCTAGGGCTGTCACCAGCATAAGATGCACCTTCTAAACCTGGCCTACCCTGGGAAATACAGTGTTGGCAGAGCTGGCCATGGTTACCATTGTGTCAGCTGGAGGGGCATAACCCTGGAGGGAACCCTTTGGACCTGAGAGTTAACTGTGCCCAGGTGGCCTAATATTAAACACAAGACCTTGTCTACACAGATTGTTGAACCTTGTGTAAGCCAACATGTTCTAATCCAGTGTAACTTCCCTCTGTGGACAAGGTCTAAGGACATGAGCCAAACTGGCCCTTCTGCTTATGTGCTGTATCACATACTGCCTAATGACCTGTTTGGCTAGCCCTTGCATTGTTCCTCTAGGTATCCTACCTCCTCCTAGTTAAGAGAACGGGTGCTCTGGGGTCTGGGTATGGCCAGCCCCAGCAAGCGTGGAGCTCCGAGGAAATCCTCTGACACGGATAAAATCCGAGAATTATTCCAATGTGTTGTAGACTTTCCCCAGGCAGCTGTGTGCTTTCTTCCACACCATCCCCAACACATAGTGCACACTCCCTGAACTAATGCGTAAAGCCCTGTCCTCCTTCACAGTCTTCCTCCAAGTCCTACTTCTGCTGTGATGCTGCCAGCTATTGACAGTGAGGGGGACGGTCAGTGGGGGGCTGCAAAATATTGAAACCTTCTAATGGATTCACATCCACTGAGTTGTGCCCACTGTTAGTGTCTGAGAAATATGTTCTCATTACTGTCCCCCAGCCCCCAACTGACATGCTCACCCACTGCATCGTCTCTTCATATTGTAAGTTCCTTATGGCAGAGATTGTTGACATGTCTGTACGGTGCCTAATGCCCTGGGGCGCAGATCCTGCCTGGAGCTTTTGGGTGCTCCAGTAATAGAAATAGTTATGCAGGGAAAAAAAACTATGTTAAAAGAACGTTAATGTTCCAAAGTCAAACCCTTGAAAGTTAGGAAATGCCACAGTTAAGGTGGACTGTGCAACCCCGTGTGTATACACTGTGATAACCATGCCTGATGTCACAGAGGGAAATCTGTGTCAGAGCCAGGAATTGAATTTAATTTGCCAGGATCCCAGTCCAGTGTCTTCCTTTCTCTTTTTGCAGCCTTTTGCCTCATTGAGTCTCCGTCTCATGCACTGAATGTTGTGGGGGTCCTGTAGAACAGCGGTTCTCAAACTGTGGGTTGCGACCCCAAAGTGGGTCTTGACCCTCTTTTAATGGGGTCGCCAGGGCTGGTGTCAGACTTGCTGAGGCCTGGGGCTGAAGCCAAAGTCTGAGCCCTACTGCCCAGGGCTGAAGTTGAAGCCAAAGGGCTTCAGCCCCAGGTGGCAGGGCTCAGGTTACAACCCCCCTGCCCAGGGCTTAAGTCCTTGAGCTTTGCCTGCCACCTACCCCCCCGGGTAGCGGGGCTTGGGCTTGGGCCCTCTTGCCCAGGGTCGTGTAGTAGTTTTTTGTTGTCAGAAGGGGGTTGCAGTAAAATGAAATTTGAGAAACACTGCTGTAGAACAAACAGCATATGATCATGTAGCTAGAGTGCATCATGCAATGCTTAGTGTTCCTGTCACCATGCTAAGCCCCATTATGTCATCAGCCAGGATCGCCATGTGATGATGCAAAGGGACTGATTACGTTGCTGTGTCCCAAAATAAGAGTCCACCCATTTGAGTGGGGAATAACATTTCCCTGTGATGACTGGCAGCCGGACCTGGCCTCCCCGGCTGAGGGTCCACCAGTCACACCTCTCCTGGAGGGAAAGAGCACCACAGGAAACCTTTCGATCCTGTCTTGGGAGTGGTGGGGGGCGGTCTGAAGCCTTAAGAAACGTCTGAAAACCTCTTGTGATATTTACAATTGCTCATCCTGTGATGTACTGCTATGTCAGTGTGGGGGAAGTGGCATCGGGTTAGGGCATGTAGGAGTATTGGCTGCCTGGCAGGATGCAGAGCAGTTAAAACCATGTTTCAGAGTAACAGCCGTGTTAGTCTGTATTCGCAAAAAGAAAAGGAGGACTTGTGGCACCTTAGAGACTAACCAATTTATTTGAGCATGAGCTTTCGTGAGCTACAGCTCACTTCATCGGATGCATTCATCGGATGCATTTTCCACTGAATGCATCCGATGAAGTGAGCTGTAGCTCACGAAAGCTTATGCTCAAATAAATTGGTTAGTCTCTAAGGTGCCACAAGTACTCCTTTTCTTTTTAGTTAAAACCATGTGTCATAGGGGAGTTTCCCAGATGGGACTGTACACTCCATCTACCCCCGACTCACAACCACATTCCCCTCCACAGACTGTTCATGTATTAGGGTCCCCATTGTCCAGGCTGTGCAGTGCATGCTGGGAAGGCACATTCTGATGCTCTGAGATACCTTTGGTGCTTAGGGAATGTTGATCAGCACTGCACCATGGTTCCCAGCATCAGTGTATCAATGCAGTGGCTGTCCGCTGAAGCATAGAGCTGGGAAGGTGGCTGGCCTAGCAGTGTGCACCGCAGCCGTGTCTCAGTCCTGTCTCTCTGCACACTGTGAGGGTCTCCATCTGGGATCGGACTGTTTGCAGCTTTTTTCTAACAGTCGCACTTGTAGCTGCTCCATCCCCATAACTCGCTCTTCTATTGGGTTTGGACATGTTCTGAACAGCTCCTTGATCCTGAGCACTCGTTAGGGTGCTTCAAGTGGAGCTGATGCAAAATCAGAGCAAGACAGGAATTGGAATCCATGGGGCGATGGAAGGGTGCGGGAAGCCAACTAAACCTCAGCCAGAGGAATGGCTCTGTTTAGCCACGAATCTCTGAAATAGGCCATGAACTAACCGTAATCTTGCTGTGAATGGGGTTGGATTGACTTGCCATCAACCATTGGCTACCTATGACCTGCCTCCCTGTGCTGGGGTTAGTGTCAAGCTGAGGGGAGGCCATTCTTCCCCTGAAAAACTAGTCATAATGGCCTGTCCTGTCCTGTCACCTGGAGAATGACAATGACTTGTAATCACCTGCAGAAGAGCTCTGTGTAAGCTCAAAAGCTTATCTCTCTCGCCAAGAGAAGTTGGTCCAATAGCAGATATTTTCTCCCCCACCTTCTCTCTTATAATCACACAGCCACTTAGGAATTGAGGAATAGCTGCAGCATGGGACCAAGGGTCCATTGAGTCCAGTATCACTTCGCCTACCACGGAATATCAGACCACTGCTCTCTTTAGGCTGGAATCCCACCTCCAGCTTGGGCTGCTATGGGATACTTTTGCATGAAGTTAGAACCCCTGTAATGCACACAATTGCCCAGTCTATGCAATATCACATTGAGGGTTATGGAGAAGATTCTTTTCTGACCCCTTCAAATGTTTGGCATACACCATGGAACATGAGATCTGGTTTCCCTTGGCAACTCAAGCTACAAATGTTGTTATTAGCAGTCCTGAAACCATCCAGCCCTTTCAAACCTCCTGCCAGTGTCTGACCCTGACCTCCACCTGAGGTGATTTGCAGAGGTCAGTTTAACACTGCCCTTTGGAGCCTGTATCTTTATCAAAGTGTGTCTCCTTTAGATAAGCACCTGCCTCTGGCATGCTGGGCATGGTTCTGGCTTAGCTGCAACCTTTGCTGGCTGGGTCCTGCTGCTCTTGTGCTCCTTGGGAGTAGATGTCCCCCATTAATGTTGAGTTCAGTTTAAGAGGAAAAGAGCTGAGAAATAAGGCAGAGTGCCAGGGAGTGAATGTGTGTGTAGGGCAGTGGTCCCCAACCTTTCTGTGGGAATAGCACATTCCTAGTCTCAACAGACTGTGGTGGGCGCCAAACACCCCGCCACTGAAATGCCGCCGAGAAGCGGCAGTGGATAGAAGTCTTGCCACCAAAATGCTGCCGAGAAACGGCAACGCATTTCGGTGGGCGGTTCTCAGGCAGCCGCACTTGGCGGCTGCATTTCGGCGGTGTGGTGTCCTGCGGGCGCACACAACTGCCCCGGCGGGCGCCATTGCGCCCACGAACACCATGTTGGGGGCCCCTGGTGTAGGGAGACAAGAAAGCAGCAGGTTCTGCATATTGCATTTCAGGAATGTCGTCCCCTCCCTTAAGCTCCTCCTAGCCCATGCTTGGATGTAACCTTCCCAGACCCTGCTTCCTGTTCCCACAGGGAGTCAGCTCTGCTTGCACCTGTCTCTGACACTTCTACCCAGAGATCAGGAGAGGAAGGACAGTCTTGTGGTTAAGGCACTATATCAGGCTCTGCCACGGACTCCAGAGTGTGACCCCTCTCTGCACTTCATTTTCCTCATCTGTAAAAGGGGACTGGTGAGACTTGCATTGACTTGCCAGGCATGGGTATTCTTAATGTAACTGATGTTTGTAAAATGCTTTGAGATTCTTGGAGAGAGGGTGCTTTGGAAAGGCAAAGTATTATAACCTCCAAGGTGACTGCACGCAGTCCTTTTCTTGATCATCTTCAGGAGTTCTCCTCTCCCAGTGTATGTGTGTCGTGGGGAAGAGGTCTCCCCTGCGACACAGAGAGAATACCTCTCTAGAATGCACATCCCATGCCATTGCACTGCTGTGCCCGTGTATCCCGCTGCTGCAAAGCTGACCTAGCTCACTCGGCAGGGTCACGCGCTCAGTTAGGATTCATTTTCAAGCAGTTTTTAAAACTTCTGATGAGGGGTTTTGCTGGGTGCTTCTGTGAGAACCTGACGGGCACACTTCCACAAGCCCCAGGCCTTAGTCTGCAAAAGTGCTGCCCCTTTGACTGCAAAGGAAAATCCTCTGATTGCTCGCATGGAAAGGGAGACCAGCTCCTGACCTGCTATTTGCACATGCCCCCATGGAGATACTTTTGCACGTGTATTACTTGCAAACCAGCCTCAGGCCACGAGCAGTTTTTTAGAGTTGGTCCCTTAAAAATCTCACCCTGTAATTTCCTTGTTCCAGTCTCCTCCCACGTTTGGGTCATACCCTCCAGAAATAGCAGCCCCACTGCCATGGCAGCAGAGGTAACAGCTTGATCTAGTTCCTCTGTGGGGATAGCACTGCACCCAGCCGTGGAGCACTTGGGCTGCTGGCCTGTGTAAATTTGGACAGGGGTGGTTCCAGACAACCAGCACTTTTCGCTTCAGGGAGAGGAAGGAGCTGGAAGAGCTCTGCTCGTGCACAAGATGGAAAGGATTGGGTTGTATCAGGGAAGAGGAGGGGAGGGTAAGGAGTCCATTCAGCTCAAAGGGACAGACTGCATCCATCCTGTGCCCTGGGATCTTGTGGATCTTGAGTACTTTGGGCCTTGTGGTTGTTGAGACGTTGCTCTGCAGTGCAGTGCGCTAGTCTCGTGGCTTGATCAATGCGACTCAGCTGGCTTGGGTCATTGGCCCATTTCCTCGGTTCCGCTTCTCACTGGGGATCGAGCAAAGTCAAAAGCTTGAAATGAAACTGCCAAATTTTGCCTGGTTGGAGGCAGGGCACCTCTCGAACCCTCCTTGTTTAGCTTAAGGGTTCCCACCTGCTCCCCTGAATCAGCCCAGCTTGGTGTGAAGTCCACCCAGCTCTGCTCATATCCATTGATTGCTTGAAGAATTCATGCCTCTGAGCTAGGTGTTGGGGTTGCCGCGTTCCCTGGAGCAGTGGGGTTTGACTGCGTTGTACATTTTTGCTGAGTGAGTGGTCTGTGTTTGTTCAGTGGTGTCCATGCTAGAGATGGCACTGTTGCAATGCTGTGGGGGCTCCGTGTCCTGCAGATGAAACACGGCGCAGGTAGCCTCCCCTAAACAAGAGAGGTTTCCCAGAGGCTTTCATGCCTTGGATTGTCCTCTGGAGCTAGCTGGTGCAGCTCACCGAGAACAGGGGCCTACAGTCTGAAGGGAGTTCTAATGTTCAACCACACATTTATTTGTGGTGAGGTGTTTTTGGGGATCCCCCTATTTTCCCCCCATCGCCCAGCATGGCTCCCCAACCTGGCCAGCACCCGCTCTTTTTGGTTCCCTCTGGCACGCCTTGTGTTGACAGTGGTGGGCAGAAGAGGCTGCACCTTTCCTAGGGCCTTAACGTACTGCTCCTGCTGGCCTTCCGGCAGAGACACCCTCCCCATGTGGCTTCTCCATCTCAGCCTGCCCCTCAGGGACTCAGAGTCCCTTCTTCTCCTGGGGGGCCTCCTTCCAGCCTCCCCTTTGCCTCTCTCCCTCTGTGATACAGCGCATTAAGGCTGCTGCCTGAAGCCAGCCTGTAACTCCTGGCTGCGGACTCAGCTCAGCTCACACAAGACAGGCAGAACGAGGGCAGGAATTCTGAGTGAGAAATTAGCACGAGTAATTATTAGTATTGGGTAATTATCAGCATCAGGATGAGGAGAAAGGTTAATAGAGTTTTTTTTGGTAACGGTCTTTTCCCCTGGGTGAAGGAGAGCTGGGTAGGCAGGAAGAAACATGGTTCCTGGGGGGAGGGAGGGGTTTGCTATGATTAACCTGCATCCTCCTCCCCATCCCTCAAATACCCCCCACGCACTGGAGATGGGAGATGGAAGCAGATTCCTCAGAGCTGCCTGTAGCAAAGTTCAATGGCTGTTGCCTTTTAGAGGGTACATTCTGCATGTGACACCCTGGTTGTACTAGAGTTTCCCCGTCCTACCAGCTGAAGGCTTGGAAAACCCCCCCCAAAGACTACAAGGTCCCATCGCATCCATTCCCCCCATGAGGCGCAGGGCAGGGCAGGTATCCCCCAGTCTTATTCTCTAGTCCAGTGTTAAATCCTTCCCGCCGCCCCCACCCACCCCGCAAAGTGTTGGTTCTCCTGCCCCTTCCCTGCAAGGAAACTTTCCCAGTCTAGCCCATCTCACTGTGGGAGAGGTTTTCCCTCTCCACTTTCTGTCCTTCTCCCAGCCTGTTTCTGAATTAAGAATAAAAGTGAAGGGGCTAGACAGTAATCCTGTTGGGCATGATGCCTTCCCCGGGGGTGGGGGTGGTGAGGGTTTGGGGAGCTAGGGTGGGTGAGGTGCACCGTAGCCAGCCTTCCCCAGGGGTGAGGGTGGTGAGGGTTTGGGGAGCTAAGGTGGGTGAGGTGCACTGTAGCAAGCCTTCCCCAGAGGTGGGGATGGTGAGGTGCATTGCTGAAAGGTTCCCCCACTCCTGGAATGTTGCTCTCCCCAAGCCTTTCACTCCCTTTAATTTACCTACTATGAACTGTAAGTGATACTTCGGACCCTTAAAAGTCCTCCCCTCTTTCCCCCCGCCCCGCCTTAGGGCCCTTTGACAACCCAGTAGTAGTTTAATCCCCCCTTCCCACTGCCTCTCAAACTTCAATTCTGTGCTCCCAGACCCCTAAGTTGCTGTGTGTTGCCTTTGACACTGCCCGTCTGCTGTCTCTGGCCTCTCCTTTCGCAAGAGAAGAGATGCCCAGGTGCAAGAGAGTTGTGTGTCTCTGTCTGCCTGCCTTGGTGAGGGTCATGTACTCCCTTCTAGTGTGTGTCGCGCTATTAGGGGCTCAGCTCCATCCCTCTTTGGCCTGGAGCAATTATTCTGAAGCTTTTCCTGAAGCCTTGCATTAGCTCGAAGTGCTTAACGTCTGTTATTTTTAATGTCTCTTTCTATTTCCCAGCACTGCACACTGCAATAGTGTAATGGGGAAATTACCCCACTAGTTAAAAATTACTGACGGAGTGACAGCCACCCATAGATCTATTTTAAAACCAGGGTAAGACTATATTGATTTCTTGGCGCTGTGACTGTGGCCTGTAAAAGGGTTGGAAAGGAAGGTGCATTTGTGACATTGCCACAGCCTGTGGGAAAGCCCGTGCCGGATTGCAGGGGAAAGTGAAGGAGGTGCCCATGGCTTTGATGCTGTGTGTGTGGGCATGGGCAGGACACAATCAGCCCCAGCTCTCTATTCAGGGCACGCTGCCTGTTAGGAGCCCGAACGCCGTGTGTGTCAGGAGTTCGGGGAGCTGGGACTTGCGCTCAGCCCCTATTGGTGCTGGTTGTTATTTGTATTGTGGTAGTGCCTAGGAGCCCCGGTCGTAAACCAGTACCCTGTTGTGCTAGGTGCTGTACACACACACAGCCTCTGCCCCTGGACAGTGTGGGTTGTACTCCCTTCAGGTCAGGGTGGGGAAGCTTTTGGCCAGGCTTTCGCCATTAGGCACAGACAGTGCTTATCCCTCGTGAAGCACTTTTCATTAGAGCACCATCAGGCAGTGCCTGCTAAAATAGGGCAGGAGCATTATACCTTTTGCAGAGACACGGTGGAGGTGGCTTGCAAAGGGTCATGTCTGGAGCTGCGGCTGGAGCCAGGAGTAGAGCTCAGGTGCCCTGACTCCTGGCGTGCTGCTCTGTTCCCCGCGCAGCACTGTTGGGTGCGCTAGTGCTGGGTGCACCCCGGAAGCTTTGCTCTTGTTTGGGTTCTGAGGGAGGATCAAGCCTGAGGTCCCAAATCTGAGCAGAGGGGTACCCAGAAAGGTGCAGAGGGGGAAGGGAACAGAGGCATCATTAATGAAAAGGGGGGCAGTCCTTTGAGGGGCATAAAATGGAGGGTTAGTAATGGGGAGGGGACTGGTGCCTTTGTCAGCAAGGGGAAGGGGAGCGGAAGCCCAGCTGTGGCAGGGAAGGGAGTGGAGGCCTAGTTGGGGGTGGGCTGGGGAGCACTGATGACGGGGTGGGGAGTGCTGGTAAGGGGGAGGGGAGCAGGGCCCATGCCGACCACACAGCAGGGAACGTTGGTAATGGGGTGGGGAGTGCCGATAAGGGGAGGGGAGCAGGGCCCATACCGATGGCACGGCGGGAAGCACTGGTAACAGGATGGGGAGTGCCACTAAAGGGGAGGGGAGTGCAGCGCTTGCAGGAGAAATCAGTGGCTACAGGCACACACTTCAGCTCCTGCCTGCGGCTCCCCAAGCAGCTGTCAGCTCCTCCCTGCAGAGTTACACTCTGTCCATAGGCCCCAGTGCCCTGCACCCTGCGAGGGGGCAGCCCATCTCCCCACCACGTGGAGCCGTCCTCTTTCTCTAGTAGCTCAGGGGTGTCTCTCTTAATTAAATACATTTGTTTTGTAAAACTGACTAAAAATAATCCGGGGCTGGTGCATGCGGGATGCTGGTGGTGAATCAAAGGCACCGCTCTAATTAAACAGGCCCTGGTTTGTTTGTGAGCCGCATACATTTCCATGCTAATGAACCGCACACTGGGATCCTGCCTTTCCAGCCCCGTATCCTCTGCCTGATTGGGAACTATGCAAATGCTGGAGTCTGTTTATTGCAGCGGGGACTGCAAAGCTTTCAGCAGGCTTTAGGGTGCTGGGTAGGGCAGGAGGGGGTTACTCTGCAGGGGTTGGAGAAGCTTATTTTTGTTGTCCCTTTGCTTTTAGCAGCCAGTGCATTGGATGTTTTGGGGCAGGGTTTGTGCTGTGAAGGCTCCGAGATCTCTTGCCTGGCACTCCCCATTTGTCCCGGCAGGAGCATGGCTCTGGTTACTAGCCAGTATTCTATTTCCCATTTGCTAGTGGTGAACAAGCCTGTCTCTCTGCCTGCACCCCAAGAGACTCACTGGTGCGAAGAACATGCCCACAAAGGCTCTGGCCTGTCCCGAGGCTGCTTTTATCATCTGAATGCCAGATCCATGCAGAATGGCAGTGTCCCACTCCCAGGGGCCAAGGGCTAAGAGTGAGTGAGTGACAGGGTCACGGGTGCTGGCTTTGTTAGCAGGGGCAGGAGGCTCTGGAGGATGCCCCTTTCTCTGTGTGTCTGGATTCCTCCTGGGAATGGATGTGGGGCATCCTGCTCCAGTTCCGAGATGCCTTCTCCATGGAGGCTGCTGAAGGCCAGGGGCTGCTGGATTCTGCTAGGTTCCCAGGCTACCCCATTAGCTGAAAGTGGAAGTGGGGCAAATATCCGCAGTGGCTGGAGACAGGACACTATATGGGGAGGGCTCTGAGTTACTGCAGATAATTCTTTCCCAGGTGTCTGGCTGGTGGGTCTTGCCTACATGCTCATGGTCTACTGATCACCATATTTGGGGTTGGGAAAGAATATGCCCCCCCTCCCCCCAGTCAGGTTGGCAGAGACCTTGTGTGTGTGTGTATGTTGCGGGGGGAGGTCGCCTTCCTCTGAAGCATGGGGAAGGGGCACTTACTAGTCTTACTAGAGTAAGACTTACTAGAGTCATGGGGAAGGGGCACTTACTAGAGTAAATGGTGGGGTCTCAGTAACTTGCAGTCTTTAAATCATGATTTGAGGATGGCAGTAACTCAGCCAGAGGTTCGGGGTCTATGACAAGAGTGGGTGGGTGAGGTTCTGTGGCCTGCAATGTGCAGGAGGTCAGACTAGATCATCACAGTGGTCCCTTCTGCCCTTAAAGTCTGTGAGTGTAAGTATTTGTTGCAAGCAGGGAGGGGCAATTGGGTTCAGAGAACTAGCCCTGCTGAATTTAACCCCCACCTTGTGGGTGACTGTCCCAGTAGTGCTCCTAATGTGGTTATTGACAGTACGGTGAGAAAGCAAGGCATTTAGGAAGAGTTTTAATGTAAAAGGGAGCCATAAAGGGATTAAAACATTTGCTGTGGCCCTGCCCAGCTCAGGGAACAGAGCTGCTTTCTGAACCTCTGCTGACCCTGTCTTCTCTCTGTTGTACAGTGGGATCCCTAGACCTTCCTAGGCCCAACCCAGAATTACGCCTTGAAGCCTTGAGATCTTCCTTGAGTCTCAAGGGAGACTGGCCTATGGAGGTGGTAGCCCTTTCTGGGTATTACTGTGTCAAATCCCCCTGCCCCTTGTCAGACATGGCTCAGTTCTGGGCTCTTCTGTACAAGGGGCACCACATCCCAGAGCAAGGGGACACGAGGCCCTTTCTTCACAGCTCTGGGGACACTGACCTGGGAATTCTGGCCTCCTCCACGCTCAAAAGATATTGACAGACTGGAGGGAGCTCAGAGGAAAGCAGCAAAAATAACCAGGTGGCTGCAGGGCTTGGCTTCTGGGGAGGGATGAACAGAGCGAAGAAGTCTGCATAGTCTGGCTGAATGACGATGAATGGGAAGGCAGTTTCTGCCTGTGCCTCTCTGAGAGGGTAAATGCCAGAAGGGATTGGCTGCCTGAGACTGAGCCAGTGGGGTGGAATGAGGAGCAGTGGGATGAAAGTGAGCAAGGGGAAGTGTGGGATGAGTAAATGGCAGGATTTCCTGATACTGTCCCCAGGGCGACAGCCCCGTTGCTAGGAATGTTGACAACTGAACTCTGGGACTGGAGAACAGACTGAGGGCACAGTCTTGCCCTGGGTGGGCCTACCCCCAGCACCCCGCTCTGCTTGTGTGCAGATTGTGTAGGAGAAAGGAGGGGCCCCGGGAAAGTAGTGCATTACATCTGCCAGATGGCAGAGAGGGTCTGGAGAGCTTTCCTGAGCCTGGGCTGCTGCTCTGGTGCTTTCCTGTGGCAGCCAAAGCCCCTCCGAGGCCTGGAGCCTGAGGGTCTTTCTCACCGGGTTGATTTCTGCCGCTGTCTGATTTTCATGAAGTCAGCAATGGCCCTTGTCACCGCTTGTGGTCCTGGCTGGAAACAGCGCAGGGCGGAGACTTGTGGAAGGTGACAAGGTGGAGTGTTGGGGGAAGGGGAGATTGAGGCCTCCTGACTCGGGTCCATGCGTGATTGAAACCCCTCTGTGCATGCCTCATTGCTGTGACTGCAGCGTTTCCCCTCCCTGAGCCACTACAGAGTTACCCTGCATGGGAGACCGTGCTAATCCTCTCCCCTCTCCTCCGCAGATCCTGGTGGACTTGACCAGTCCCAGCGGGCGCCCAGCACTGCAGTATGAGAACGTCGTGGCCCACGAGGGCAGCTCCATCCTGCGAGACCTGGTGCTCAGCCCTGACCGCCAGCACATCTATGCCATGACTGAGAAACAGGTAACTGCCCAGGAGGGAGAGGCAGGGCTTGCTCTGCTTCACCAGCAAGATCATTGTGAAGTTGGCAGCTGAAGGGACCTGCCTGTGCTGCAGTCTGCAGCAGCCATTTCACCCCGATCCTACAAGAGGGAGGATCCCAGCCTGCTCCCATCACCGCAGTGCCCAGGCACTGAACACAGGAGTAAGCAGCATGATAGGGACAGAAGCTGCATTGCTCCTGCTGCCCCGGTTACAGAATGCCAGCACTGTCCCTCTCGTCTCCCTGGAGCCTCTGACAGAGGCCTGAGACCCCCTCTGCATGGCCCTGCAGTCTGACGGCACAAGGTGTAGTCACTCACGCTGGGCTTTGCAGAGGAGCCTGGTGGGAGGTGCAGTGCCCTGCTCCATTTGGATGCAGTGGGCACTGAGTACCCAATTCTCTTTCACTCCTTTGGAAATCCCCGCCTGAACGCTGACTAAAGGCTTCCTTTGAGGGTCATTCTGCTCCTTGGCCCACCATCAGGGGGTGTGGAGCTATGTGTGATCTTCCCTCTGCCTAGCTTCTGCTATGCCCTGGGGCTCAGTGAGCCACCTCAGTAGCTCCCCCTAGCCAGTGCACCAGCCAGTGGAATGGGATGGGTTGTGTCTCTTCTTCACTGGTATTGCTGCAAGGTCGGCCCCACTGGGCAGCAGGCAGTTATCTCTTATGGTCTGCTGGAAGACGTAGGGACAGACAGTCCATCCGAGCTGACCAAATATAGCTCCCTTAGCCTGCTTCTTTACAGCACATGTTCAACACGGCATGGTTTGCTATGAGAACTTGGCAATGCTGTGTATAGTCATGAGTGTTTGTATTCACCGGTATTCCTACGCATGGGAGGGCACATACCTGTGCGTGTGTGTGGGCAGGCGTGTATCTATGTTCGCATGCTTCCAGCTCTCTGGACCATTGCTGTGACCCTGTGAGGTAGCAATATTGCCTTCTGGCTGTCTCAAGCTGTGCTAAGAGAGGATTGCCACGGGTGGCCTGTGTGAAACGAGTCTGCCCGTTCTCAGTCCCGCGCCAGGAGCCTGTGGTGCAGTATCACTGACTGGTCTCGCTTTCGACAGTCATAGCGGAGGCTGAGACTGGAGAACATGTTGGCAACGGGGCTCCCCTGTAGGCCTGAGTGGGGGGGTGCCTTCCAGGGAAGAGCAGATGCTCTGCTGGGGGAGCTTGGGCTGCTGCTGCCCGTGCTGGGATGGAGGAATCCAGTCTCCAGGGCTCTTGGTTCATCAGGACACTCCCATGGAGAATTGGGGGACGTGTAGGGCAGGAGCGGCCCTGTTCCCCCCAGCAGCCACTCGCTCCCACATTCCTGTCACCTTTCCCTCCCCTGGGCTCCCTTTCCCATGGAGCTCTTCCGGGTCACTGCCTCCCAGAGGAAGTCTCTCTGGGGCTGCTGTCTTTGCATTGTCATCTGTCCCTGCAGGGGCTGCTGTGTCCCATCTAGGCCTGCCAGTGACCCGCTGAGTGTCTCGCTTTCCTCTCCTGCCCTCTGGGAACAGACATCCCCCACTGGGCTCAGTCCCACTGGAAGGTCACTTGTGCGCTCCTGCCTAGTTGCTGTGAAGGACGAAAGGGGGGCTGCAGCTGCTCACCAGGCTGTCCCTCCCCCCCACGCCTACCTGCCCTGCTCCCCTGAGCTTTGGCTGGCCTGAATGTCCCTCTCAGTTCCCTGGTCCTGTCATCCCCTATCTTTGGAGCTGCCTGCAGGGTGCCTGGGTAATACTTTGGCCCCAGTGCAGAGAGCTCAGTGCCTTCCCTGTAAGTGCTGCTCCAGCAGGCTCCTAGCAGGGGGATCCTATGGCATGGGCAATCCTTTGTCCCAGGTGTTAACGATTATTGGCAGCCCCCTGGAGTTCCCTCTCCCTTTGGGGATATGGGCTTCTCTGACCCTTTCACTCAGTCTCCTGCTAAACACTTGAGCAAAGCTGACTTCCCTGCTGGGAGGGCTGGAGGAGAGGGGCAGGGAGGAAGGCTGACAGTGGGAAAGCGCTCTCCATTCACCTCCCCCATGTGCCTGATGCCTTCGGCAAGGGAACAGATGGGCAGCATCGAAGCCACTAGCTCTGACTGGCTCCTTCTTGTTATGGGTGCGGAGGTTCCTGAACCGCTGGCTCGGGCGGGTGGTGAGAACACAAGGCCGCCTCACGTCTCTGTGGCCACAGTTGCTAGGCGGGCTGGATCCAGCGCAGGCAGTGTTTGAAGTAGGGTGTGTGAGGTAGGTAGGAGGATGGCCCTGGGCTGTCGTTTCGGCAGAGCGAAGTGGAGTCCTGCGGTGAGATGAATTAACCATTTGGGAAGCTGCTCGCAGGCAAGGAGGACCCAACCGCCCCCAGATGAAGATGAAGGAGGGGGCTGTTACAGGGCGGATGCAGTGTGGCTAGGCACTTTGCCTTCTCCCAGGCTCTGTGCTCTAGTCATGTCCTCTCTTCTGAACCCTCCCACATCCCTGCCGCTCTGGCTATGCACCTCGCTCCCGACCCCCAGCCCCCAGCTGCTGTTCCAGTCCTGCCTGTCACTGTTGTATTTGGTCCTTAGTCTGTACAGCGTGCTGCCCCAGTATAGCGCCCTTTCTAGTGTGGACGGGGCCTTTGAGTAGACGCTGGCTCATGCTGGGCCGTCCTCTTGCTTTGAGACTGAGCACCGGTGGTTTTCGGTCTTCTGATCAGGGTGCACGACCCTGTAGCTGTCAGGGTGTGCGACCCAAGCTGTCGAGAAGCCTGCATGTGGTTGGGTAGCAGGGCCGGTATCGTGTGTTCGAAGTGAGGCTTGTAGTTTCTGCAGAGAATGACCTGGAGGGATCCCAGTTTTGCAAACTCTTATGGGTTTAGCAGGGGAGGGAGGCCTGCTGGCCCAGTGGTTCTTACCCATGGGTCTGTGTCCACACTGTGAATGTGGGCTGCGATTTAGCTATGCTTAGCTACTGCTAGGCTGCCCCGTGCCCCATTCTGGGTGGGGATTTCCCGTTCGGATGGTCAGGTCTGTTTCCCAACCTCAGCTCCCAGGAAGGCTGCAGGGTGATCTTCTCTTCTTAGCATATGTGCAATGTGCCTCAGTTGGCAATGGACCAGGATTCATCACCGAATTTGGTCCACTGGTTGGATCGTTAACTTCCCCAGGCTGGGCTGGGTACCGATGGGGAGTGCAACATGAACGCTGATCCATGCACTGTCCCAATGCTGCAATGGCACTGTGCAAACCTTGCTATGTCGTACAGTGTCCTGCAGTGCAAGGCTGATGCAGTGGTGTGTTAGGGGAGGGCCTGGCACTGGGTAGGAAGGAGAGCTAGCTTAGCTTCTGCCTGCCAGCCCTACCATAGCATTTCAACAATAACACCATCTTCCCCTTGAAGGAATGCAATGGCCAAAAGGATGCACCTGGATGGGGCTGGGTGGGTCCGCACGGCAGTCTGGGCTGCATGCTGGTTGGCTGCCCCACTGGGTCATGGCTCAGGGGATACTAACCACCCCATCCTCCTCCACTGCAGGCAGGCTTGCTGGAGATGGAGTGTTCTTGCCCTGGGAGGGCTTGTGTGGGGTCTGTGCCTATGTTCCCGAAACAGCCGGGTCTGGCGCCCCATGACAGGACCGGGGCTGTCCCTTGGCAAACTGTGAGCACTCTTCCCCCTTGCAGTGTGCTTACCCATGCTGTGCCTCTCTCAGAGTGCAGCTGGAGCTGGGACACGGGATGAACCAAGGGGGCAATAGGCCTTTTGCCCCCCTGAGATGGACTCCTGCCGGAGCTGGGTTGTGGCCCAGCCTCCCCGATGTGGCTGAGTGGGCAGTGTGGGTGAGCTGTGGGCAGGTGTGTCTCAGTCTCCCAGTCTGTGCGCGTGGCTGGAACCACAGCTGAACTAGAATCATGATACATCTCTGGGCCACTGTCCCAGGTGGGGGATGTGAAAACGGAGCCTTTGATTGCTCCAGACACCCCATGGGGACGGAGCACCCTATTTCCTCCTCCTCCTCCTGCCAGGCTCTATTTCCGGTTTACAATCTGCCAGAGGCTCTGAGGAGACCTGGGGCTCTCTGAGTGACTTGCTGACTGGGAGGCTGTCGGCCGAATCCCCCAATCCCGGAGTCTCAAAGGGCCTGGGATGTGGCTCAGTGGTGAGCCTCTCAGCACCGAGCCCCTTACTATCCCCAGCTCTTCCATTTCCTCCTCTCCCTCTCTGCTGGTTAATGGCAGCAGGATTGAAAATGGGTTGTAACTCTTCCTTAGCAGAGCAGCCTCTCCCCTTGGCCCTGCGTTCAGCTGGATCTGGCCAGGAGTTCCCAGGTCTGGGCTATCCCCTCCTGACAGACAGGTGTTGGGGCAGCTGGGAAGGGTTGGGGCAGTGCTGAAGTGACAGCAGGAGATGGTCTTCAGCTCCAAGGCAGAAGCTGAAAGAGAGACCATGTTCCTGAGTCTGCAGCCCATGTGTGGAGATTTCACTCCCTCCGTAAGTCCCTGTTTCCCCCCAATTTTGCACTCCCAGCCCCATCCTAGATGCCCTAAGCTGTGGCCAGCTGGGGAGAGAGGAGTGATGACCAGAAGGGATGGTCTGATGCAGAATTGTTGGTGGAATTGTCTGGGCTGGGTTATGCAGGAGGTCTGATTGGATTGTCAGGCCACAAGAGAGCATTAGGCCATCTATGGATGCTCCAGGGCACTTTGAACCACAGAGAGTTCCCTGTTCCCCAGGGGGTCGAATGGCTTGAAGTTGTGTATGTGGGGATCCCATGTGGAAAGGCTGTAGACTCTGGGGATGGGGGGAGGTGAGAGGACCCTAAAGGAAATGGGGAGTGGGGGGAATCTGAGAAGCTGTTCCTGGCTGCCTCCCTGTCATTGCCCTGTTGCAGTTCTAAGGCCTGCCTACCACAGCCTCCCCTTGGTGGAATATTTGGGGGGCAGCTAGGCAGACGAGGGCTTTGCTCAGTGAACCCCAACAGAGGGGGATTTATTGCTGAGCTGCAGTGTTTTTCACAGCGAGGGTAGCAGGACATTAACCCAGTTGTGTTGGGTTCCTTACAAACAGGTTGGAAGTGGGTATTAATGACATTTGCTGTTGCAGCTTCTGTCTCTTTGCTGACAAAGCAAAGAACTCTCTTGCCTTCTGAAACCTCCTCCCACTCCTGTCTTCTCCTTTCCTAAATAAAAAGAGCTCTCTTCCATCGCAGCCTGGTGTTATCAGGGTGTTGCTGGAAAGTAATTAAATGAACAGTTGTAACAGAGCTCGGAGGGCCAGAGGAATGAGGGGATTTTAATCAAATCTGGAGGAGCAATTAATAAAGAGCTTGTAACCCTTTAAGGTCAGCTCCTGCTGTCACATATCTGAGAATGCAGGGGTCTGGCTAGCATCTGAAATGGGCATAGGGGGCTGTAAAATGCTAGCCCGTTTTCCTAAACTCTGGGGAGTCCAGTTGTTCATTGTGCTCTACAGAGGTTGGCTAGATGGCCAGGATCCCTAGCCATTCACCTTTCTCTATGCCACACCTACCTTTGATTCCAGTACCTGAGTCATCTTGCCAATGAGCTTGGTGGGGTCTCAGTGTGGTCCCCGCTTGTGTATCACAATCTAGGCATGACCTCCATTATAATCTGGAATAGTTGTTAGCCTCATTCAGGGGAGGCCCTTCTGTGGGGAGAGAGGGAGCTGTAGTTCAGGGTTGAGGGGCATCTATGGAGGGTGGGGGCCCATGACTAGAATAGCAGTGGTGGGCTGCTGGTCAGGATTGAGGGGTGTCTGTAGAGTTGTGTAGGAGCTCAGGGTTAGAGTAGCAGGAGGAGCTGTGGGTCAGAGTGGAGGGGGATTAGCAAAGCTGTAGGAGGAGGGCAGGGCTGGGATAGTGGCGTGATGGGGGACTGAAGGTCAGGGTTGAGGGGCATAAGTCTTGAAAGGAGTTTGAAAAATGTTGGGCACAGCCGTGCATCCCTTTCCATGAAAGCCAGAGAGCACTAGAGAGGCTGTGTCTGTGCTGGGTACACTGGATCTCTTAGGTCCCTCGTGAGCTGTTTTTCTCTCTCAAGGTTCAATAATTCTTGATGGAAATAATGTAGCTTTTCTTAGCGCCTTTGCCTCTGGGTTGAAATGAACTCAGTGTTCCATTGGCTGCTCAGAACAGATACAGAGCAGCCTCGCCTGCCCTCCCTCTCACCATTGAGCTTTCTAAGGAGCTAAAGTTGTGTGGGGCCCACTGGGGCAAGCAGAGGTGTCCTCACATAGTCCAGGAGTTTCCAGTCTCTCTTCCCCTTCTTAGCTACCAGCAGGGGAGCTCAGACTGTTACCCACAGGAGACTGTACATTAGGTATGGAAGGTTGTAGGGCTCTTTCCAACCATGCCAGGTGACCTCCAGGTCACTGAGGACCAGATTAGGGGTGAACATCCTACCGACCCTGCTCCTTTTAAAATCTCCCCTCTTCCCTGCAGCTGCAGGGTTGGCATCTGGCCATTGTCCATCAGGGCTGTTAGCCTGTCACAGCTGTAACTTATGGAATGCTGCTGCTCTTTGGAACATCACTGGTGGCCGCAACAAGGAAGGCCATGGCTACGCTAGGAGCGCTGTACAGGTATTGGGATACCGATGTACCATACTGGCAAAGCGTTGCTCGTATAGCCGGAGCTAGACCGGCAAAGTTGCATTTTGTACCAGTATAGCGAAAGTCCCACGCATGAGCAGAATGAGCTGTATGGGTGAAAGAGCAGCTTAGCTGTATAACTGCGTCTACACTAGGGCCTCTGCCCGTCAGGGGTCCCACCTCTTCACACCCCTGGCTGACTGAGTTATGCCAGCAGAAGTCTGTAGTGAAGACAATGTTCCCTCTAAATTTTGACAGGCTGTGTGCGCAAAAAAACTTTCTTCTGTGCAAATTTTTGTGCGTGTGGTGTTTCACCGGGTGCACGGGGTTTAGGATCTGTGTGCGCGTGCACACATGCACAGCTTAGAGGGAACAGTGAGTGGAGACCTGGTCTAACTGTTGTCCCAACTGCAGGATTTTGCCCTGGAGTGATGGGGAGGGACAAAGATCCTGGGGAGGTTGTGGAATCCCCATCACTGGAGGTTTTTGAGAACAGGTTGGACAAACACCTGTCAGGGATGATCTAGATTTGCTTGGTCCTGTCTCAGTGCAGGGGGCTGGACTTGATGACTTCCTGAGCTCGCTTCCAGCCCTACATTTCTATGATTTGATAATAAGGAGAGCGAAAGACAGGGACATCTGGCTTGGGAAGGAGCCAGGTCTGCAGCTCCTTGAAGCAGGGGGCAGCACTGGAGTTTTCCCAGGATAGGGCATTTGCGGTTCATGCGCACTAGTGCTTGGGATACAACCCTGATGCCCCCCATTGGTGTTTGTGGTCATGCTTATATGGGCTTCTTGAGGGACAAGAAGGAAGCTGTTTATAGAGTGAAATAACCTGCCGTCTAGTGGGCTCATGAGACTGCTATTCCTGGAGACCAGATTTCACCTTATTGACCCTTGAAGTCAATGCTCCCTGGGGGCATTAAGCACAAATAAATGCTCACCCAGGTCGTGCTGCTCTCTGCCTGAGACTGAGGGGAGGGCACACTGGCCAATCTGGTCTCAGCACTTGTAAAAATCAGGTGTCTAAACGTTGCCCCTTGACCCTAAATCTAGCTGCCTATCTCTGAAAGTCCTGCCGTAGGTATAGACACTGCCATCTGAGGCTCAAGTCATGAGGCAAGCTGTAGTGTTAATAGACCCTCTAGGCCTTTATTAGGAGAGCCACCTCTGCTCAGAAGCTGGCCCCATGCACTGTTGCTGAGTATCTAACAGACACCCCCGCGTATGGGTAGGGGACACCTATAGCCCCCCAGGGAACTCCAAGGGCACCCTTCACCCAGGGTAGCCAGGCTGCGAGGCACCATGCTGCCTGTGTGCCCCAAGCTGTGGGACTCAGGGTACGGTGGAGTCAGCGAGGGCACCTGCTCACGTCATGTGCTCACCGTGGCCGCACAGATGGGAGGGAAAGGTTCTGTGTGTCCCCAGCCTCAAGAGCTTGTACAGGGGTGGAGACTGGGCTCCTCACCCCATTGCTGGATTCATAGGCACTGGGTTGTCTCTGGGGAGCACGGCATGAGATGAAAGCACAGAAGGGTCTCTGCCTGCTGCCCCACTGCACCCATCCTCAGCCTCAAAGAAACACTCGGGGCACCTCATGTCTTCAGCTCTGGGCTCGAAACAAGCCTGGGGCTTGCCCCTATATTTTGTTAATCCCTTCATGTCCAAGGGTGGGGTTAACTGGGCATGGGATCCAGCAGCATGAGGGAAGTGTACCCTACAGCCTTCCCTTAATCATGGGCCTGAGCCACCGTCATCATAGTGCGACCCACCTTCCCTTCCTCCCTCGCTGTCACTCATTTCTGCCTTGTTCCTCCCCTCCCTGTCCCATTCCCCTCCTGCTCCTCAGTTACCCATTCCATCTGTCCTGCAGGATCCCTACATCTCCCCCATTCCCTTCTGTCCCCACTCTCTCTAGGCTCTGGTTCCATCTGCCCCCGATGCTGCCCCCACTCCGCCGAGCCCGGCCCCCGTTCCTGGTGTGTGTTGTGGGGATCCCCAAGAGGTGGGTGGGTAGGAACAGGCTGGCCTGGGGCTTTCTGATGGGCATGTTCACAATCTACCTCTCTCTCTCTCTCTCTCTCTCCCCCAGGTGACACGAGTGCCAGTGGAGAGCTGTGAGCAATACAAGAGCTGTGCGCTGTGCCTGGGCTCCAGGGACCCCCACTGCGGCTGGTGTGTCCTCCATAACCTGTGAGTACGGCGGGCTCATGCTGGGTGTCTGTGCCCCAGCCCTGCACACCTGCCCTCTCTCCCCGGTCACCTGCCGGGCTGCCCAGGGCAAACCCTCATGGCTTCCCCTGAGCCCTTAGCCGGGGCCCAGCTGGGTCTCCCAGGATCAGCAAGGACATGAATCCCCGCCCCAACCCGGCATAACAGAGCCCTGTTTCGTTGGGCGCTGAGCGTGCTGTTGGATTTTTGTTGCATGTCCTTCGTCTGTATGGGTTTGTACTGCTGCCCATCACCGTGGTATCTGAGTGCCTTCCACATTAAACAGATTGGATGCCACTCTGCTGCGCCTGCAGGGACTGACGATAGGCCTTGCTAGAGCCAAGCGCAATACAGGCAGGGTCCGTGCCAATGCCCATCGCTCCTCACCTGTCTTACTATCCTAGTCCAGGGCACCGTCCAGCCTCCCCCCATCCCATCCCATCCCAGTCCTGGGCCCCTCACACAGCTCAGCCAGGGCCTCTTAGTGCTGACCTGCAGCCTCCCGTTGTTCCCTCTCGGGTCCTCACCAGAGGTGCTGGCCAATTAGCCTTGCTTGGGTGGCTTCTCAAGGTGCTCTTGCTGAGATCTGTGTACGTGCTCAGCCCCTACAGCTGTGGTCAAACCCCAGTGAAAGGAAGAATAGCCCATCTCAGCAGATGTGACCCTCAGCTTCCTCCGCTGTGGGTGGTGTCGCCACTCACTGACTCCATGGAGCGTGTGGGTGCAGATGAGAGCCCTTCAGAGAGGGGCATTGGCTGTGGGGTTGGTTCCCCACCAATTTCCAGCTGGTGGCAGACCAGACTGGGAGATAAGGGCTCATCCGCCTTGCTTGTGCTGTCTCTCGCTGGCTTCTCTGGCTGCGCTGTGTCCCCTGGAAAGAAGTGAGGGTGATTGATGGCAGCCTGCTCCGAGTCGCCAGCCATCTAGCGCACAGAGGATTCTGAGTGTCAGATCTGCCGGGTAGCTAAGGATTAGACATGAAGCTTCCCTCCCTGACGGGCAGGAGCTTCCCCTCCCCCTGCAGCACACATTTATGCAGGCCACATGGCAATGGAGAAGCTCGCCCTTGCTCAGCTGTTCCCCAGCCCTTCTGGGCATCCAGGGTGCTGCACTATCGGAGTCTGGATTGCCCCATTAGCCCTTTGGAGTCCAGGGCATTTCATCCCTGTGGTGACTTTCCCCTTTGTGACCAGATGTGGTTTGATGGTGGTTTGGAGCCTGGTGTGAATTGAGTTGCTGGGACTCAGCCCAGTCCTGAGCAGACCAGTGCCCATAGCACAAAGCTACCACCATGACAGGCACTAAGTCCCACCCTTGTGAATAGCCTCAGCAGAGCGGTCACAGACTGAGAGCCTTGGAGTCGCTCTACAGCACGGGTGGCAGAGGGCATGGGGAGAGCTTGTCCTGACGCTGACCATGGCCTCAGTCTCCTCGGCTGCCTCCAGCCAGGCCCGCCAGGGCAGCGGCGGGTAGGGGAGGTGGGGCTGGGGGTGGCGGAATTGCCCAGGGTCCTGGGAGATTTAAAAGGGCCCAGGGGCCACCGGCAGTGCAGCAGGGCTAAGGCAGGCTTTCTGCCCGCCCTCGCTCCGCACTGATTCCGGAAGCAGCTGACATGTTCCTGCGGCCCCTGGAGAGGGGATCTCTGTGTACTGTCCTTCCCCCCAGCACCGACTCCGCAGCTGTCATTGGTTGGGAATTGCGGCCAGTGGGAGCTGTAGGGGTGGTGCTTGTGGGCAGTGACGCACGGAGACCAGTGTTCCCTCTATTTTTTTACATCCATGTGCAGTTATATGCACCAATATGGGGGTGATGTGTGACATACCAGCGCACATAACAAAATTAATGTGGGTGGGGGTGGGGCTGAGGGGTTCGGAGTGTGGGAGGGGCTCAGGGTTGGAGCAGAGGGTTGGGGTGCAGGGTGTGTGTGGTAGGGCTCTGGCTGGGGGTGCGGGCTCTAGGGTGGGGCCAGGAATGAGGGGTTTGGGATCCGGGAGGGGTCTTATGGCCGGGGTGAGGGGGATGAGGACTTCAGCTATGGGTGAAGGCTCTGGGGTGGGGCCGGGAATGAGAGGTTCTGGCTGCGGGAGGAGGCTCAGGGCTGGGAGAGAGGGTTGGGGGGTGAGTGGTGTAGGCTCTGGGTGGGGCCAGGGATGAGGGGTTTGGTGTACAGGCTGCCCCGTGGCTGTGATGGGGAGAGAGGACTCCCCCCAGCCCTCTCCTGCCGCAGCAGCTCGGGGCTGAAGGAGGGGCTCCTCTCCCCCAGCTGTGGCAAGTGTGGGGCTGGTCCGTGCTGGGGCTGGCGGGGAGGGGTGCCTCTCCCCGCCGCAACAAGTCCATGCTGGGGGAGAAGTATCTCTTCCCGCCGCAGCCCATAGCCCCTGCATGGGGCTTAATAGACATGCAGTTTAGAGGGAACTTAGGCAGGGAGCCCTGGGCCTCCCGCCTAAGAGCTGCTGCCGGAAGGGGTGCCAGTTGCTTTTGGGAGCTGCCCGAGGTAAGCACTGACCCCCTGCCCCTTTCTGCACCCCGACCCCCTGCCCCAGCCCTGAGCTCACACCCAAACTCCCTCCTAGAGCCCACAGCCCCTCCCACACCCAAACTCCCTCCCGGAGCCTGCACCCCGCACCCCAACCCCCTGCCCCAGCCTGGTTAAAGTGAGTGAGGGTGGGGGAGAGCGAGCGATGGAGGGAGCGGGGATGGAGTGAGCAGGGGGCAGGGCCTCAGAGAAGGGGCGCGATAGGGGCATGGTCTCGGGGAAGGGGTGGGGCAGGGGGCAGAACAAAGGCCTTTGGGTCTGTGCGATTAGACAGTTGGGAACCCTGCCAGGTGGGCATGCAGAAGCCCTGGCTGTGCCGGGAGAGCACACCCAGCAGCGCAGGTGCAGCACCGCCCAAATGTCACGTGCACCACGTCCGCGGCTTGTGCGTGCCTGGGGCCCGGAACTGCTGTCCACGGGCCTGCCTCCAGCAACCTCTGCTCCTAGGAAATGTACAGGGGGGCTTAGCCTGTAGTGGGCGATGGACTCGGGGAGCTAATAGGGGCTGCCCGTCTCTTTATGCTGTGATGTTTACTCCGGTTTCTCTCACACATGCAAATGTGCCTGATTGCACTGGGCCATCTAGGCCAGAAGTACTGGAGCTAACCTCTCTGATACTCAGGCCTGTGGAAAGCAGAAGCTTTACCTCTGAGGCTCAGCACGAAGCCATTGTCGGTAGCCAAGGCAGCCGGCTCTGCTGTTGCACGTCGTGTGATGGTGCAGCTTGGGGAGAGGCAGCGGGCACAGTCAGACCTGCACAGAGCCAAGGCCCCGTTGTGTGCCAGCATCCTTAGCAGTGAAGGTGGGCTGCAAAGTGCAGGCAGCGGGTGAGAGACGCTGGAGAATAATCTCCTGCCTTTTGCACCATAGCGCCTCTCCCTTTGTGTGCACAGCCCAGCCAAAATGCAGCCCCTCAGGCATGGAGGGCAGCAGTCAGTGCTCAGTGGACAAAGCCCTGCTCTTTCTCAGTGTGCCCTGGGATCTTCAGTGTCCATGTGGAGCAGGCAGAAGCTCCGTGTCTCCACTCTGAAGGACCCACATGCAGTAACCTGCATGGAACCAAGTTGATTGGTTCTGGAGGGCAAAAGGCTGAGCTGAGCCTGTTGGCATTTGTCCCAGTGACTGTGTGGGTAGCTGAGGCATTACACACTGAGCCTTAGTGTGGTGAGCCATCCCCTCACACTGCCAGCCAAGCTGTAGTGGGCCTGTGGGTGGGAGGGGTAGGCAAGAAGCAGAGGGAAATTGGGGAGGAGAGACCCAAACACGGGGTGTGGTGCAGTCCGAGGGAGCTTCTGCTGGATGGAGCCAGTGATCTCCTGGCCGGGGGCCTCACCCGGACCTTCGTTTTCCAGACTCACTGGGCCTCATGCCGTCCAAGGGCCAAAACCTGACGCCTCTCTCTCGATCCCCAGGGTAGATTTCAGGTCAGACCCAATAAGCTGGGCAATAGCTCCCCCAGCACGGGGACATCCCGCTGTGGTGCACATGTGGTCAGCCACAGACTCCTGTGGTTAGCAGTGATGCTGGCACAGCTGCCTGGATAGGCGGAGAGGCTAAACCACAGGGGCCCCTAACTCTGCCCTCCCTCCCCACCTGTGTCTGGCAGGAATCGAAGTCATAGTGTCGTTTCAGAGGCAAATCGCAGGCAGGCAGTCATCCCTCACCTGTACTTACTGCAGGGAGGGGGCGGTGTGAATGGGCTGTAATTTGCTCTGGACAGCTGGGAGGGAAGGCCTTTAACCTGGCAGCCAGGCTCCCAGACCTCAGCTCCATGTGCAGGAGGGGTGGCAAAATGGCATGGAAGGTAGAAAAACCAGCACAAAGTTTGGGGATTTTCTTTTGGGGGTTGGAATTGAAAAACACCTTGGAAGTGTGTCTCTCCCTGGCGAAGCTCTGCCTCTCTAGCCGTGCAGGGCGTTTAATTAAACTCTGAGCTGCCATTTCCCTCCATGATCCCTTGGGGGGCGGGGGAGGATGGGACAGAGCATATTTCGGGGTCTCTGAGATACGGTGTGGCATTGGCATCTGCTCAGGGGATAAATCACCCAGATTACCGCCAGGACCTTGAAATGTGTCCAGGCATTTCTTTTTCTTGTTGCCCTCCACTTAATTAGACTTTTTCCCATAATGCAATAATGTTGTTGCAGATAAAGGGAGGGGAAGCAAAGGGAAGTTCTTCAAATTCATTACGAGGAAGCAGTGCGTCTTGAAGGGGCTGCAGAGTGGGGGAACGGCCCCCAGGCCATGAGGGCTGGTTAATCCAGAGCTGCTTTCTTGATGTACTGTGGGGAAAGAAGCACTGAGAGCATAGAGGAAAGACGGGGGAGCTTCAGCATGTTCTGGAGGAGCTGGTAGTTACTGGTGGAAGGGGAGGGAGTAAGTTAGTGCACTATCCTCTGAAGACCTGAGCCCATAGCAGGGTGTAGGGTACAAGTGGAAAATAATTTCTCATGCCACCCCAGGCCACCACACAATTAGATGAGAGCACCATCAAAGAACTGGGGGAGAGGGTTAGAATATTCAGGGGCATGCTGCAGCGCTGGGTTGGGGTGCATTGGCAGAGCTGTGTGGTGTACCAGGGCTGGAGTAGCAAGGGATGATGCAGTGCTGGGTTGGGGTGCATCGGCAGAGTTGTGTGGTGTATCCATTCTAGAGTAGCAACGAGTGCTGCAGTGCTGGGTTGGGATGCCTTGGAAGAGAGCCGTTGGAGGTACCCAGGGCTAGAGTAGCCAGGGGTGCTGCCTGGTGGGTGTGATACATCCTGTCCAAACACCTGCTCTGGGATCGGCCGTAGTTGTTCAGGGTTTTAGGAGGGCTCCTGAGCCTGCCTCTCATGTGATGTCCATTCTCCATCCCACCCTGGTAAAGCTCTGACCTGTGAGTTTGCAGCATGTGGGTCCTCTAGTCTTGGCCGGCCTCTGAGCTCTGTGTGAAGCTCAGTGTAGCAGTAACTCCCTGTGACTGGCCCTCCCACAGGTTTGGGTGGTGCTTAGCTCTGAGCTCGGGGGATTCTTCTTGTCCTCACTATGGCTGTTTTATCCCTCTGCAGCTGCTCGCGGAAGGACCGATGTGAGCGGGCTGATGAGCCTCAGCGCTTTGCCTCGGACCTGCGCCAGTGCGTCCAGCTCACCGTCCAGCCCAAGAACATATCGGTCACCATGTCCGAGGTCTCGGTAAGCTGCTCAGCCTGGGGGTGTTTAAGCGTCACCCGTGCTAGCTTCATTCTGGTGCTGTGGCAAAGTGAAGGCAACAATTTGCAATAAAAATGCAGTATCGAACAAATAGAAAAAAGGGGAAATAGATAGCGATCAATTATAAATTACAAATTCTGAAATCCAGAAAATTGATAAGGGAAGCTAAAGATGGAAAAATCCATTGCTGGCAGGACTAGGGATAATAAGGATTTCTTTAAGTATATCAGTAACAAAAGAAATCCTGGAGGTAGTAAAATTGTTAATAATGATGCAGAAAAGGCAGAACTGTTCAATAAATCGTTCTGTTCTGTTTTTGGAAAGAAGCAGGATGATGTACTTGTATCACATGAGGTTGATGAAGTACTTTCCAGTCCATTAGTAACTAATGAGGCTGTTAAATAACATCTACTAGGGATAAGCATTTTTAAATCAGCAGACCCAGTTAACTGGCACCTAGGAGCTGGCTAACGAGATATCTGGCTCACTGATGTTAGAGTTTAATAAATCTCTGTTAATATAGGGGGAGATTCCAGAAGACTGAAGGAATGCTCATGTGTCAATATTCAGAAAGGGCTGTTGTAATGGCCTGCTTCACTACAGGCTGCTTAGGTTGACATCAGTCCTGGGCAAAGTAATGGAAAAACTGATGTGGGATTCAACTGATAAAGAGTTAAAGGATAGGAATATAATTAATGCCGGTCAACATAGTTTTATGGAAAATAGGTCTTGGGAAACAAACTTGAATTGAGTCTTTGATCAGATTGCACGTTTGGTTGACAAAGGTAACCGTGTAGATGTAATGTACGTAGATTTTGTAAGGCATTTGATTTCCTGTGTCTGAATGGGTTACCTAGGGAGGTGGTGGAAACTCCATCCTTAGAGGTTTTTAAGGCCCAGCTTGACAAAGCCTTGGCTGGGATGATTTAGTTGAGGTTTGTCCTGCTTTGAGCAGGGGGTTGGACTAGATGACCTCCTGAGGTCTCTTCTAACCCTAATCTTCTATGATTCTATGCAGGAGATCAGACTAGATGATCTAATGGTCCCTTCTGGCCTTACACTCTCTGAATCTCACCTCCTTCCTTGCCCCCTGGTTTTCAGGAATGAGCAAGTGTTTGCTTACGGACTGGGGGCTGGACTTCCCTGCTGGATTTCGGGGAGCATATGGGTACTGTTCCTGGCCTGGCCTGTTGGCTGGGCTTGGTCTGGTTGATCATTAACGAGTTCCTCTTATTAGCTGATTCTCTGTGTGATATTTCTCCCTCCTTTCCCCAGCTGGTTCTGCAGGCCTGGAACGTCCCAGATCTCTCTGCCGGGGTGAACTGCTCCTTTGAAGATTTCACGGAGTCCGAGAGCCGCATTGAAGACGGGAGGATCTACTGTAGCTCTCCATCTGCAAAGGATGTTATTCCCATCACCAGGGGCAGGGGTGAGTTTAGGAACCACACTTGGCCCATGTCACCTTTGCAGTGGCTGCCTGACATACCTTGCAGGACCTTCCCATGGAAGCCACATGCAGAGAAGAGCTAGGTTGGCCACCAAGCTTTCCCCGTATAACTTAGTTCTGCACTTACCACAGAGTTGTAGACCTAGAAGGCAGCGAGGAGTCATGAATATGTGGAATAGTTTGATGGCAGCTCAGCCATTCCCAGCCTGTATATTTTAAACTTGCATTAAAAGCCCTGGCTCTTTCTAGCTATCTATAGCATAAATGTGTGTGACATCCCCCCTCTCTGCCTCCAGATAGAGGAGAGGGGTAAAGCGTGTCAATACACATGTGGTCAGGGTGTGGGCATTCAGGCATGCCCTGTTGCAACACATACACACCACCCCTGCCCCTTGGATGAAATGAGCAGGGCTGTAGTCTCCCCAGGAGAGCAGTGCAGAGGCCCTATCTTTTGAGTCATTTAAAGCTGGCCTGGACCAGACATGAGGGAATGCCCTGTCAGGATCAGTCCTGCATTGGCTCTGGGGAGATGGTTGGGTGAGCTTAGCAGCTCTTTTCCATGTCCAGCGGTGTTGATGCTGTGGTGCTGGACGTGCAGCAAGGGAGAGGCTGTTTCTGTTCTCTGCGCCCTTGTATGTGCATGTAACTGGGATCCCAAATTCCAGCAGCCACCTGTCTCCGGGATAGAGCTGTGAGTCAGGGGCACATTCCAGTGACACTGCTGGGGGAGGTTAGGAGCAGGCCAAATTTCAGTGAGTGGCATGGTGACCTGGGACAAGGGGTCACAACGCCAGTGAGATTTGGCCCGGCCACTCCTCCTTCTGGGCCAAATGGTGTAGTGACCTGTTACACAGAGAGTCTGTTCCTGTATAGCTGGCCGCAGGGGCGTCTGCCAAGAACTCGGCTCCTGGAGGTGCTGGTTAATATGCTGTGTGGGTAAGAGAGGGGAGACTGCAGCTAAAAAGGGGGTAGATGCTTCATTGTGCTCTGCCCTCACCCTCTTCTGCTTCTTGGGCACAGCTGCCTGTAGATGGCCCGAGCGTCTGACTGCCAGTCTAGCACTGTGGTACCCTACAGGGCTCTGTGGCACCTCATTCCTTAGCACTGGAGCATTTTCCAAACAGGCTGATTTTGCAGTAGACTCCACTAGACTCTTGCGCTGGTTTAGACTCTTCCAGTATCTGGTTTGGGTGCCCTCCTCAGCCCCTCACCTTGCTGCTACCATAAACACAATCCAGGGTATGTGCCCCTCCGATCCCTCCCCTTCCCTCTCCCCCGCCCCCCCGACCTGCCAGCTCCGCGCAGAGCAACCTTGCCTGTCCTCTGAACCCTGCCAGCCAATCAGGAGGCTTCCTAAAGGAGAGCCCTCCCTTTTTATCTCAATAACTGGGTGATTTTGTTAGCTATTTGGGGTTAATTGGGATCGCTTCGTGCCTCAGTCAACCCCCACACAGGCCTCCATCGCTCGCTGCTGAGCCATGTGTTCGGTTCCATAGGTCTCTCTCTGATCCATGTCCTTTCTGCCCGTGGCCCCTCTCTGAACAGTGCATACACCTTGTTCCCTTGCAGGCGACAAGCGCGTGGTGAAGCTCTACCTGAAATCCAAGGAGACTGGGAAGAAGTTTGCTGCTGTGGATTTCATTTTCTACAACTGCAGCGTCCATCAGTCGTGAGTGACCTGGGCTGCGTGAGTGCGTTCTGGGGAGGGGTCAGAGTAGGGCATGAGAGATGGAGACAGGCAGAGGCAGGTAGGGAGAGATGCCAGCTATGCACCTAAGAAACGTGTGTAGACAGGCCCAGAGGGTGCTAACTGTGTGCTATGGCTCACTGAGATTTGGGGTAGGATTGTTGGTGATCTAAGCCATCTGGTCTTCCCCTTACGTTTGGTGTAGCGAAGGGGCAAGGACTGGGCCAGGGCCCCTGAGACCAGGGGAAACCTCTAAACAGTCATGCTTTATAAATCCATCCCATCCTTGTTGTGCAGCTAAGAGAGAGGGAGTGGGAGTCCATTCCTGCTGCTTCTCCAACAGAATTGTTTGCAAAGTCCCAGTCAGATACACCTGTGCAATCTCGCAGAAGGCCGTTGTGCTGCACAGGTGGCACTCAAGACAGTAGGGAGTCTGTGAAGGCATAACTTGGCCCGCAGAACCGGGAAGGGAAGAGCCCAAAAGTGTGACATTCTGAGCCTACGATGAGTTTGCAGGACTGGCAGTTGGATAGCCCCCCGCACCCACCCAGTTTCTTTACTTGTAAACGGAGCGCTGGGACCTGGAAGCAGGTGTGAGATGCTAAACGTGGAGCCACACAGTGCCTCTTTTCTACAGTCGCTGCTCACAGCAGAAGCTCATTTGAAAACTAGGATTTTCTTTTTGGAAAGCTTTGGAAGAAACAGGAACGAGGTGGATACTTACCAGAATGCAGACTCCTTAGCAATTCCTGTGACTCAAACTCCTCTTTCAGGGGCCGAGCATCTTGTTACTCCTCTGAACAGTTAACATGCAGGGCAGGAATGACTTGGCTGTGCAGAACTCATGAAATCCTGCGTTTTCCTCGGGCTGTTGGATGGCAGGTTGGGACGTTCCTGCAAGGCTGAATGGAACATCCTACGTATGGTGGGGCATTTGCCCAAGAGTTTTCTAAGTGGAAGTAACTGTGGATTAGCTTTCTATCCAGACTTTTTTGGGACCTTCTTTCAGTGTGGATCTATGGGGTGTTTGAGCCATGCTTGTGATAAAATATGTGGACTATTGGGATATGCAGTGATGGCTGGTATACCCCATGCTTAGATAGTATGAATGGTAGAATCATAGAATATCAGGGTTGGAAGGGACCCCAGGAGGGCATCTAGTCCAACCCCCTGCTCAAAGCAGGACCAATCCCCAACTAAATCATCCCAGCCAGGGCTTTGTCAAGCCTGACCTTAAAAACCTCTAAGGAAGGAGATTCCACCACCTCCCTAGGCAATCCATTTCAGTGCTTCACCACCCTCTTCCTGAAAAAGTTTTTCCTAATATCCAACCTAAATCTCCACCACTGCAACTTGAGACCATTACTCCTCGTTCTGTCATCTGGTACCACTGAGAACAGTCTAGATCCATCCTCTTCAGAACCCCCTTTCAGGTAGTTGAAAGCAGCTATCAAATCCCCCCTCATTCTTCTCTTCCGCAGACTAAACAATCCCAGTTCCCTCAGCCTCTCCTCATAAGTCATATGGCAATAAGTGTAGTATGCAAACTTTAGTTAGAGAAGAGTCTGGTGTGTATTTGGGCGAAAAATTCAGAGCTCAAGAATGTGAGTGGTTCTGTTCTGCCAGAAACCATGTATTCAAGAGACGGTGATCAATGATTCCAGCAGAGTGAATGTCTGACAATGTGTATTGGAAAGTTTCCTGCAGAAGAGTTTAGCTCCAAATCAAAGGGGCAGCCTGGAGCTCTGCTACAAAAAGCCTCTTCAAAGACAATTCATCAAACAAGCTGAGTTTTCAACTTCGATCAGGGGAAAAGCAGTTGAGATGTCTGTATCCAAGCGGAATTGGGAAGGGTCTCTGGGGCCTAAAGGCTCGCATCAGAGCAGAGCAGTCAGGACTGTGAGGTGAACAGTGGAGGCTGTGACGTACAGACAGGAATGCTACCTCCAAGTGTTTTGTGTTGGGGAGGTGAGGCTGGTCCCGTGTCTGGCAATTTGGTACCACCTGCCACTTCTTCAGAGAGCAGATCTTTTCTCCCTTGCAGAGCGAGGGGGGGAAGAGAGTTTTGAACTGGACTTTCTCTCTCACCTTGACCCAAGAAAAGAGCTCTATCTCCTTTCGTGTCATGAGATTTCAGTAACGTTAGTCAGCTTGTGCTGGGGAAAGTTGCATGTCATTATTTTGCAAATTTAAAAAGCAGGTGTGATTTAAAAAAATAAATCAGTAAAAGAAACAAGACTTTTAACTACAAGTGGCATCAACTATGGCCAGATTGGGGGCCCATCGTCTTGATCTAGAGGGTAAAGATGCTGAGGAAAGTGGCATTTTATTTTATGGGCATGACGTAGAAATAAAAACCCGTAACAAAAATCCCTGCCTGATTTATTACCAGGTTGAGGTTTGATTTTGGATGCATTATTTAAAAAGGCTAATTATGGATGCATTAATATTTATGGTCTCTGGGTTGGAGCTGATAGAAAAGTCCTTGTTCAAGGCTGTTGAACATTTTTATTATTTTCTTTACGTCAAGGATTTTAGAGTTTGGAGGCAATTTTAATTGTGTGCCCTGCAGTCAAGTCATAGCCAAAGAACATGACAGTATCCAGGGTGATGCAATACATTTAAATACCATTTGCAGACAGGTGGCTTTAATGGATCTCTTCAGAGTTAATAGCCTTTTGGATCCAGGTTTCATATTTTGCAGAGGAAAATCTATAGGTCAGCCTGATAAATTCTGTATTAGGAACAATGTGCTTTTCCACGAGGTTAATGTTTTTCCCGTCTGGTTTTCTGATCACCATGTATTATGTTTTACTTTTACATTTGGGCAGCTTCACTTAGGTCAGGAGATAAGGGCCTGAGCGTTGAATCATTCCTCTGCTTGAGGATGAAAGGTTTGAGAGATTTTCAAATCGTTATAGAAAGACAGAAGAATTGTGGGACAGCTGAAATTGGAGTAGTTAAAGGGAAGTCAAATGAAGATCCACCAATTTACACCAGTGGAAATGCTGGCCCAGTGTGTTCTCAGCAGAGCTCTGGAAAGGCACCCACAAAATTTGCAGCTAAAATCCATTTGCAGATCGTGGGTCTGGTCCTGCCATGTGTGGAGAGCCTTTGATTCCTGTTGCCACACATGAACTGGGCTCTCTGTGCATTTTCAAAGGACCCTGGGAATCTTGGTCTGGCTGCAGGGGAGACTTGGGTAGGAGAACAGTATGTTACCTCCCCTCCTTTTTATTTTTAAGGGACCACAATGAAAATGAATCATCAGTAGTCAAAGATGAGTTTAAAATACCTTGTTTAAAAAGTCTCTCCTGTGAATAAAGAAAAGGAGTACTTGTGGCACCTTAGAGACTAATCAATTTATTTGAGCATGAGCTTTCGTGAGCTACAGCTCACTTCATCGGATGCATACCGTGGAAACTGCAGCAGACTTTATATATACACAGAGAATATGAAACAATACCTCCTCCCACCCCACTGTCCTGCTGGTAATAGCTTATCTAAAGTGATCATCAGGTTGGGCCATTTCCAGCACAAATCCAGGTTTTCTCACCCTCCACCCCCCCACACAGATTCACTCTCCTGCTGGTGCTAGCCCATCCAAAGCGACAACTCTTTACACAATGTGCATGATAATCAAGTTGGGCCATTTCCTGCACAAATCCAGGTTTTCTCACATCCCCCCCACCCCCATACACACACAAACTCACTCTCCTGCTGGTAATAGCTCATCCAAACTGACCACTCTCCAAGTTTAAATCCAAGTTAAAGCAGAACATCTGGGGGGGTAGGAAAAAACAAGAGGAAATAGGCTACCTTGCATAATGACTTAGCCACTCCCAGTCTCCTGTGAATGTATCTTTGAGAGAGCAACCTAAGGGGACTCTATCCTATTTCTTTCTGATTTATCATCTTAGGGCTTTGTACTTCCAACCAGCATCCTAGACATGGGCTCCTCCCCCCGATAGATTAGCATCAATGAATTTCATTGGCATTTCTCCTTTTCCTGGTTATAGGGAGCTCTGCTTTGGGGGGCTTAGAAAGTCTTTCCCTGCATTACTGCTAATCACCTCAGGTGACGACAGCAGAAAGAATTTTAAGCAATCTCCTTTACTTTTCCGCTTTGCTGCTGCTTGTTTTACTTTTTGGACCTCCTCAGCTTGGGGGAAGGGAAACCTCATGCTGGTTACTTGCACTTTCTATTTCTGGTGGGTTGTGTTTTCTGTTTCTCCAGCAGAGCGCGGCCATGCTGGGTTTTCCGATAGCCCAGGGGAATGTTGAAATCAACAACCACAAAAGGCTGTTTATATTGAAAGCTTTTTAAAAAAATCCATGAATACACTTCAACTGGTGTTAGGTTTTTGTAAATTGCCTCTCCTCCCCCTCTCTTACGTTCCTTTCCAACATTTGCAACCTAAATCTCTTGATGCCTGCTACAATTTTCATAAACAGTTAGCGTTTTACAGTGCCCAACTTTAGATGCCATAAAAGGGCCTGGTTTTCAGAGGGGGGATGAAAATCAGGCCCTTTAAGGTGTCTCAAGTCGGGTACCAAAATCACTTGGAAAATCTTGTCACAACTCTCTTCAAGGAGGAGGTGAGATCTTGATCTCGCATCTGGATGGCATTCAGTCCTCTATCTCTTGTAATTTCCTCTGGTGCAGGCACTCCCTTGGTGATGTAGGCAGGCATAATGGCTCGGTGTCACTGTCCCCACACAATCTGTGGCACAGGAGTATGCTATGGAGCGGGTCCGGGTGCGAAGAGGCGTGTTGGGGCTGGAGGGCTTGTGCGAGCGTCCCAGCTATTCTGGGCTGCAGAGCAGCCTATATATAGAGCTGTGGGAAGTTGCCATAAGGTAGAACATCCGGTAGTGCAGCTTTAATGTGTGCGCACGTCTGGGCTTAGAGTTTTGCCACTTGCCCACTGCTATCCGGAGCTGGGTCTCTTGCAAGGTGCAGCTGGGAATCAGAGCCCTTGTTTCCAGTGTAACTGCTGCATTACAGCGTCACCAGGAAAGCAGACCTTGTCCTGAGCATCGCCAGGCTTGAATTAAAATAGAAACCAGCTCGGTTTGCTTGAAAACAAGTCAGTTTGCATTAGTGACAAAGATAATGCGCCTTGTTCCTGATTTCCGTAGTAACCTCTTGCAAGTGAAGGACGCTGATAAGGAGACAGGTAGGGGATTCTCAGTAATGGCCCCTTTTGGGAAGCTATGGATTTCCATGCTCCAATTAACAAACAGGAACTGGGAGAGTCTTGGAGTCCTCCTGGTAAATCCAAGATGGGAGGAGGAGGGGGTTAGAACTCTCTTTTATAAATGCCCCCATGAGTTAATCTGTTTTGACCTCATCAATATTTTCGAAACCTGCTTTGAGAAGGGAGAGAGCTGTGACAGAGCCTCGCAATGATTCTCTCTTCGCTCTGCTTTGCAGAGAGAGGAATCACCGTGACACTAGGAGTTGGAGGCCTATAGCACCTCTCAATACAGATTATCCAGTTCTCACTGAAGTGCTGTTGACTGCTGACAGGGTTGCCCCACAGCTGATTTTTCAAGGCCAGCCCTGTGTGACATCTAGCAGATGCGCGGAGAAGAATCTAGTCTCTTTCCTTTCCAAAAAAGCTGTGGCAAGACGACCCAGACTCCTGTTTGTTAAGCCTAGATTAGCACCAAGGGTTTGCCTGTGTACTTTTTCCATGTGCTGGGCACGTCTGCCGTTCTACCTATAGTGACTAGATTAGGCTGAACTTTTTCCTGAAATGCCCTGGGGGAGGCCTTTGGTTAAGAGGTAGCTACTTAGTGCTCTCAGTGTGACGTCTGAGGCCTAGAGCAAGCTGTCCTGAGCCCAGGGCTCTGTGTGTTTTCACTAAAACCCTGGCTGAGAAACGTACAGAGTAACACTGGGCTCTGTTGTACTCCCTCGTACCATGCACATTTCGGCATGGAAAAGGGATTTAGCAACTTCTATGACAACGATTCCTCCTCCCTTACCCTGGCTCACGAGGAGGGGACTCAATGGGTGGTGCGATCTGTTTATGGAGAAGAGCTGGGCTGTGGGGGGACATATATCAGCTTTGTAGAGCACAGAGTGACAAAATGTATAGCTCCAGGCTGTAGTCTCCTTCTGGGGTCTTTCCTCTGCAGTGGGGATTGTCCTTAAAGTGTGTGTGTGTGTGGGGGGGGGGGGGGGTGTCTTTGGGGCAGCCATCAACTGTGGGAGCCCTGTCAGCATACTTATATTTGAGCCATGCTTCGTGGAGCAGTAGAGACCCAGAGCTGATGCAGAGACACCCCCGCACCAATGGTAGGGGCCTCCCACTGACCCTGGAATTCATGTGAATCCATTGGGTTTTTGGCTGGCCATGCAGGCTGGTCTTTAGGTCAGGGGTGCAAACTCTCCCCCCACCGTGATGGGATGATTGGGTAGGAATTTCCCCAGGGAGAACCTAGTGTAGGTTCCTTCCCTGCTTGCCCTGCCACTTGAGGGTTTTCTGTCCCGATCAGGTGCACACCCTTTAAAGGCTACTCCAGCTGCTTTGCTAATCCAGTTAGTCATTCTGTGTCCAAACATATGCAGATGACAGGGCACTCCTTGTAAGCGTTAACTCCCTCTTTCCCCCCCCCCCCCCCTTCAGGAAATTGAATCCTCTTTAGAGATAAAGACATTATGCTAGGTCCCTTACCCTTATCAACTTGAATAGAGACGGTGTTCTCTGGCTACGTAGATGAGTGAGAAATCTGCCTTGAAAGTGAGTTGAGAATTCCAGAGAGGGAGAGAAAGAGAGATCAATATAGGAACACACTTCTGAAGGGAGAACTCATCTGAACTTAGACGTCTAGGAGGGGGGAAATAATAGATATGAGAGTGGGAGGGTACTGGTGGGAGGGCTGGCTTGTAGGATCACAGGAACTGCCAGACTGGATCAGAGTAGGGGCCATCCTTAAGAGCGTAAGAACGGTCATACTGGGTCAGACCAAAGGTCCATCTAGCTCAGTATCCTGTCTTCCGATAGTGGCCAGTGCCAGGTGCCCCACAGGGAATGAACAGAACAGGTAATCATCAGGCAATCCATCCCCTGTCGCCCATTCCCAGCTTCTGGCAAACAGAGGTTAGGGACATCATCCAGTCCAGTGTCCTAACTCTGTTTCCCAGGGACATCCAGTCCCAGCTGCTTCAGAGGAAAGTGAAAGAGACCTCGCTTGTGGACAACCCAAACAGATCTGTTCCTAGTATTTCTTTGTGGGGTGGTTCCCCCCTCTGGAATCTCTTGGTGAGAACTTCCATTGTGGCATCTCTCTGAAGTCTTGAGCCAGGACCGGAGGGACTCTGGGGACAGGGTGGGGGGAAGTTTAAGGGACATGGGGGCTAGTTCCTCAGTTTCTTCATTTTGATAAACTATGCAAAACTTTTGGTTTTTAGTAGAAGTTTGTTCAGACTCACATAGGCACCTGTGCAGAGATGAATCCATTACAAAGCAGCAGCCCCACTAGCATGGAAACTAACTCTTTCCATTGGCACAGGGGAACAGAGAATGTCAGATGGCATAGGGAGCATAGCTGTAGCCATGTCGGTCCCAGGATATTCGAAAGACAAGGTGCGGGAGGTCAGATCTTTTATGGTGCCAACTTCTGTGGGTGAGAGAGACAAGCTCTTGAGCTCTGTGTAAGCTCAGAAGCTTGTCTCTCTCGCCAACAGAAGCTGGTCCCATAAAAGTTCAAATGGTGATAGGGTACCTGATCTAGATGGATGGCAGGATTTTGGAAAGTCACTGCGGGGAACTTTATTGATGGGAGTGGGATGGCACTTTGGATTGGGGAAATCACGCCTGGGCTCATACACGCCCATCCGCTGTGTAGTTCCTGTATGCGAGACAATGCCATCAGGTGTTGGCATAGAAAACAAGGAGGCCCAGAGCTCTGCCCTAGGTGGTGACAATGATGGCCCTAAGCACCATCAGTGGTCAATAACTGAACCCCTTAATATCTCCTAGCAAAGCTGTTCTTTCTTGGAGCCTCCACCACACCGGCCGTGTGAGCTCCCCATGTTGCTTGTGTGGCAGCAGACTGCCCATAAACCCCCTACCCCCAGAACGAGGACAACGTCTGGGGTGATGCTGGTGCACAAAGAAGGAAGCGAAGCAAAGGAAGCTGGTTTCGTTTCTGCTCCGCTAGCCCTGTGGGACAGGGGGAGGGGGGTCGGAGTTGGTGTTCGTCCCTTGTGGAAGCAGGAAAATACATTTTATTTATAAAGCTTCTTTGAGGGCATCACAAACAAGAGGCCCAAACAATACAGAAATGGCTGAGCAACTGTAACTCTACTACAGCTGCAGTCGGGCGTCCTTCTAACTTCAGGCATGTGAATGCTGCTGCGGTTGAATAGAGCAGCCCTGTCGCACAGGTCAGGCTTTTGTTATAAGTCTCCATTAGGCAAATGGGATTTTAATGCATTGCTTCAGGGGCCGGGTGCTGCATGGCAGTCTAAGGAAGGCAGGGGCTGGGCTCGCTGCTAGCCTGTGAATCACTGCCGCCCCTGCTCACTGCACAGATTCTTCCAGGCTCCTCCTCCCGCTGTTGCTTTTTTCCTTCTTTCTTCTATAGCTTAAAACTCAGGAAAGTGTCGGGCTGTTGGTAGTTGCTAGAGCCAGGTGTAGCATGGACAGGTGTCGTACAAACTGTCCTAGCTCTGCTCGTGCTCCACTGTCCAGACCTTTGGTCCCCCTGCTATCCTGGTCCCAGACTTCCCACATGATTCTGCCTATGCCCTGCAATTCAGATGCGCTTGGTGCTTTACAAAACAAGTACAGATCATGTCCCTGTCCTGCAGATCGTATAACTTTAGGGCCTGATTCTGCAACTTTTGTCCCAGTGAGTAGCATTAACTTATGTGAGCAATCCTACTGCCTCCAACAGTACTGTTATGCTACTTGTTTGGAGTAAGGGATGCAGAATCAGGGCCTGAGTTAAACCAACAACAAGATGAGGAGCTGGGGGGACACAGCGGTGTAGGGAGGACAAGGGCAAGGTCGATAAGTTCCCTGGGAGAATAATGTGCACATCTTGAAGTGAGCTGTAGCTCACGAAAGCTTATGCTCAAATAAATTGGTTAGTCTCTAAGGTGCCACAAGTACTCCTTTTCTTTTTGCGAATACAGACTAACACGGCTGTTACTCTGAACCTTGAGGTTTCTTTTTTTAAATCTAAGGCTTTGGTTGAAAGGCCTCCTTGAAGCTGCGACTTTTCAGAGGGGACTGTGAGAATGGGAGGGAGGAGGTGTAGTGAGCAGAGTCAGGAGGGAGACATGGGGCAGCACGAACGAAGGTGTAGAGGTGAGTTCAAAGAGGCATCCAAAGAGGTGGTTTGGGTTGAGCAAAGAGAGTGGCATGGGTGTAAAGGAGGTGAGAGCCAGCCTGCAGCACTCCTTGCTCTTCCTGTCCTAGGTCTCTCTTGTACCCTGGTGGGTACGAAGAGGGCTGGCAGTTGGTGACGTGGACAGAAGTCTGCCACAGACTAGCAGGAGACTGCCCAAGGTCGTGGGGTTCTGTGGAGGGAATGTCATCAACCCACTGATGACTTCTCCCTGTAACTTTAGCGCCCTCGTGGGCAAGATGGAGTCTGCTCTGCAGGCAGCTCTGGCCAAGCGACGGCGCACGCAAGAATGCAGCAGGAAAAATCCCTTCCACCCCAGGGGCGCCTGTTCCAAATCCCCCAGAGTGAACACACACACCCACAGGAAAAGTACAATGGCTATAACAAAGGGAGATATTTATTTACAGAGGGATGAGAGGAGAAAAACAACAAGGGGAAATGTAGGGGGAGCAGCAGAACAGGGTTGCATCCAAACCAAGGCCCCACAGGCCCAGTGGCAGCACAGTCCGAGAGGGCAGACTCTGAGCAATATGTCTGCACACACAATTCAGGAGACCTGAGCAAAGTTCCAGTTCAGTGCTGAGTCTTGGGTGCTCCTGGTCGTCTTCGGCTCCACTGAACTTTTCCCAACAAACCCCTCCAGTGCCCTCTTCTGCCGCTCTCTGCAAAGCCACACAGAGCGACTACCTCTCCACTTAACTAGCTACAGCCTCCCTCCTTATTCCCAATGTAGAGTCACGAGCCCCAGTACTCAAAGCCCCATGCAGCTCTGGGCAGCAGTGATGCTGGGTCCAGCTCCAGCCTGTCCTCCTCGGGCGATTCCTCCCTGGCACAGTGCTCCTCCTGGCTCCTGTCCTGGGGTGTCCCCGTTCGGCCAGCCTGTCCTTCCCAGGCTTCAGGCAGGTTCTCTGCCGCTTCACTCTTTGAGGGCCTGCGGGCTGCAGCCTTTCTCTCCCTCTCCCTCCTCCAGAGCCCCACCTGAAGTTTCCCTCCTTTCTCTCACTGCTCCTCCTCCCTGCTTAGGAAAAAGATTTAAAGGAGCCATGCTTGCTAAACCCCAAGGGGTTACACCCCTATCACAGGCCCCCTCACAGCACCCCCCATCAGTGTGTTCTGGAAGCAAAGCTCAAGGAGCTTGCAACGCAACCCCCCCTCCCTCTCTGCTGCCACTCCAAATGTAGGCTATAATGGAATCTGATATTTCTAAGGATGTATCTTTCATCCCGAGATATGGTCTTAAAAGTAGCTCGGGGGATCTGAGGAAGTCAGAGGGAGCTGCTATGCGCATGCAGATGCCGTTTCCATCAGCACAGATCGTGTATATAATTTTCCTTTCCAGTGAATCTCTCTTGTTCTCTATGTGCTTGCCCCCTCCTCCCCTCGCCTCCCATGGTTTGCTCTGTGTCCTTCCACCAGGGCTGGCTTCTGTGGAAATCACTGCTCCAGGCAATGCTCCACACCAGCAGGGCTGCCTCCTAGCACCTCGCATGAAAGAGCCCAGACTGCTCATGTCAAACACCTGCCTCTTCCTTTCTCTCACTTTCGGGGAGCACCTTTGGCCACCTTCACCCTGCATCTTCCTTCCCTCCCTCCCACTCTCTACTTGTTTCCCCGATCAGGCTTACCTCCCCCGCTATGGATTCTTGTTTTATTTTCTGCCTTCCCCTCTCTGCACAGAGCGCTTAAGAGCTCTCAGTGCCATAAGCTGGAGATCAGAGAAGCAAATGGATTTGTGCTCCAGGCCATGCACCTGCCAGTATAATGGCAAGATGCACTCCGTGCCTAGGGATAAGAGCAAGTGAAGGTGAATGAGGAAGGATGCCACCCATCGGACTCGATGGAAAGACTCCTGTTGCTTCGCTAGGCTTGGACCAGGCCCTGGGACAGAAGGAAGACGGCCATGGGGACTTGAGCTGCCCACTTCTAAACTGGCTGAATGTCCCACCAGGAAACTGTCTCCTGATGTTTCGATCCACAGGTTCTCGGACTGGGCTCTGTGGAGCTGATTGTGTCCTAGCTGGGATTTCAGGAGTGATGCTTTCTACTCACTATAGCCTTCTCCACATGGCCTGGTGATTCTCCTGTGGTTTCCAGAAACTTCCTTTACTCACTAACCTCAAACACCTGCCTGCACTGCCGCCTGGTGCTCCTGTATCAGGTGTTTCTTTTGTGAATTTGCTCAGGGTTGAATTTACACAATGACCCCAAAATTGGAAGGAAAGCAGCCCAGCTGTGCCGTCACCTAGCGGGGGTAGCAGGCCATGAGTGGAGATTCTGGCCTCAGACCCAAGGCTCAGTGTCCACCACTCAATGCTGCTCACTCCACCTCTCTTTCTGCAAGGCTTTGTGTTTATTAGGGTGATCCTCATTGTCTGCAGACCTCACTGCTCTTTCTCTAGGTGCGGGACCTACAGCCATGACGCACCCCAGCCCATTGTGACCCCCTTAGAGGTTCCAGGGAAGACCGTGGACATGGATTGTTTCAGGACTATGAGCTCCTTGGGACAGGGATCTTTTTGTTCTGTTTGTACAGCACCTGGCACAGTGGGGCCCTGGTCTATGGCTCAGGCTCCTAGGAGCTACAGTAATACAAATAATAAATCATCATCATAATGCTCAGAGACTCTTAGGAGGCAAGGAGGGAGGGAGTGTGACTGGAAACTCTGCTAGTCTGCTTCCTGGTGATTGCCCCCAATGAACCCAATCCTTCGGGGTAGGGGTTTTTTTTGCCTAACTTGAGGTCTTTGCTGAGTTTGTCTCCACTCATGTCCACCACTTGGAGGAGGCAGGAGAAATTGCTGGTGAATTAGTCATGGGTAATATGGCGGTTGAGCTGGTTGGGGCTCTGGGCCTGCGTTCGGGTCTGTACTGTGGCTCCAACATAAATAGTTTCCAGCCTGGTTTGGTTGGTTGCAGAACAGGTGCAATAGGGGGAGTTGCTGTCTGCCCCAATGCTTAAAGTTTAAGGGAGGGTGTGAGGGAGATTTCCTCCAGTTATCAGGAGTGATGAAAGCTTTTTAGTTGATAAGTGACGAGGAATTAAAAATGCCTGAGGGTGGGAAGCAGGAGAGAGACTGCACAGATGGCAGCATGCTGCCGAGCAACCTGCCACTGCATCGGGAACAGACAGTCATGACAAATGGACACTTCAGGAGAAAACCCCGAACATGTAGTACAGCCTGATGCTGGGCAGAATGCGCTTCTCTCAAACGTACAGCAGAGAGCGCGGGCTCTTCCATGTGCTTTGTCAACACCAGGAATCCAACTGGGCCAGTTTGCCGTGATTCATTGAACCAGTACGTTTTACTGCTAGAAGTGTCTCCTCTCTAGAATCTCAGCTTTCATTATCTTCTCTCTAGCACTTGCTTCCTGTTCTGAAGGTTGTTCTTCATAACAACAAGTGCGAACTAGTGCAGTGGTGTCTGAGTCTGCAGACTGCCTGAAAAGTGAGCTCTGGGAGAGGTTTCAGCTTACCCTTTGAAATGAATATGGGATTATTAGTTCTAAAACCTAATCGTGATCATTTACATTTCAAGGCAGCTAACTGTTTCACTGCTGATCACAGCGTGCAAGGAGAGAGAGGGACAATCAGATATCGGCTTAATTTGCAGAAAGGAAGATTAAGGTTAGATATTAGAAAAATCTTTCTATCTATAAAGATGGTTAAACACTGGAACAGGCTTTCTAGGGAGGTTGTGGAATCCTCATCATTGGAGGTTTTTAAGAATAGGTTAGACAATCATCAGTCAGAAATGGTCTAGTGATACATAATCCTGCCTCAGAGTACAGGGGTGGACTAGATGACCTCCGGAGGTCCCTTCCAACCCTAAATATCTATGATCACAGAGATACGCCTGGTATGACAATGTAGATGATAACATGGTTTGTACCATCTGGGTCTCATTACGGTATCATGAATGGGAGAAGCTTAGGCTGCAAGTGGAGTTTAGGAGAGTAGAATTACTAATTTATTGTCCCAGTCTGACTCCTGGACTTGCCAAGGAAATATTGCTGAATAGAGGGGAATTGGAATTGGAATTGACTGGGGTAGGCAAGGCTAACACATGCCAGAACTGTGTTTTAACTGTTCGAGTTTAGGTTCCCTAGTGCTTGTGTTCTAGCTGCCATATGTTTTATCTAGAGTTTGGCCAGCCAGTCTCTGTTAATGCCACTGTACACTAGGGGTTAAGTAATAGTGACCGTAATATAATTAAGTTTGATATCTTCGTGGTGGAGGGGAATCCTAGCAGGAGGTAACAATGTCCTGCAGAACTCCAGGAACCGGCACTTTAAAAATGGCTCTCTTAGGTTAGAAGGAGCCTAAAGGTATAAATTAGGAAATGTTAATCCCTGGAGGCTGCTGAAGAATAGTTTATTAGAGTCACCAGAAATAAGTCTATTCCCTGGCAGATGAAGAGGAAGCCAACAGGCCAGTGAGAACCCAGTGTGGGTAAATGGTAAGGTACACGAGTTCACTCCAGCCTACAGTATAACTGGGGATGCTGGAGACCTGAGTTCCCTGTAAACTGCGTGGCACCCTATTTGGCGCTGCGCAGGTGCTCAGGGAACCCGCCCGGGGACCTGCCACGGCTGGGGAAGGAGCACCCTTCTCCCGGCCCCAACCTAGCCTGGCTCCCAACCTGCCACGGCCGGGGCGGCCCCCCAGCCCCAGCTATGCCGCCGTCTGGACCTTCCGAGGCTGGGGCGCCCCTACCCTGCCCCTACTGGCGGCCCGGCCCTCCCAGCTCAAACCCAGCTGGGGGGGCCCAGCCCGAACCCCGCTGTGGCCCAGACCTGTTGCAGCCAGGGTGCCCCACCCTGAACTCAGCCCCGCCCCGGACCTGTGGGGGTGGGGGGAGGGGTGCCTATCCTGCAGCCCCAGAGTTGCCTTGGCAGAGAGAGGTGCCTTCCCCCCCCCCCCCAACCCAGGTGCTGCTGTGGGGGGGGAGAGCTGGGGGGAGTCCTCTCTCCCCATTGTGCTCCGGAGAACCCTCCTGCACCCCAAACTCTTCACCCCCGGCCCCACCCTAGAGCCTGCAACCCCAGCTAGAGCCCTCCCTCCCACCCAACCCTCTGCCCTAGCGCTAGTCCTGATCCCCTTATACCCGGTTCCACCCCAGAGCCTGCACCCCCAGCCAGAGCCCTCATACCCCTGCACCCCAACTCTCCCCCAGCCCTGAGACCCTCATCCCTGGCCCCACCCTAGCCGGATCCCTGATATCCCTGCACCCCAACCCTCTGCCCCAGCCCTGAGCCCCCTCCCACACTCTGAAGCCCTCAGCCCCACCCCCACCACATAAATTTTGTTATGTGCACTGATATGAAGGTGAGGTGTCACACATCACCTCCATATTGGTGCACATAACAAAATTCATTCCGCACATAGGTGGGAAAAATTAGAGGGAACCCTGAGACTCAGCCCAGGGGAGGCTGGGAGAAGGGAGTGGAAGATGATTAGGTACACTCATCACTCACCCCCTACCTCTCCCCCCCTCCTCCTCCCCACACACACGGCTGGAGTGCTCTGTCTCGGAGAGGAGCTCATGGCCTCAGTGCCTTGGAGGATCAAGCCCCCAGTGTGGGGCTGTCCCTCCCAATTCAGTACTGATGGCAACTTTAAAAGAGGTCTGGAGGCATTAGGCCATGACCTTAAAGAGAGAGGAAGAAAAGACTGCTTAGCCTTGAAGTTAACATGGGAAAAGGCTAGTTATAAGTCTGTATGTGGGACACAGATCCCTAGGTGGAGTCCTCCTCTTTGGTCCCATCAGCTCCTTGAGCAGGGTGTACCCCATATTCCCCAGTGTTTTTGCACCCTCATTTTAAATGTCCAGAGTTATGGAGACTTGAGAGACTATGAAACAGCCTGAAAAATCTCATGGCTAGGAGGTGTTTCTTCATATTCAGCTTGTATTTGCCGGAGCTCCATTTCATCCTCTTATTTCTAGTTATACCACTGGGCCACCCAAACAGTCTACTCTGCCCTCAGTGATGACGCCGTCAGGCGCTTGTACCCATGAACCCCCTTTGACCAACCTCTCCATGGATCCTGCTTTACTGCTTGGATTAATTGCCAGTCCCCACCACCCCGACAGCAGATTTGTCTGCCTCCCAGTCCTTGCTTGAGGGACGTTAGGCGCAATCCTTTTGCTTTGTTGTTTGTTTTTTTTCCACACCACCCCATCAAAGCTACTGGAGATAGGAGGCTACAGCTGTGCTTTTAAGTTGAATATCTGCAGCTGAAATAAAATTGCATATATTTGCATAAGGAGCATCTCAATTAACATATTTGTGGGTAAAGCAACAAGGGCTGTTCATTTGGAAGTGAAAACGTGAGCGAAACATGGAAATGACTTCAGCCCCTTTGCAAGCAGCTTAATTAAATATTTTCTTAGCGTGTGCGCATGGATTTAAAAAGCTACTGCTGTATATGTAATGGGGTGTGAAACTCGAGAGCAAGGAGCTCTGTCTCTGCCCCAGGTGTGTGGATTTGAACAGAAGCTGCCTGCACCTAGATCTGTCTGACCTGGTATCTATGTCACACTCACCATCCTTGTGTTATCCCAGCTCCTCTGAAGTGACAGCTCGGTGGGGGTGGGGGAGAAGGAATTCAGCGTGATTCCTGAGTTGGTTGGAGCCTCCTGTTTGGGAGGCGTTCTGTTTCCTTACATTGCAGATCTAGGCTCTCTCCCTCCCGTTCAACTCCTTCACCGCTCTCCCTGCGAAAGCCCCACAGGGGGGCGCTGTCATGGAAGCCTGACTTGTTCAGAGCTGGGGTTCAAGGATAGCCTTTCCACTCCAGACAGTGCACCGGTCTCACTCCTGCCAAGGGCCCTGTGTACCTGAGGGTGTCTTTGTGTTTCCATGTAATTGCTGGGGGCTCAGCTCTGCTCTAGTGGGGACAATGGCAGCAGGACAAGCCCTTGGTTGGGGTAATCTATGCTGTGCTGCTGTTCTTTCCTCCCTCTCGGTCCCCCACCCCCGCGCTGCTGCCGATCTCCCAGACAGCAGGCTGGGTTTGGTTCCATGGGACGCTCTTGCTTCTTGTGAGCCTGGCTTGAGAGTGAGAGTCCTGGATTAATTTAGGGCCTTGTGGGGTTGTGACAGGGCCATGTCCTGATGGAGCCCGTTGTGGCAGCTGTTGTGGTGTCAGGACTCAAATGGTGCAGACCTGAATTGTACCCTTCCCAGTGGAGACACGCCCCATGCCAGTAAAGCACGGAGCTCCTTGGTGATTTGACCCTTGAAGCAGGGATCGTGTCAGAGACTGTTGTTTGGTGTCACTTAGAGACTCCCTGTTCATTTACTTACTCTGCGCTAAACAGCTATTTAACAACCACATTAGTACCTGGGTGATGGCTTAGAGCTGGGATTCTGCCTGTGTTGAGCCCTCTTGTGATGTGAGATCGCCATCTTTACTAGAAATACTCTGTGTCGGCTGATCCTGGACCTGAACCAGGCTGTTAAAGCACTTCTGAAATGTGTCTTACAACAGGATGGTGGCCTTGTCTAGACAGGAGAAATGGTGTTTCTGAAGAACATATTAGCTGGCACATTTTAAACAAAGTGCTGTTTAAAAGCGTATTAACACCAAGTATAGACAGGGTTTAACACCTTGGCAAACATGCTAGCTGGGTGTGATCAGACCTAGGCCACGTGAATATGTAGCAAGGCCAAAATACCATCAGGTTAGTAGGATTCTTCCCAGGTGAACAATCCGGGGGTGGTTTATAATAGAGCCCAGGAAGTGTCAGCGGACAGCCCGTCCAGACCACGAGAACCTGGAGCAGGATCGACAGCTAACACAAATCCAGCAGCACTTGTTGTCCCCCGCAGGGGGCTTCAGCGTGAGCTCATTGCCCCTTCCCACCATCCTCTCTGTGTGGATCAGGCTGGTATTTCACACTGAATCCCTATGCCCAGCCGTGGGGCCAAGGACACAGTGCGGACTATTGCACCAGCCCCAATGCTATGGTGGGTGGGTGAGAGGGGCCCCGTGCCTTTCCAGTGCTGCAGGCTTGGCTCGCTGCTCAGTTTCTCCGGGAATCGGCTGACATGCTGAGGCAACTCCAGGTCTCCTTTTCTCGTCCAGCTCTAATTATGGTGCTTTGGAAGGGCTGCAGTTGTGCTCTTTGTGCTCAATAAAAGCTTCCTGCCTGCCATGTCTGTATCCTACCAAAGCAGGCGTCTCTGACACAGGGACTTCAAAGTAGAGGAGCATGGCTCGTGGGATCAAACAATTGTGAGCATGGGCCCTGGGGAGAGGCAGAGGAGAGAGAGGAAGGGGGGCTGAGAGAGACCCACACAGCTAGAGAGAAGGGGGAAACAAACACACACACACACACACACACAATCAGCCAGAAGGAGACAGAAAACCGTGGGAGGGATTGAGACACACACACAACCAGAGAAGGGGGTAGGAAACACAGGCATAGCCCAGTGAGTGACTGAGGATGTGGGAGGGGGCCAACAGAGGGGGTCACACACATTGCATTGTAAGCAAGTGAAAGGCACTACAGTCATGAAATGTTAATCTGACCCAACCTTTGGCCAATTATAATTTTCCTCTGAATGAATCTGCATTAATGCAGTAGGCTTTTTCTCCCTGCAATGGAGGGGCCTTGTTCTGACTCCATTTGCTAAAATTGCCTTTCATAAAACCAGAAATAAAGCTCACAAAGTGTGCAATTCAGCCCCCTCATGAGCAGGCGGGAAAGGAAGGACCCAGCGCTGCCAAGTTAGAGAGAGGGGTCACAGCCTGCAACCGCAGGTCCCCTGCCTTTGACCACATGGCATGTGTCACCACAGCATGTGTTATGACAGGGGAGCAGAGGAGGAGCAAGAGATGCTGTAAACTTTGTATACAGGCTCGGGAGTGGATGATTTGGCATGGTGGGGGGGCTCCCCTGTTAGAAGCCAGACTGACCTCAGGGTCCCAGGGTGGTGCTTTGATGTCGGGAGTGGAGGGATGACTCTGGTGGGGCCTGTCACCCCTCTGACTGCACTCTGTCCCAGTGCCCGAGGGTGGTGCCAGGGGTGCTGTGCTACAGGTAGTGGGGTGGGTGACATGGTAAAGGACGCTCTCCCCTCTGCCTGTGTGCTGCCCCCACGGTGGTGCTAGGTGGCTCTGTGCTGTACCAGATACAACCTTGTGGATAAGATGTGAAATAAAGACCCTGACCTTGCATGGTGATTAAAAATCCCATGGCACTTTAAGCAAGAGTCAGGATGTTAACCCCTATATGCTGGCCAAATTTGACTCTGGGTAATTCCATTCTGCCTCCCTAAATCCCCCCTGCAGGTTCAGTTGGAGCGTGAGTTTGTGCTTTCACCTCTTGTCCTAAATTATTGTATGGCCTAACGTTGCTATGGACTATTAATACAGCCATTGGCTTCCGCCCTAGAAGTGGCTGCATTTCTGTGGGTGGAGGAATGGTCCCTGTTGCGACTGTACGGCACTTTGGGACCATAAGAGATGGTGACTGCCTCACAGCGTTTTGATGCTATCTCACCGGCTCTCTCTCTACAGCTGCCTGTCCTGTGTGAATGGCTCCTTCCCATGCCACTGGTGTAAATATCGGCACATCTGCACCCACAACGCTGCTGACTGCTCCTTCCAGGAGGGGCGTGTCAACATGTCTGAGGTAAGGAGCCATAAAACTGCTGCCCCCGAGTCTCCAGCCACCTCCCATCTGCTCTGCTGTGGATTATGACATGGACTGTTTGCTGGCTTGCAAGGGAGAGATCTATAGAGCTGCAGTAGGGGAAAGGTACTTTCTAAAACTGTCCCTTCTCTGTCCCCTGAAACCTTCCTAAATCTGTGACGGCCTCAGGCCTGCAGCCCCCCAGCCAGGGCTTGCTCTTGATTTCTGTTGGCTGGGCAGTGATGGATGCAGTTGTGGGGATTTTCTTGGGCTGTTTCCCTGCCTGGTTAGCCCTCACTGGCATCATCAGCATGTCCTGATGCTCAGTCACTGTGTGAGACATTAAGAGTGAGGCCTGGGGGGCAGTATGTCCATTACAAACCAGGTGGTTCCTCTCCTCCTCCCCCGCCTTATCTTATCAAGACAGCTTCAAACCCACTGCCACTGAGACTGTTAACACCTTCGTGTGTGCTGCAGTCATAGGGGGCTCCCCAGTCATTTAATTGCAGTTACTTAGTGGAGTTAGAGACTTGTAGAAATTAGGCCAGACTTTCAACTGGCCTCTAACATTTGCAACCCCAGGGTGTGCAGGCGCAAATGAGTGTCACCCTGCGTATGTCTCACTACACCCATGAACAGCCCTGGCCGCAAATGGAGTAGGAAATTGGCTCGTGAGACCGTCTCAGTCCATTCCTTCAGGAGCCAGTGCCGGGCTGGTCCTGACAGCATATGCTTTGTTCAGGCTAGCTCCGGATGGCTCAAGCAAAGGATCTGCCTTTTGAAGTAACTGGTGGTTTTGGGGTGGCCAGCTTGAAGCACCATTACAGGGGCCCGATTTTCAGAACGAGAGCATCTGCCCTCTCCAAACGTGTTTGAAGTTGAGCACCCAGCATCACAAGTCACTTCTGGACAGTTAGGCCAGAGCTCCCGCCATTGCCTGTGGGGAGTGTTCCATGCCCTGCCAGGGGGGAGAGCAGTCACGTAGCTGGGGGGGGGGGGGGGGGAAGCGGGGCGCGGCCGCTCCCCCACTGAGCAGAAGTGGTGCCTTTTAAATTATTTGGCACCTTTTACATCTTTACTCACCTGGCAGCAGTCCAGGTCTTCGGCGGCGGGTCAGGGGGAGCGGGGATAAAAAACGGCGCCACCCCCTGGTTCTCACCCGGCGGCGCTCCGGGTCTTCAGCAGCCCTTCGGCGTCGGCTCCTTCACTTGCTCTGGTCTTCGGTGGCATTGCAGTGGCAGGGCGGGGGGCCTTCAGTGGTGGTGTGGTGCCAGGGCTTGTGAAGCTGCAAAACAAAAGGTGCGACCATTGACTTACATGGAGTCAGGATTTCACCCATGCTGTGCTGTAGGCCTTCCGAATGGGACTCAGAGTTAATGCAGCCCGTTCTATCTCTGGACGGTGGCCAGAGGCCCAGCAATGCCGGCATGTGGCTTCCTGCAGCGGCCCAATGCCTGCTTCCGCCCCCAAGTCTGCGTGGGCATTTGCACAATGTCACTAGAGCTGGGTTCAATGGGAATTTCCTTCCTGACCCGCTGTGGTGTTGCATTAATGCCCTGAAGCCAGCAGTCGAATCCCCCTTCCGATTTAGACATGCGTGGCTGCTGGCCTTGTTGTCCCGTGTTGCTAGCTGCTCGGCCTGCTGCAGAGAGCCAGTGAGTAATGAGAGTTTCTCTCTCCCCGGGGGTGTCTGTGTTTTCTGTCACCTGCCTCTAAATTGGAAGAAAAGGGCTCCCTTAAAAAGCCATGTGTTAGGAGCGCTCTGTTAAAAACTGCCACTTTCCTAGAACCGTTTCCCTTCGGCCCTTCCATCGCTTCCCCTTTGCAGCTTGATTTTGTCAGAGGCGGCTCTAACCCTTCCCATGCTGGAAGGTTTAGACTGAGTCGCCAAAGGCAAGGAAACGTCTGCGTGGTTAGAGCAGTGACCCTTTGTGATGTGTGCGCTTCCGGGGCTCTGCGAGCCCTAACTGGTGCTTTGGGATGTTCCGGTGAAAAGTGCTCTGGACGCCCAGACGCTGGTGTCTGATTTGCTGTGATTGAACTGCACCTGTTCACCTTGTCCAGCGTCTAGCACTTATGCACCTGAATACTGCGGGGGAGGGGTGCCCTGCCCTCTGCTGCAGAGAAGAGGCAGCGCCTAGCTGTGATGAATTTCTGGGCTCAGCCAGAGTCTCTCAGGCTACATTGGCACGACGAGCTGGAGGAGACATTCTCATGCTAGCTCTCACCTGAGCTAGTGCACTAAAAATAGTGTAGCTGTGGTGCTGCGGGCAGCCGTGGGTGGTGGCACAGGCTAGCAGCCTGCATACGTACCCGCGGGGTTCAGGAAGGTTGGTACTCGGGGAAGCTAGCACGGTAATGCCACTGCCCAGGCTGCTAGCACAAGTATGTCTGCGTGAACTGGGAATCATACCCCCCAGCTTGTAGTGTAGATGTAGCCTAAGTCCTGGCTTGCTGATACACTACAAGAAACAAGTACTTGTAAATACCTGAGAGAGGTGGTTTCGAGGTTGCTTTTAAAATGAGAGTGTTCCTGTTGGACTCAAACTGTCATAAACTCCTCCCCCCCCGGTATCAAATGGTGCTGATCAGCTTAAAAGCACCACCGCACTGCATTCTGGTGATTGCCTTGGCTGTCTGCCCCCAGAGATCGACCTGCCGCTTGCGGTTCTGTCTGATGGACACACAGCCCTCAACGTTAGGCACAGAAGTTAGCTCGCCATTCTGCGGTTTAGAGCCATCCTGTTCTGAAGGCAGGCCAAAGAAAGCACTTGCTTTTGGAGAGGCCTCTCTGGATTGGAGAAGGAATTAGCAGCACTGGGAAGTCAGACCTCCCATTTGCCTTCCCGGAGTAATTAGCGGAGAGTGCTGGAAATAATGAGGCTTTCTGAGCACAATCCTCATCCTTGTTTTAGACATGGTGTGTGTTGTCCCCCTTCCATCTGGACACCTGTTAGGTGCTTTCCCCTTTCTCTGCTGGGGTATGGTACCAAGAAAGGAGCAATGGGCCTCCTTCAGGGGGATGGTTCAGATGTGTTTCTTACTAAAAAAAAAAAACACTTGGCAAAGTGACCTCGGGCACTTTTCTCCTGCCTGCCCATTAGTGGGGAGGCTGAGATCTGGCAGAACTCATGTCACATCAGGGATCCCAAGCTAGGACTGGGCCCAGGGAGCAAGAGAGAGTAAAGCTTGTACTTTCCCATGTATAAAAAACAGCTAAGATTTCCCTCTTGTTTTCCTCTCTCTGGGTTTATGAAATTCCAGCTGGTTCAGATACATTCACCTCCCCAGCAGAGGGCATCTTCCTGTAGAACCTAGTCAGCCCTCCAACTTGGGATAAGGCCTGGATTCACCAGAACATTGACTCCCACCTCATTTCACAGACTCTTTCCCGCAGCCACCCTTCCTCCACAGTTCTGGGGTCTTCCCTCCTGCCCTCCTCCCACCAGAGATGCTTGCTTCCTATCCGTAGCCATCCCTCACATATACCCCTTGGTTGGCCTTCACCCCCACATCAGCTATGGGACCGGCCAATAGTCCGGCTAGTTGACTCCCCTGCCCCTGTCCAGTTCTGCTCCCATGCTTAGGGTGAGCAGAATCTTCTTCTCAGAGAGCCTCCTCCCCATAACCATTGGGAGCCTTTCCTCTTCATCTCTTGCGGCTGGTGTCTCCTGAGTCCCCAGCACGGAGGGTATAGGCTGGCGTGCCTCTGGAGTAGCTGTGAGTTGGTTGGATGGATCCACCCATGCGTCTCAGTGCAGCCTAGGTGCCCTCATTGGTATTTTTCACTTCCCTCTCGCTGCGTCGTTTCCACCGTGACTCCTGCCGCTGCAGCCGCTCCGGGCTGATGAGTGTCTGCTCGGCATTGAATAGGTCAAGCTCCCAGCGACGAACAATTCATTTTTCTTTCCCCCCTCTTGTGTCATTTCTGGGAGCCTGGGCCCTCCAGGAAGGAAGCAGAGAGCTGAGCAATTACTCATCCGGAGCCCAGCCATCAGCAGCACAATTACTCTTGTGCAGTGGCCGCTTACGTGTGAGGGAGCGACTTTATTTATGATAGGCCAGATCCTACATGCCTTACTCGTGCAAGTGGCTCATGGAAGTCAGTGGGCCTCCTCCTGCTGCTCCCACAGAAGTCAATGAGGCTGCTTCCATGAGCAAGGCAAGAGGACCTGGTCTTGTATGGCTCCTAATATCTCGGATACATGGACTGGAATCAGCGAGGCCCAATAAACATGGAGCCCAATGATGCTGTTTTCCAGAGCAGCTGCACTTCAGGGCTCACATTTTCAGCCAACTCCAAAATCGCACCTGCAAACTGTACCGTCAGCGCTGGGCATTCACAGCCCATTAGCTACGTAACTCCATGTTCTGCGTGCGCACACTAGCTGTGTTTGCATGTGCAAGCCTCGGCAGGCAGAAGTTTGGAGTTACCTTTGGAGATATGATCCTAAAAGCATCTGGGAATATGCTCAGGCTCTTGTTTTGTGTGACATGGGCCCTTCCCAGAGGCCCAAGCTTGAGAACTGGCACCATGTGTAACTTCCAGCATGGGTGAGAGCTGGCCCTGGCCAAACATTTGTGGCTAGACTCAGGCAGGACCTGAGCCTTGGAACAGCTCAGTTGAGGCCACTTTCACTTGGGGTAGCCTCAACAGATCCTGGCAGGGGTAGCGAAGTACTGGTAGACCGTCTGCCAGGATGTGCCTCCTGGCTGGGACCGGTGAGTCCTGCCGCTCTCCCTACAAAGCCTGTTCTTGTGAGGTTTTCAAATGAGAGCGGTTCAGACAAAGATCCTGCTGAGCCCCGCGAGTGTGTAGAGGTTGCTGCTGTCCTCCTTGGTGCTGGGCCATCGCCTGCGGGTCAAATTAAGAACAGAGACTCAACCTGACCCCTGAATTTCTAGTCCTTTGTGGGTGTGCGTCTAACCCTCAGAGTTATTTTAAGCAGGGCTTGGTCTGGCTGAATTTCAGCTTGTCTGAGTGTGGCCAGTGAGGTAATGGAAATCTCCTGCCCCTTTTTCTTGCTGGTTTTCCTCTTGTACCTGCGGTGCTGTCATTGCCCAGTAAGCTCCCGTTGTAATCGGGCGCACTGCAAGGTGCCTGCTGCATGAGGCAGCCCAATGGGTGCATTCTACCCGGGCCAGTCTGGCACACTCAGCAGGGGAGCAGTGCATTCCCCTGGAGGCTCCTGGGCACTGGCAGTACAGAAGATGTGGTCTACATGGGGCATGTATGGAAATCTGGGCAGCACAGCAGGTGCTAGCTGGTTCATGAGGAGCAGGCCAGGAGGGATTGCGGGTTGGTAGGAGCCATCACTCATTGCATGTGTCCTTGTGTTTGTTCAGGGTGTGTCTGGGAACAGCCAGCACCCTGCTGCTTTCCTGCTGCCAGTGAGAATTAAGCACCTGCCCTGAGGCCATTGGTGGGTTTCGAATTCCTGGGCTTTGGTTTCCTGAGGTTTAACTCCACATTGCTCTTTGACCCCCGGGCTTTCCCTAGGACTGTGGTGGGAGGGAAGGCCGTGATAATGGGCGAAGAGCAGGAGCTCCCATTTCCTGTCCCATTCCTAGAGGTGACTGGGGAATGCGATCGGCCATTCAGACTGAATTATCTTTTAGTAAAAGGCTGTTCTGCGGAGACAGGGTCCTGTGTGTCTGCTGGAGGGGAGTTTGACTTGGAATTGGGGAGGACCGTGAAAGGCTTGTGTTCTGAAGGCTGCAACGATCTGTGGTGAGCTCCTGGGCTGAATGCAGTCAGCTCTGCTCCCATGCCTGGGAGCAGGTGCTGCTCTGAGCTGTGGAGACCCGATCGGGCTTTGGGGCATCCCTGAAGCATTGGAAAGACTCACAGCTCCTCTGCCTTCCCTCAGAAAGGATCAAAGCCCCCGGGAGGAGGATGGCCTCCCTTGGGAGCCTGGAAGGGCCTCCTTCGGCCAGCTTGGGTGGAAGGTGTAGTCGGGAGTGACTCTCCAGGGCTACCAAGCTGCAGAGCAAGAGGCTGGGGCTGGCAATGGGTTCAGGGTCTTCACTTCTCCTCCAGACCTTATGGCAGCATGCAGAGCCCTAACCACTGGATCCCCGGCCTGGCCTCTGCAGCACTGGCAGCCCTGAGGAGTAAGAGACCAGGAATGGAACCGGGCCCTTCTGTAGGATGGTGCACCCGTCCCCCAGCTACCGACTGCACCAGCCACCCACACCTGCAGGACAAGTCACCCCCTTCCCCCATTTGTCCAAACCATCTTACCCTCTGCCATGTGATGCTCCAGTTAACCCAAGACCACGTCTCCTCAGGCCACTGACATGTGCTGTCCAGCTGACCCCCATCAGCTGTCAAAACTCTCCTGCACCTCCACCTCCAAACCTCCCAACTCAACCCCTTTCCCAGCCTCCCAGGACTACCCCTTCTCTCTTGGGAATCCAGATCAAGCCAGACTCCTTCACGCACTAATGCACCCACAATTCAGGGGAACGGGGGGTAGGGGACAGCCCAGGTCCCAGCTCAGAGCCAGCTAGGCCCGGAGTTGCTTTAAGGCAGGCCGACAGACAGGGATCACAGCAGAAGGAAGGGCTAATTATATTGAAAGCAGGGACCAGCCGGCGGGGCGGGGAGGGGGAGGTTTATTCACCCTAGTGGCTGTTCCAATCCTTCTAAAGGAAGATGAGGGCCCTCCACCAGTTTTGGGAGGGCAGATGGTAGGTCCTTACTGAGGGGGGAATGTGAGCTGAGTTGGTACCAACTCCCAGAGGAATTTGGGGTGGGTTGGGCGGGGGCTTCAACAAAGTCCTCCAGTGCATTTCCCCCAATGAGAGCAGTGGCTGTCAGATTCCCAGCTGCCCCAGTGTGCTGGGAGCTGAGGACCTGGCATGGGTGAATCTGGTTCCTTATGGTGTACTGTCACGCTCGCATGGGTAGGCGGGCATGACCTGTTACAGGCACTTCCTGGGGATGCAGGGTAGAATCGTGCATATACCACAGCCATTCCCCTGCCAGTGAGAACTGGACTCACCTGGCGAAGGAATCAGAGGGGAGAGAAGGCAGTCCATAGAGGCAAAGAGAAGTAGGGAGGTGGGGGGAGATGAAGGGAGGTGGGGACACATAGCCAGAGATGGAGGGGTGGGGGAAGCAAAGAGAGAGAGAGACACCCAAAGGTGGAGGGAAGGGAGACAGAAAGTGATAGAGGTGGGCGGGGGGGAGAGACAGATGGAGGGTGAGGAGAGAATGTCAGAGCTGAGGGACGGGGAGAAGCAGCCAGATGGAAGGGAAGAAAGAGGGTCAGAATGGCCCAGAGATGGCGAGATACAGATGGAGAGGAGCGAGGCCCATCGTAGGAGGCAGGGCGGGGGTGCAGCCAGGCAGCTGGAACAGGTTCTGCCTCGTAGCCAGTTGCTGCACCCCCTGGCTCCCGGGCACTGCCCCTAGACTTTGGGAGGTTCCAGCCAGGGTTGTCATTTACTCTCATCTCAGCGGCCGGGACCCATCTGGACCGTATGGTGGAATGTCGGTGCAGTGCCCCAACTCCATGACTGGAGCTGTTTGGAAAACAGGCGTAGGAGGGTGGGGAAGTTCTGTGGAAAATTATGAATTTTCATTGAAAAAGTGAAAATTTAACATTTTAGGATTTGGGTTTTTTTAATTAAAGGTCTCCAGTTTTTGAGGGACGCAGACACGGCCACTGAGTATTTCAGTTAGTAGAAAACCCTTGGAGAAAAATGGAAAGCTTTTGACCAACCCAACTCTCCACCCGCCCTGCTCCTAGGTGGTGGAGTCTGGAAGGGGGAGCTGGAGGGGAATGGGGCATAGGCCCCTGATCTGGGTGGAGAGCTTTTTGGGCTGTGTGGAGCCTTCCTGCCCAGCATGGCAGGAGTTAATTGACTGCACAGGAAGTTTCATCAGTCCTTTGAATTGATGCTTGAAAGTTGCTGAGGAAGGAGTTGTTAAAATCCCCTGGCCACCACACAAGGGGAGGGCTGGGTAGTCACAGCCAGTCCCCCCGAGGAAACCTCATCACGCGCTTTGGCATGGAGTGACAGGGCCTGCAGTTCACTGGAAAGGGCTCCCAGCACCAGGTGTTTCCTGTTTTGGAGCAGGGTGAGATTTTTGCTGGATGAGACAAATCTCCCGGCAGATGCAGAACATGTGACGTAGCTGGTGGATTTGGCTCCTTCAGTAAAATGGGAGTGTGTGTGAGAGAGAGCATTAACTCTGTGTGTGTGTGAGAGAGAAAGAGCGAACATTGACTCTGTGTGTGTGTGTGTGAGAGAGAGAGAGAGAGAGAAAAAGAGCGAGAGAGCAAACGTGTGTGTGAGAGAGAGCATTAATTGTGTGTGAGTGTGTGAAAGAGATAGCGAGCATTAACTGTGTGTTCCTGTGAGAGAGCGTGAGCATTATCACTGTGTGAGTGCACTGTGGGGCCCATTCTCTGTTGCACCCAGGCATGCCTGAGCAAGGTGGGGTAACAGAATCGCTGGCAGGGTAGGGAGCTACAGCAATCGGCTCACACAGTTACTCAGCAGAGGCTTCAGGGAGCACAAGCCTGTTGTTAAAGGGTCAGTCAGAGAATTGCTGGTGGAGGTGGGAGAGGGTCTTCAGGAGGGCGCTAGGTCCAAGGGCAGTGGGCTTGTCGGCCAGCTCAGGGAGAGCATTCCATGCCTAGGGAGAAGTTGCACTGGTGGCTGTTGGAGAAGCAGACATAGGCAGTCCAGGCTGGCTTGGGGGAGATGGGAGAAGGGTGGGTGAGCAGGGAGGGGCAGTTACCCAGAGCCTTGAAGGCAAAGAAATGGAGGGGTTTCAGGTCTTGTTTAAGAGGAGAAGCGAAGCCCCCTAGGATGTGTGGATTCCCGGCCAGGGAGGCTGCGCCACCCACCGTACCTCCCTGAATTGCAGGGGGCTTGTATAGAGTGCTAAAACCCCGTCAGAAGCTAACATCCCATCCTCAGCAAATGGCTGATGGGAGCCAGCAGCAGCCAGGAGGTTGTGGGGTTTCAGACCCGGCTGCTGCTCTCTGAATCTGTCCTGTGATCCAGTGCTGGCAGGTTTCAGAGTGCCCCATAGAATGTATGGAGCTGGGCATCCCCCGGAGGTTCCCGTCAGAGGGACAGGTATATCCAGAGTGGGGGCATTGCCATGATATCGGGATTACTGGTAGAGCCGAGACGTTATTGCAAGTCCCCACCCAGAGACAGGCCTCTGTCTCTTGATGTCCTGGAGAGGATCTACAGCATTGTGTGTAAAATATGAGGTATCTGGGCTCTAAACCAGAGACTTAAATGAGCCCCTCCACCATCACCAGGGAGTGAGATCTAGAGTATGGATCTCTGCAAGTCAGGGCTCCTGGATTCTATCATTGCACAAGTCACTTTCCTTCTCTACGCCTCACTTTCCCCACCTGCAAAAGGGAGATGATAAAACCTGCTGGTGGCGACCAGGATCAGGCAGTTCAATCGCCTCCCAAGAGAGGCGAAGGGAGCCCCGTTGCTTGGGGCTCTGGAAAGCAGGTGGGACAGTGTCCTAGGAAGTGTGCTGCAGGGCCCAAGCGTGCACTGGCCTCCGGGAGATGGACCACATGGCAAGTTGGTCTGGTTCTTCTCAAACGGTGATGGTTCTCGGCTGACCTGGGGGTGCAGGGGTTTGTGGTAGTTAGGGATGTCTGTGAAGTGTTTCTGGGTGCTCAGGTGAGATGTGCGGTGGCAGTGGTGCTGGGAATAGCTTTCCTCAGTGGAATGGCACCTCAGTCATTGCTATTCCTGCCTCTGGTTTCTGCCTCACTTATTGGAATTAGCATCACTGTGTCAGGTGAGATCTGTGAAGGCTGCAGCTGGGGAATAGGCCGACCCGCCCTGCTCCCATCAGGGCTGCCAGGAGAGGTTGCTGCAGATCCCTGAACAAAGTGCAGTTTCTGTTCTTGGGCTGGTATTTGTTTCAAAACATGTTATTCTCTCTCCCCTATTTAAAGCCAGTGCTGCTAAGAGTAGCTGCCCCCAGGCACGAGTCCCCAGCCGGGCCCTGCAAGGCTGGCCTGGGGATTGCATCAGGCTATTGTTGCCGAAGCGAGGTCCTTCAGGAATACCGAGCTGTTGTTCTGCCCAGACCCGTTTATTTTTGCTCTCTGCCCGCTCTCCTGTGCTTTGCAGACAGGCCTGGGGGATCCCCAGAGAGCAGCCTGAGTGTTGAAACTGAATGCTGTGAAAAGTTCAGATTTGCATTAGTGCAACCCTCGACCGCTTCCCCCTTGAGCTGCTGCTATAAATCCAGCTTCAGGTGCAGCTGTGACCCATCCATTGCGCATGCCACCCTCCTTGCTGGGACTGGGTTGATGCCGTATCTGCTGAGTGGATGTTGCCCCCCCCCACTAGTGTCGCAGATCTCCACGGGGTCTGTGTGTGGCTGCTTTGCCAGGCAGAGCTGGTGCACACTCTGTTAAGCTTCTCTTGGCTGGTAGTGGCTTTCTGCAGATCCCACAACTGAATGCTCTGCTTCTCCTTTGCCAGGTCTGCGCTGGATTTCCAGGTCAGACCTGCTGGGAGAGCCGGAGTCGGCTCTGTTGCTTATTTGTAGGGCCTCATGGGCCAGCTGGGCTTTCTGCAGCTTAGGATTCATGGGGGACGTTAAAGGGATGACCCAGTGGCAGGATTTTCCTTCTCCTGGAATATCAGGGCTCTGTTCCTGGCAAACTATGGAGCTTTGCTCGGGCTGTCACAGATGGGTTAGTGTCAGGCCCACGAGTTGTAACATGCTCAACTCTCCACCCTCATGGGTTATGGTACTTATTTTAGACTTGATTCTTGCTTGGGGTTCAGCAAGTCAGGATTGCCCAGGGCTGAAATAGGGGGCCTGTAAGCCAGGAGGGAGGTGCGCTGGCAGAGTTGTGTGGGGCCCAAGACTGGAAAAGCCAGGGGGGGGCTGTGGGTCAGGAGGGAGGCGCACTGGCAGGGCGGTGAGGGTGGGGGTAACTTTGCTTGGCTGCCTGGACTGCTGTGTGCCTGGCTCCAGCCAGTGTTTAGCCTCAGTTTCCCTTCTCCATTTTCTAAATAGACCTGCAGCCTTCAGTGAAGAGCTGCTTCCTTCCCGGGCCCTACGGGCTGGCCCTGGGGCTCACTTGTCCTTTGCTCTGCTGGCTCTAGTTGTCCATGCACAGCCAAAATGCTTCTCGGGAAGCCCTGCATTAGCAGGCAGGTTGCAGGTAGAGCTGGGGGCTCAGTGCGAGCAGGTTTGTCGTCTGTTCCCCTCCACGCTGCTAGCCTGAGTTGGCTGGGCCCAGCAGTGTCTGTGGGGGACAGAACACGTGGACCTGGCTCTTCCCTAGAGAGCGGGTTGCACGGGGGTGAGAACAGGTGCCCGGCAGGCTCGCAGGTGTGAGGAGGGTGGGATCTGTACAGCGCCTGACAGAGCTGAGTGGTGTTTGGCACTGATCGCATGCTGGGTAAAGTGGCCTGGTACTACTGAGCAGTGCCCCCTCTGGCTGAGTGGGAGAGTATCGTTGATGAGCTCTAAAACTGGTCTCCTCTTTTTCTTGGTTGGACGGGTCGGGGACAGGGGCTGGGAGTGTGAGAGGAAAGCGGGTCGAGGGGGAAGCCTGTCCCTCTTGCAACAGTTGTTGCAGAATCTGCCCCTTGCCACAGAAATGTGTTGCAGAAACTGCTGATCATTTTACCAGAAACATGCAGCCAACAAGTTCATCCCACAACCCCAACCTGCCTCCCACACTCTCCCTGCTGGCCCAACAGCCTGTATCACAGTTACGCCTTATGTTTGCGCAGCTGTATTCTACTGCCCGTTAAAAATGGCAAATGTTGGGGCAGTGGGGAACGGATTCAACATTGGACTGAGTGACGTGAGGACATTGACATTGTCCCATTTCTGTGTTAGCTCAAAGCTGCCTTAGAATTCCCAGCCTGCTGCAGTGGAAACCAGGGGGCCATGCTGCAGAAGGGAGGTCCTGCATGCTGCCGAGTATGCAGAGCCTTGGTCAAAGCAGCCATGAATTCCTGCACTCACAAAGGGCAGAATCCTACCCTTCCAGCTGTGTACCATCTCTCATGGTATTTTCTTTGCCCATCAGTATGGGTGTTTTCTCAGTAGGGTCTGGAGTATCTCAGTGCTGGTGGTGACTGGCGTTCCCAAGTCGGGGGGGTTACTGTGCCTTGTCTCACTAGTTCATGGCCTGCTGTTTGTTCCTCCTGCAGGACTGCCCACAGATTCTGCCCTCCACCCAGATCTACATCCCTGTGGGCGTGGTGAAGCCCATCACTCTGACAGCCAAGAACCTGCCACAGCCACAGTCTGGCCAGCGCAACTACGAATGCATCTTCCACATCCCCGGCAGCGCCACCCGCGTCACAGCTCTGCGCTTCAACAGCACCAGCATCCAGTGCCAGAACACCTCGGTGAGTCCACGGCTCCTGCCCTGCCGGGCCTGGGCTGCTCTTCCATCGCAGGGTGTGTGTGAACACCATTCCTGCCTGCGGAGTGTCTGAGACACCTCCCCTGGCACTTCTCCAGCCAGAATGTGCTTCGCTTCCGGGTCGTTCCTCTCCGCTTGCCCTGCAAACTCCCCGGACTAAAGGACGCCCCAGCTGCCTTGCTTGTTCCCTGGCTGGTTTCTGTCTCTTTCATGCTTGATCGGCAGGTGGATGTAGGTTCATGGTGCCCGTGGGGCCTTGGGAGAGATTCTCCAGCTCCTCACAGTCTGTCTCTCTCTTCCCCTGTCCCCCTCAGTCTCTGTCTTTTCCCTTCCCTGTCTCTTCCCGCCCCCAGCTGCAAGGAGAGATTGCTTGGTGGAATTGTTCCATGCAGAACCAACACCCCTCCCTCCTCCGCTGTGGAGCCAAACCGACCCCAGGGGGGACCCTCCCATGCTTTATGAGCATTTCCAAGGAAATTTGCTTATGAAAGCCAAAGAAAGTAGCTTGGGCTGGAGCCAGCTGGGCTGGAGTTGAAGACTCTGTTCCCGCTTCCCTCCTTCCCTGTTTGCACTTGGTTTCCCCTTACGCCGGATGATCCTGCTTTACAAGTGGAATTGAGTTAATTCCTTATTGCATGCAGCATTGCACTCACTCTCACGCGCTCACACACGTCCAGTCACACTTTCCCAGCCTGTCTGGCTGCTGCCCATCAACCCTGGGCTCCCACACACAGCTCTGCTGATGGCCGTCCATCCTGACCTGCAGCCCCCGCTACTATTCCAGTCCTGAGCTCTTACACACACTTCTGCCAGCACTCCTCACTCCTGCCCTCCAGCCCCTCTGCTCGTCCATCCTTGAGCTCTCACACAGCACTCTGCCAATGTCCCTCAGTGCTGAACCTGTTCCCCTGCTATTCCAGCCTCCTCTCCCGCAGCTCTGATGTTGCATCTCAGGCCCATCCCCTACTCTTCTGCCAGTGCACCCTCTGTCTAGACCTCCAGCAATCCCAATGTCCCCACGAACAACTCCGCCAATGAACCCCCCACCCCACCCCGCCTTGGCTGGCTCGCTCTGCCCCTGGATGGGATGAGGAGGAGAGTGGCTTTCACAGCCAGGCCATGTGGTCCCTCCGGGAAGCTCTGTCTGCCCCATGCTGCTTGGTGAATACTGTGCGGAGAGCGCTGATGCTGCGAACAGACAGATCTAAAGTATCAATCCTCCAGTTACCTCTAGGAAATGCTGTTGCTACGGTTCCTCTGCTGACCTGCTGGGCTCTGTACCGACCTTCCCTCATCTGCATGAAAGGGGCCCCTCCTCTCTCGCTTTCTCATTTAATCCTTTCAAAATTTGTTTTCCTTCACTTACACCATGAAACTCGTTTGCAGCCTGACGTGAGCTGTGCTCCCTGATCCCCCATCCTTCAGCTGCACAAGTGACATTTAGAAGCTATTGAAATGCTGCTGTTTGCTTCAGACAGCCTTTCCTTCCTCTCCTCCCCCTCACAGGTCTCCTGCGGGGTGTTAGGCTGGGTCTGGAGAACATCACAGTCTCTCTCTCTCTCTCTCTCCCCCCACACTTGTGAGTTTGGGTTTGGGAAAGGGAGCTTGGCAAAGAGGATTCTTTACCCATGATGTATGTAGTACATCTGGGGGAGAGGAGATGCTCTCCACCCAGATGGATCTGCTTCTTAAACTATCAGCTATGTTCTGCCCCGGCTGGTTGGTAGCAGGGCAGGTGCCCCCCCCTTCCCTAGATGGGCCCAGGCTGGTGGGAACCAGGGCAGCTGTGCCCTTTCCTGGATGGGCCAGGCTGGTGGGAACCAGGGCAGCTGTGCCCTTTCCTGGATGGGCCCAGGCTGGTGGGAACCAGGGCAGCTGTGCCTTTGTTGCTGACTCAGCCTGGGACCTGACCCAGCGATATAAAATGTCAGCTCCATTTTCTGGTAGGGAGGTAACTGGAGGCTGATACTGAGGGGTCTGCAGGGAGACTCCTAGGAAGAAACTGTGCATGGGAGAAAACTTGGGCTAAGATCTACGTTCTGTTGTCATATAAGTTAATGGGAAAGGGAGGGGACACTTACCCAGTGTATGTGTGCTGAGGTGTGGCTGGGTTTGGAGCCCAGCCTGCTCGCACCTGTGGAAATGGCATGAAGTCACACACGGAGGTGTATGAGTTCAGGTGAGGGGCAGATGTGGGGTGGGAGGAAGCAGCAAGGGGCAGCTGAACTTGTAAGATGCCACGGTCTTGTTTTTGTGAGAGAGAGATCCCTCCACACGGAGACGTGGCTATGAATGCGAGCTACAAATGGGCTCTAGAGAGGGTGTTTTTCAGATTCTCAAAGGGTCGCTGACTCCTTCACATCACAGTTTCCATCCTGGGGAGATCTCCTAAATTCCATCCTGTCCTCCACCTGTCTGCCACTGAGCCCTAAATTCTGCCCACACCTAGCAAGCCTTAAAGTCCACCTTACAGACAGCTAGCGAGCCTTGACTCCTGCCCTCCATTCCCCATCCTGAGCCGTAAGTCCCACGCTCTTCTCAGCCATTTCCCTCCTGGCAGCTTGGCAAGGTTCTGGGTCCAGGGTGGGCTCGGGAGCGCTCTCCGGGTGAGGCTGAGATGCTTGAACTGTATTTGGGAAAAGAGAGGAAACCAATGCAGAGCTGGAGCAACCTGGTCAGGCCCCACTTTGCCCTTCCCTCTCTGAGGCTGGTGCAGGGTTGTCCTCCACCAGGGCTTTGCCCTGTAGAGATAGGGAAGGCACATCAGGTCCCATCTTATCCATCCCCTTGAGCTCATATTGGTGGGCTCAGTCTGTTTTCCAAGACTCCATGTAGCCCAGTTTTAAATGCCTCTAGAAAATCTGAATGAAGAAGTCCATGCTCTGTGTGTGTGTGTGTGTGTGTGTGCGTGCGTGCGTGTGCGTGTCAGAGAGAGATCAGACGGCTCCCCGTCACCCTCCCTGCGAGGAACGCCCCAGCTGGACTCTCATTCCTGCACCATGGATAGCTCTGCTGGTCCGTCTCTATCAGAGTCTTGTAAAAGATTCTTTGGAGGTCAGCGGAACGGCCATTTTCCCAGCAGGAGGCCAATTACACAAAATACCTGCTCAGCCATTTGGGGGCTGTTACTGCAACACACGGGCTCCTGTACGAGGCCTAATCGCATCCCAACTGCCAGTGCTCGCAAGCCCTTGAAATGGGGTTGATTAGGAGGCTGGGGGATTCTGCAGCCTGGCAGCGCAAGTGCTTTGGAGGAGCCATTTGTCAGCTGCGGAGGAGAGAGGAATGGGGTTTCCTAGTCACTGCAGGACAGCGAGGCTGCATGGAGTCTGAGCCCCACGCAGAAACACCGTACCAGTGTGCCAGCCACATCCATCGGTGGGTAGCCATCCAGCGCACCCGCGGGATGGCTCTTTGGGGAAAGACGGTGCAAATGCAGCTGGTGCATGGGGAAAAGTCATATAGCTCCTGATCCTGCAATTGCTTATTCACAAGCTTGGCTTTACTCATGCAAGTAGTCCTGTTAAGGTCAATAGGCTTACTCGGATGAGTAAAGCTACGCACTTGCCTGAGTGTTGGTGGGATCAGGACCCACATCACGGAATCACAGAAGCCAGCATTTCCTTTGCTGCTCTGCCCATTACCCAGTGTCCTTGGGGTATTTCCCAAGAGCAGCCATGCAGAGCTGGGTCCTTGCCCTTGTGCTCCCCAGGGGATCGGAGCAGCTTTGTGTTCACACCCCCTCATAGCGCTCCAGTACCTGGTCTGGTGGGGGTTGCTCTCAACAGAGTGGGACAGAAGGAAGCCAGGCAGAAATTGTGAGAGAAGCAGAGGTGGTGGGCATCAGTGATCTCCCAGCCTTAAGGTGGGTATTCACCCAGGAATATTTATTGCTGCCTAACCTTTTCCATTTGAGGAGCCACCCTGTCGCCATCTCCTTCCCTCCCCTGTACATTCTGTGCCTCTGCTCTTCATCCTACCTCCCTGCCCCTAGCCTCCCTCCTGCCAGCTCAGTCCAGCCCTCCAGTCATGGGCTCTCTGCTGCCCGGGGGATTCGCTCTTTTAACTGGTTCTTTCCCTCCTCCCCTGGAGACGCAGAATCAATTCACTTGGGTCCGATCCGGTGAGGTGCCGAGTGGATCCTCGATCCTGCTGGCTTCAGTGGGAGTTGAGAGGGCTAAATCTTCTCTTTAACTGTCCCTGTCTTTGTAGCGTATGGTTCGGCTTCGCTCACTCTGAAGCACTTTGGGATGCTGGGTACTGACGGGCACGATATAAAAATAAATGGCATGGTTGAACGGTAGCAGGAATGCTGGCTTAATGGTTCTTGAAGGTTGTATCTGTTACACAGCCCATGGGGGAAGCCTGTGTCTTTAGAAATGCAAAGCCTGGGAGAGATGCTGCCGTGATGAGGGCGAGTAGGTGGGGTTTGGGGCATGGGGATGGGAATTACTGACAATCTGCGCTGATTTCTTCCCATGCCACTACTGCCTGTGAACAGGGGCAATGGGAAATGCTTGGGGCAAAAGGTATATTCTGTGTTTTCTGAGCAGCTCTGTGCATCCCCGCAACGGTGCATTAACTGCATTGTGCCTGGAGCTTTTATTTAAAGGAACATGAGGGCTCTTTAGTTTAGGCACCAACCAGCGGGGTTTGTTTGAAACACAAATGTATTTTACAAAGCTTAACTCTAGAACCATCCACTCTTATGAATGTTTGATGTCACAGTGGGGCTATTATGCTAGGCACTGTACAGACACCTCGTAAGAGGTAGTCCCTGCCCCCAAACAACTGGAAGGCTGAACAGAGCAGAAGTGACACGGGCACAGAGAGTGTGCAGGGACTTGCACAAGATCACACAGCAGCTTAGTGGCAGACCGGGGACAGAGAACCCAGGTTTCCTGTGTCCCAGTCCAGTGCTTTATCCATTGGACAGCACTGCATCTCCTGCTTGGAGTCCACATCTCCATAATAAAAAAATTGCAAAGAGGTTGCCATTTGGCTAGTATGAAAACACAAGTTTGGCCTAGAAATGATCAGATGTGCCCTGATAGCAAAGCAAAATGTCTGTGTGCAGGGTGTAGAAAATTGGTCAAGTTGTTCTTGAGTTACAAATCATTCAGATTTTGGGGCTAGTCAGTTGCAGCTCCATGGTGTTAAGATATGAAACAGAATTCCTTTGTAAATCCAATTTTCATTCCCCTTCTAATTCTGCACAAGAGAAATCTTTCTCAAATGACAGGACCTGTCTTTACTTTCAGGGTACACTCAGTGCCTGTTTTAACATCTGAAGGCAATGAGCCAGCCCGTTCTTTCGAGTGGGTGCTTAAAATTCACACTTCTTTGTAATTTTACTCCTCTATCCTTTTTCGGTCCATCTGGCTTGATGATAACACTTCACACTTTCCATACAGTTAAGTATAATTAATGGTGACCTGCAGTAGAGGGTGGAGGAGGGATTGAGTTCCTACCCTGGGTTGTTTCTTTGTGATGAATAAGGAAGACTGGAAAGTTTTTGTTTGTTTGTTTAAATTTGACTTGTTTACAATCTTAGAAAGTTATCTTATCTAGCCAGAAGATACTCTGGTGACTGGCGAACTAGTGAAATGCAGAAATCACCAGAGACTTGAAAGTTGTGTAACTGAGCCCTCTGATTCAGGAAGGTCCCTAAACATATACTTAATTCCCATGACTTTTGTGGGACCTACACATGGAGTTAAGTGCTTTTCTGATTAGGGATGCTTTGCTGAAAGGTGAGGGGGAGGCTGAATGAGGAAGGCATTTTTAATCGAGAGACGCTTTGTCTTGTATTTCATTTTGGTAATACTTATCTAACTCCAATGACTAGTTAACATTTTGAAGAAAAGACATCTTTGTTAAAGATTCAACACTCCATTCACTAAGGTATGAAACCTGACAATATGCATTCTCTGAGACATCTATCACGTCCTCCAGTAAAACCAAGGGACACCAGGCATGACATTCCTGATATTTATAAGGTTAAAAAGCAAGCAGAAAAAACCCTACAACCCCTCCCCCCGCCCTTGGGCTTTCTTTATACATTCTTTATACATAAAGAAACAAAAACAGGGCACAAGCTCAATTTAAAAAAAAAAATTTTTTTGCACGTCAACTTTAAATATAGTGCTTTGGTTAATTAAAATCCTTAAAGAGACATAGAAATTTCAGCCTTATTATTAGGCATAGTGGTGCACTGAAACTGAAATATGTATCCTTTGTGCAGTTTAAAACTCCTTAGCATGTAAAAGCGTGGAGGTGAACACTAGCCTCAATCTTGCAAACCTACCTGTGAGTAAAGGTACTCGTGCAGGCAAAGTGTTCACAGGCTCGGTGCCATCGTGTAAAACGGAAGGTTGATAAATATCCACATATCCCCACAGTTGATACAGTCTCTTAAATGTGTGTAGGTAAACCAATCCCATTCTCCCAAACCCTTACCTCTGCCCCCTATTGCCCACCTGCCATCCGTATAACAGCGTCAGTGTCACTGGTCCAGCAGCTGCAAACAGTAAATAGCCACACTGGTGGAAAGCAGCATTGTTTTTCATAATCTGAGGCATTGCTAGTAACACAGAGAAGAGTTGTTTTTAATTATATGGGCACAAATTTCTGGTGTAGCCAATGTGGGTTAAAGGAGTTACATCAGGAATGGATTTGGCCCAAGTTTTTTTCTCCCGAGAATGTTCCTTTCTAAGGTGAAATTTCAGTCGCTGTGGCCTTAGAAACATTCGGTCCTTTTACCTTGTAAAATAAGAATAAATGCCCGCTCTCCTTTCTGCTCAGACTTGGGTTTGTAGTCTGGGCACTTTGAGGGGGAAATGTAGTGCTCAGCCATTTCCTTTTCCCTTTAACAAAAGCCACACTTGGTGGTGAGCAGCTGTGTCAACTGTGGAAAGCCCTTTCGGGCCATTCTCTTTCAGTTCGCCCCTCACTCACAGCTGAAGAGTCACTCATCCTTCATGCCTCTTATCTCTGGCTTCCAGCCGTTGCTCTTTGAACTCTGTCCCTTCCAGCATGGTGTTCCTGGTGTGGAGAGGCATCTGCCAGCATAACTGCCTCTTTGGAAAATGAACGGCGAGTTCCCCCCTTTCCTTTTTATCCCAGTGGCAAAGTGGCCTGTGATTGGAAAACGCTTTTCCTGTGTCCCAGCACCGCCCAGCGCAGTGAGGGGAGCCAGACAGATACTTACTGGGTTTGTTTGTTAGGAATTCTTGTACAGTTTCCCTGAAATTAAGAGGGATCCAGAATGTAAACGCTTTTAGTGAGCTGATTGATTTGTATTCTTCCTATGCACGGCTCTAATGCCATTGGAGGAGCTCAAATTACTTGCAAACCCTAAGTAAGCCTCCCAGCACTTGTGAGGTAGGCAGTATTGTCCCCGTGTACGGGTGGGTAAAGTGAGGCATGGAGAGATTTATGGGATTTGCCCAAGGCTGCAGAGCGAGCCATTAGCAGAACCAGAAATAAAGTCCCAACTCCAAACACTGGCAACACTTCTTCCTGTGTTGAACGAGATGCCAGGCTGCTTATGGTGCCATGGTGCTGCAAGTACTGGGGGCTGGGTAGATGAGTAAGTGGGATCACTTCACATCATTTCCATGGCTAATACCAGGCCAGATGTCAGAAGGTCTCAAATGGATTTGGGCAAACATTTGGCTTGCGCTTTGATGAGACCTAATTCCAAGGGTCTCCAGATTATTATTGATAATATTCTGGGCCCTGTGCATGCTGAACTCAGGTTTCTCTACCAGGTGCACCTGAGGGAAGGAACTTGAATATGATGCGGGGAGAGGAGAATGGTAAAAGAGAGAGAGGTGTTGTAAAATCAAAGCCCAAGCATTACTGCGAAGTCCCATGGTGTTTGTGACGGTATTTTACTGGGCCTCAAGTATATATATAGGGGAACATAAATCATACATACATGCCCTGTGATGAGTGCTGCACACCTACAGTGTATGTATCTCTAATTAACCAGCCATGGAGAGTGAAATAGGATTGGATCCTACAACCCCAGAAATGTTGGAAAAAGCCAGGCATGCTCTCCGAGCCGATGCCTACATTTATCTTTCCTGCAGCAGTGTTTAAAGGGGAAAGGGAGTATCAGGAGAGTTTGATAGGATCCAATTAAATTCCAGCAGATAAAATAATGATGAATTGCAGTTGAGCCCCAGTGAGACACGACGTACATTACAGCCGTCCCCACAGTGCGGGGAAGGAGTTGAGGTCATCAGCTAGAGGAAAATAGGACACAGCTGCAACTGTACCCTTCCTACAGAAATGCAATCAAGAGGAGCACACACATGAGAGTGAGGAGAGAACGTGTGAGAGTGTGTGTGCGTGTGTGTACAAGAGGGAAGTCTGAGTGTGTGCATACTGAGTGCATGGAAGGCAGATATACCATGCCAATAAAGCATACAGTTCTGGGAGAAAAGCAGAGCAGCCCAGCTTCCTGCAAGGGCTGCTCTGAATAGGTCATGCATCACATGCCTCTGAGGAGCCTGGACAGGCTCCTGCATTCTTGCTGGGGTGGGGGCATGGTTTTGGTTTGTATGAATGGGGGCAAATGGAATTTGGAGGAGCAGCTCTGAGCAGATGGCTACAGAGATTCTTGTGCATAGATTTCCTGTGTCTCCCTGTTGGATGCTGGGAAACTGAATTCTTAGGGGTTCCTCTTTGAAGGCCCCACTTTGCCAACAAATCTTTCTCCGCAAAGAGGACAGGTTCCAGCTCCCCTTGAGGCCCATCAACCCCAGTCCAAGTTCAGCCAGAGGGATAGAGATGGGGCACATTAAGGCTGGGAGTCAAGGGGAAGAATGGGTGTAATGACTTTGTCACTGCTGTCTGGGGCTGGATTCACACACTTGCACTAGAGGTGAAAAGCTCATATCCCTGTCCCAATACCCTGGACCATATAGACCCGCAGGTGCTTGTGACTGAGAGGAAGGGATTAGGATGGTACAGCTATGAGGATTGAGATGAAATTAGCTGAAGGAAATTGTAGGCTGACAATCAGGAAAGTCAGTGAGATAGGATTAGGATGAGTTTTGAGAGAGATGGTGGGAGCTCTCTCGCTTGAGTGATTTCTAGCTGGATCGGATACACTGCAGGGAGCAGTTGGGTGCAAGCTGAAGAGGAGTGGGCAGGCAGGGGCATCAATGAATCCAGCATTCCTAGCGAGACTCCACTGTAGTTATCCCATGCTTGATCTTCCAGGGAGGCTGTTCTCTTCTGATACAGCAAATGTGAGATCAAGGGATTGGGACCAGGGAACTCCTGACTCTGCTGCTGAGTCACTGTGTGACATTGGGCACGCCCATTCCCCTCCTTTCTCATCTGTAAAATGGGGCTAATGCTGACCTACCTCCCAGGTATCAAGCATTCCGTACATGTGCTGAGTATTATTATTCTGCCAGCCTGTCTGGAGCAGGGGAAGAGTTTGCGTGCGTGTCTATCTGATATGTATCTCCTTAGTCCTGTGCCCAGTGGTGATGCATGTGCTGAAAGTGGCATGATGCAAGAGAAATGCTCACCGGAGGGGAGGGGGGGGGGGGAGTTGTTTGCTACCCAGGCTGCAGTTCCTATTTTTGTCCCCAGGCAGCACATTTCCCTTCTTTATGGCTCCTCCCCAAATGTGCCCGTGCTACTTGTGTCCTCAAAGGACTGTCTGATTAACCGAGGGGTTCTTAAGCTTTTTCACAGGGCAAAGCATAGCTTCATAGGAAGCCTGTCTGCTAGGCAAGTCCCCCCCCATTTGCCATTGCCCAAACCCTGCCTCCCTTCCTGTTCCCCATCATCACAGAACAGCCTGCTGGCAACTATAGCCATTGATTAACTGGGCACTTAATCCTACCAAAGAGTTTAATGGATGTTTAATTTCTTTTAATGCAGTTTAGTAGCTACAAACCAGGAGGAGCCTGCACCATGTGACAAACTGGCTCTCTGTGGCTGTGGTCTGGGAGTCTTTGGGTTAAGTGACATGTAATAACTCACTGAACAGTCTGGCCTGCCCTTCTGCATCAGTTATTCACTCAGCCCAGCAGAGGGAGCACAGGTTAAAGGGGAACCCAAGGCAGCATGGCGTAGTGGTCTGGGCATGGGACCCAGGAACACCACAGTCCCAGGCTCGGCACTGACATTGATCTGGGCCAAGTCACTTCCCCTATTTGCACTTCATTCACTCATCTGAAAAAGGCAGATGATAAGGATGCACTTACCTGCCTCCCGGAGTGGGGAACTAGTTACTTTATGTAGTCTTTTAAAGTGCAGAATCTTACCGCTATGGACGTGTGAGTGTCCTTGTTATTAAATAACATCTTTACATTGAAATACAAACACTGTTGGGATTCCAGAACATGCACAGAACCCATCTGTGTAGCCTTCGTCAACAATTGGAAATCAGCCACCTCGTTCCTTGACTGCCAAGTCCCCAGGTCAGGAATCTGTTTCCCTTGTAACAGTCATGACCGGTAAATCAGTGTATGGAATGCAGCAGCTTCCTTGCTCTGCCATAGGTGTTAGTGATGCCATCAACTATTGTAGGAGAGAACAGCTCGGAGCCCCGATCTCCGACACTGAGGGATAAAAAGCCATTCAGCTCACTTTATGGGAGATGCTGATTTGGGAAATCCACCTGGCTCTTGTCATGGGCATCTACCATCTGATTCAGATGTTGCATGAATTTAAAAAAAAAAGTTTCCATTCACCTTTAACAGCAGTGAACATCCTATCTGATGCTTCCAAACCCAGGGCCTGATTCTCCCCTGCCTATTATCTCATGTTCTTTACATGTGCTATACCTGATCAGAATGGGTGTGTTGAATACTCACTTTGCACAGGCCTAAGTGATGGTGTAAGGCTATGGAGAATCAGGCCCTATTCTAGCTAGAGGATTTCTCTGGTGCCTGTCACTTGTATCGAAACATCTGTCACAATAGTATCTGTTCAGACCTGTTGGATTGTCCCTAGAGCTCTGCTGACATTGGCGCTGACCCTGGTGCACAAACATGGAAGTAATTTACACACAAAGGCAAAGAGCTGCAATCAGCTGCAGCTCCATGCCTGAGAACATGTTTTTTTTGGGGGGGGGGGGAAGGGTTGGCGGGGGAGTAGAACCCTAGAGTCACAGATACCAGAGCCGCAACTGGCCTGCGAGCTCGCATCCAGCCCGTTGTCCTGATTAACTTGTTAATGTAGGTCAACCCCAAAGAGGGCAGACCCTGGAAGGAATGAGAAGGGATTTTCCAGCTCCTAAGAGGAGTAAGAATGTAAAAAGAAAAAGCCGGGTGTAAGTAGGAGGGACATTTTGGCTGTGCTTGTGTAACACTGGCCAGTGGTGTCAGACTCCTGGCCTGGGAGAAGATTCGCTGGCTGCTTTCCCCACCACTTCTCCTACACACCCACTTCCCCTGGCTTCCCCTGCTGGGTTTCAGGATACGTGTTGGGCTCCCTTCCTATATGTAACATTCAAGGAGACACTTGCGGCTTTTCTGGAAAGACCAAAAGGCTGGCTTGGCCTCCCTCCGGTTGAGTCATGGAAAGACGGGCAACTGCCAAGTTGGCCCAGGAGAAGCTGAGCCCAAAGGAAGGAGCACTTGTTTTCCCAGGGGTCTCCCTGGGGTGGCTGAAAGAGATGAGAGCGCATGTAAGGACATCTTGGGCAGCAGGGTTTAATAATTCACAGCCCTCTGTAACCCTCCCCCTTCCCTGCAGTGGGAGCTGCTGGACTCCCCAGCTATGTGACCATGGAAACAACCAGCCAGGGCTGCCAGCTCTTATCTTCCCACTTGCAGGAATAGCTAAGGTCCATTTCTGAACAGAGCAGTGTGTTTCCCATGCTGTGCACTGCTGACTGCCCTGCTGGCGGGGGACAGGCCTAATACCATCAGTGGAACGTGACAGGGGTGCCGTGGAACTGAGGAGAGGTGTTCTCACACCTGCTGTAGCACTGTGTTGTCAGAGTCTCTGGATTCCGGCCTGCTCAGCGTTGGCTTTCTAAGTGAGTGTTGGCTTGCTAAGTGAGCCTTGTGCTTGAGGAAGGGGCCTGAAGCCATGTGCTCCGTGATCTCTGTGTTTGGGAGGCGGGATAGTCTAGAGGGAAGTGCAGGGAACCGGGAGTCAGTCTCAGCTTACATGGTCCCTGGCTTTGGGATTGGGAAGAAACACCCACTCCTGGACCCCAGACAAGGACCCTGGCAGTGGTGGCCCGTGGACCTCAGCAGGTGCTGTAGATTGCATTCCATGCTGGTTGCTGCATGTGTATTTAAGACAAGACCTTAATAACCCAGGTGCTGCCTGCTCTGGGGGACTGTTAATGATTCCACAGCACTTTTCACTGTGCGCTAGGCTAAAAGGTTGAGGTGTGTGCCAGGGGCTGCACCTCTCCACGCCAAAAAGGGCTGCATTTCAGCAGTGCTGGCAGGGTACTATGGGACACTTCAAGTTGTACTGCATGTCATGAGCCCTCTTCCTGTCCACACACTAGCATGGCTGGGAGGGGAATCCAAGCCTCTGCTACTCTGTGTCCCTGGGGTGTTTCAAGCTCCTGGAGCCTGAATAGAATCCAGCCCCTGCCCCAAACTTGGTGTCTTTAGACACATGTCAGGGTGCAGACCTTCTATGTCACACCCCCTCTGAAAGTTGGAACCCTCTGTCCAGTCTCTCTGGTTGCGATGTTGACACTTCAAATTCCCCGTTTACTCAACACACCCTGTCCCACAACTCCTCCCCAAAGGTGTGAAGTGTCTGGTTTCCAGTTTCAGCTCCAGGGACACACTGCAGTTGTGAAGCAGCCAGTACTCATACACTTTTCTCAGTTTAACTGCTTGATGCTCTTCTATCCTTAATCATGTAAAGCACAGGAGAGTGCAGATCATACAAAACAATGCACAGCTGAACCCGCGATGGCCCTCACTTCCTATCTTACCCTTCCTTGTGAGCCTTTGGGGGACCATCTCGGCGCAGGCAGGAAGGATGTCCCATCCTCATGCAGGCTCTTCCATGGTGAATGGCCTCTCCCTTATGGACCTGAGAAAATGGCCCCCAAACAGACCAGCCTCTACCTATTTAAAACCTTTAACCCCTCTGCATCAGGGCAGCTTCCCCACATGAGCGGAAACCCCTTTGGGTGACTTTGTTGCCAAGGTGACCTCCCCACCTCCTAAACCAGTTCTTCTGGGCATGGACCAATCTTTTGTCTACTGGGAATAGATTTCAAAGGACTGGGTACTTAGCTAGCCTCTGTTCTTCTTTTGCCACCAGCCTTTGGACCCTCACCCCAGCTTAGAGGCAAACAGATCATGGACAAGGCAAAAGGCTGCTCATTCAGAATGGAGTTTGCCTGACACAGACACACAGGGCTCATAATCACACAGAATTCATAAACTGTACAGACAGATTTCCGATACATCACACTGTGTATTAGAAATTAGAGATGGGTTTGATGTGAATACTCCTGACCTTCCAAAGGACTTGAAAGCTGAACCTCAAACCAACCGTTCCTGTCTACATGAAGGGCTGAACTGAAGCCCTGGCTCCAAACCTCCTATAGGGTCGGGGGTGTTTGTAATTGGAATCTGAGTTGTATGGCTTCATCTCATCTCGGTAGCGAAGGTAATACATTACTGAAGTGAACTTCAGAACCAGGGCAGAACTGTCACCATTGGTCATAATCATTCATTAGTTTGGCAGAGCGAGGGCTGACAGTGTGTGCCCTTCCTGCCGTTTGTTCCCATTTCTCTGGGCACTTTGCTCAGACTGCTCCCTTCCAGTGCATCCTTCCTTGCCTGGGCCATGTGCCGTCGCTCCAGGAGTCTCCGAGTTTAGTGGGGAGGCCTGTTCTTCCAGAGGCAGATACGTAGTCCATTGGGTCTGTCTCTTCCCAGCCTCCCACATGTGCGTCTTGCTGTCTCCAGGGCTGGTGTGTGAAGGGTTAATCATCTCTCCTCCCACCCCCACCCAGAAGGAACTCATTTCCAAAAGGAGCTGGGGCAGAGAGATGCAAATAAGAGTTTTGGACAGCTGCAGGCTGGATGCCTTCCCGAGATGCCAGGGCCCCAAATGAGACATGTCAGAGTACAAATTGAAAATGCCAGTTTCACTTAGGCTGCCATGCTGCTCGTCATAGCTAAATCCTGCTCCGTCGCCCCTCCCCCAACTCCCACTTCCCGAGGCTGCTGATTGATGGTTTCCACTCCTTAATGTAGCTTGTCCCTCTTAGGGGGTCCTTCAGGCTCTGCCCACCTGTTGAGGTGGAGGTAGGATAGAAGGGAGGTTACACCTGCTGAGATCTTAACTCCTAGCCCCTTCTGCTCTGTCATCCTGGGAGCAGTGGGGAAGGCCTGCGGTGCTCAGATGTGAAAGGCTCCATTGGTTCTGATGTGCCAAGAGGGTTGGATGGGAGACCGCCAAGGAGCACCTCATGTCATGCTGGTGCTGGCTCAGCGGGGCGTGGGTCTGCGCTGGAGCCGGGCATCAGTAGGGTGTCGATGGTGGCCGTGCTATCCCGCTGAAGAGGCTGGCTTTCAGCTGAGCTGGAAAATAGAGCTCTTGGTGGTGTATGAGAATGAATGGCCCAGCGGTGGTTTCAACTGGATGTGTCATTCCTCTTCACTTCCTGGCATAAGCTGCCATGCACCACTGAGCAGTCGCTGCATACCGCCCCAGAGGTAGCTGCGCGCCATGCATGGATTGTAACCTGTGGTGCGGCCCAGGCGTGGGAGACCCAAGGCTGGTGGGGCAGGCTGTCCAGTGAGATCAGAATGACCCCAGGTACTGCTGCATGTGTCACCTCCTGCTGCTGCCTTGGCTTTGGAGCAGAGTTGCTTTGCCCCCTCTCCTGGGCCATCCTTCTGCCTCTTGCTCAGCAACTGGCCGCTGCCTGTGGGCACCTCCCTTTCCAGCTTTTGGGAGCCTGGGGATGAGGCGAATGGCCCCGGTAAAGCAGAGCCTTGTGCATGACTCAGCAGTGGGGCTGGCGTGTCTCCTGCCCTGAGCCGCCATGTGGGAAGGAGGGAAAGGGTGGGCCAGCAGGGTTTTCTGGCTTTGTGGGGCAGTTGGTTTCCGCTGTAGTGCTCCCTCTTGGCCAATCCTGGGGGAGCTTCTCAGCCTGCCAGCTGGGTTAAAGGCAAGACATCCCAATAACCACAGTACACAGGTTCGGAGGAGGGGAAGGCCCCCATCTCTTCTGGGTGCAGCAGTAACGGGGCAGGGGCCTGGGTGTAATCTGGTCTCTGGCCCAGGCAGAGAGAAGCCATGGAGAGCAGCCTCTCCTTCTGCCTATCCCCGGGAATGTAGGGCACGGAGCCCAGGTGTCCCTCTGATTTTACACTGATCAGGGATCAAACACCGGCACTGAGATCATCCCATGCTACTTTCACTGAACTACCAGGCATGCCTTTCCCCATGCAGGCCTCCAGCGGAGGCCAGCACAGCCCGGGTAACAGTTACTGTCCTGCCCACCTGTGCTCTTAGTCCCATCAAGAAAGGCCAAGGAACATGCCCCCCTGCTAGCTAGTGGGTGCTGGGGCAGTAGCTGTCACCAGCCCGATCTCCGAGAGGCTTATCCACGGTGTGCGCTGACAGAGTAGGGCAGTCTGATGAAAAATGTTCCCTTGCCATATTTCTTTCCGTATGTTCCCTTCTGTGTCCTAACCCCCTTGACAGTGCTCTGGTGCATAGACAGGCGACTAGTATCTTATTCCCTTAGCACCTCCCCCACACCCCCCCCAAAAAAAATTCCCAGAGTGCACTTATACAGACAGGCATACATGCAGCACCGCTGAAATGCAGCCACCTCTGGGAGGAAGGGCAATGGCCAACAGGTGCACAGCAACATTGCACTGGGGAACTCATGGCTAAGGACTGCAGGTTGAAATCCACCTCTGATAGGAGGCGCTGTAGGGTCTTTAGTGTCCATGGAAGGGCAGGCAGGAATGCAGGGTTTCCAGGTCTCCTGGAAGTCCCCCTGCTCAGTAAGCAATACAGGAGCCAGTCTGTTTACCATTGAAGAGTCTGACCTTGCCCGGTGTGCATGTGTTTAGTTTGAGGTACAAGCTAACACGTCTGTGAAAAGGCAGGTAGTGCCCAAATCAGGCCCGCCCCCTTAGCAGTGCACCCAGCTATTGTTTGACCCCAGGGCGCCTGGCCCTGAAGGCTAGCGTGAGTCCCAATAACTCCTCTCCTCTGGCAGAGTCTCCAGTATACCCAGCCCTAAGGGGGGATGACTCCTGTCTGCAGGGATCCAGGTTCGGTCTGTCACTGCTGGATTCATGCTGCTGCCACCCAAGCTATGCAGTTCAGCCCGCTGCTGCTGCTTCACACAGATGGGGCAGGATCCTAGTAGCTGGAACACAGGATTGGTACTCAGGACTCCTGGGTTTTATTCCCAGCTCTGCCACTGGCTCATTGTATGAACTCAGGTGACTCACCACCTCCTACCTCTCTCTTGCTCTCTGCTTCAGTTTCCCCATTTGTAGAGAGTTCGGAGATTCTTCCATGAAAACTTCCATGTCTAATACAAGGTGGTGATTAATTTAGCTCAGGCAATAGGGTGCAGAGGTGTTACTGGCTCCCTGGCAGGAGAAAGCCCCTTCCCCCACCCTGGTACTGATATCTTTTCGGTCCCATCTGAGGGCTGCAAGGGGAAATGAATCGCTTCAATTTTCTCTGAGCCAAGCACAGAACTGGTGTTGAAGGAAGGGATGGACCAGGGGGCAATGCTGCCACTTACCCTCCTACCTCCATCATCACGCCCAGTCTGTGAAGCTGAGTAACTGGGGGTGGGGTCTGAGCCAATGCAGCAGTGTATGTGGCTCCCAACAAACTCCAACAACCCATGAATCATGCATTTAATCTCTCCTGACATGCCTGTCATTTTCTCCAGAGAGGAGCGGAGAATCTCTCACCAGAGGAGGTCGTTAGCTGTCAGGGAAGATTCTGACTGCCTTCCTGTCTCCCTATTGATTAATCCTCCACCTGCATGCAAGGGCTGTGTAGGGACTGCTGATGGGGCTGCCAGGAGTTTTGGCTCAGGTTAGAAGCAAGGTAGAAGGTGTTGGTGGGGAGGAGGTCCGGGGGCAGGATGAGTGGTTTGCTGGAGGTCTAATCTCTGCTTTCCATCTTTGAACTGCCCCCTGCTTACCTCCCCAGAACTTGAGCCTAGCTTGAGTCCCTTGGGCTTTGCGATCCAGGCATGAGAGCGGGGAGAGGAGTTGTGCTCCACTGAAGGTAGAATCCAGCAGCACTTGTGCTCTGCAGAGGGCAGAAAGGCAGCTCCAATCTCTGCCATGGTGTGGGCAGCACAATCGTTCCGTTTAAACAGGCCACCAGAGGAAAACATTCCTTACTTTGGCTGCAGACCGAGCCTGTGTATCGTGAGGACTGAGAGATAATTAATCAAAGCAGTTTCCCGCCATGTTGTTCCCAGAATGGCCCCGTTTCTGGGCTGCAGGTGGGCTCTGCTCTGGTGAAGACTGTCCTATACATTTGTTTTATGAGCTAGTGCAAGTGTTGAAGCTGCAGATAACAGGGTCCATCCCGATGCTTCCCAGAGAGAGACACATCGACTCTCTGTGCTCCCGGGTTTGGCCTGCCCTAGTCCCTAATGCATGCTTGCCCACATCACAGGGATGGTTTTGAGTCCGGATTGCGGTGGTTGTTAGAGCAGCGAGAGGCCCAGGCCTGCAATAGCAGGGAGAGGGGACTGCAGGTTAGGAGCGAAGGGTGGCCGCAGAGGTGGGAGGACCAGGAGATCCGAATGGCCGTGGGTGCTGAGAGGCAGCATGATGGAACATTGGCAGAGCGGTGAGGAGGTCAGGACTGGAATAGAAGTGGGTGTCTTTGCTTAGGATTGAGGGACGCTGGCAGAGCCACAGGGAATGGGAAGTTGTCCAGTCGGTGCTAGGAGTCTCTGACTGTGATGAGAAATTCCCCCAGATCTGTGCGGCTGTGCATTAGCCTCCCCTCCCACCATCACTGTGCCTCAGTTCTGCACCTGTGAGATGGGGCTAGTAGTCCTGTCCTGCAGCTCCTTCCACAGAAGCAAGGAGAGGCGTATGGAAGTGTCCCTGAGGGAGAAGAAGCTGTGATAGGGCACAGTGCCATTGAAAGCAGCTCCCATCCCTGGGGCAAGGGTGGGGCATGCCATGGATAGGTGGCTAATGGTTGTGCTGTTCCTCAGCGGGGAGGTGCTAGGGAAGGGCAGTGTTAGTAGGGAATGGGTCTCACCACGTGCCCACGTCAAGCAAACCCTGTACAGCATGGCCCCTCCAGAATTGGCTCTGGCTGCAAGGTGCCTATGAGCTCAGTGTCCCCAGGCGGCTCTCGTGCTCCCCCACCTCCTGTCCACTCACCCCCGCAGGATCCTCAGGAATCCTAGCCCTGTGGCCCCTTAGCATGTAGCAAAGCACCCAGCGTCGCCCCAGCCCCTCTTCTAGCTGCTGGGGACGGAGGTGTACTGGGGGTTATTTGTTTATTGCTCCCTGGCATGGACAGTTTCCGGCTGGCTGTGGGATCTCTTTGGTTAATGGGGCTTGTTGCCTGTTTGAAACCCTTGGTTTGTATGACATTTCTTTCTCTGCTAGTTGAGGTCTTTGGGTGGGAGCACACTCTGTCCGTCAGCCGCCAGTCGCTGTGGCGCAAAGGCACCCGTGGTGCCAGACCCATCCCTGCTGGCAGGGATCGTCTGAGCCAAGTCTCTTTCCTTCTCCGTGCTCCCACTAGGGAAGTTAAACGGGGAGATTTCTGGGCCTCTCTTTATCTATCAGGGCACGTCTGGCTTCCCTTCCCCTCGCTGATGAAGGAGCTCTGCTTTCTTGTGTCTCCCCTTGCAGTATTTCTATGAAGGGAATGACATCAGCGACCTGCCCGTGAACCTGTCCGTGGTGTGGAATGGAAACTTCGTCATCGACAACCCCCAGAACATCCAGGGTAAGCAGGCGGCATGATCTGTCTGCACAGTCCGCTCGCAAGCCTCCCACCCATCAGCCTCCACCTGGGGCTTGATTAGAGCCAGTACCTTAAAGGGGAAGCTCTTCATACCCATAGCTAGCCAGTCCCTTAAGAAAGATGCATTTGTTCCAGAAGCATGTCCTCTGCAGAGCACCACACTCCAGGCCATGTGGTCAGCACAGATCCCAAGGTGTTAGCTGTTCCCAGATATTTGGCTGGCCCATGCAAAATAAGCCAGTGGGTCTCTGCCCGGTTCCTTGTGGGCAGGTGCCCTCATCATAAAAAACACCAATGCGTGGATGACCTGACACTCCTCTCCCCCTTGCAGCTCACCTGTACAAGTGCTCGGCCTTGCGTGAAAGCTGTGGCCTCTGCCTCAAGGCAGATCCGCGCTTCGAGTGCGGCTGGTGCGTGACGGAGAAGAGGTGCACCCTGCGGCAGCATTGCCCAGCCTACGAGAGCAGCTGGATGCACGCCAGCAACGGCAACAGCCGCTGTACAGACCCCAAGATCATCAAGGTATGTCTGGGATGGGGGGAAGACGGGCCTGTGTATGTGCACACGTGCTGAATGCAGTGCTGGAGAATACGCTGCAGGGGGCAGTTCAGCACTGGCCATGACTGTGGTGGACTAGCATATTGAGTGCCTTTGGTGTGCATGGGCCTGTACAGATAATTATGGAGCCCAGCTTCCTCCCCTGAAGAGTTTAGAGTCTAAAGGAGATGGGTAGCATACAGGAACATGGCTGAGCAGGCAACACGGAGCTGGCAGCTCTCGGGCAGGGAAGATCTCCCAGGGAGCAGTTGTTCAGACACCAGGGTTTAATGTTCTCCCACCAGGTACAAGAGCAGAGAGTGTCGGAGTGGAGACTGAGGTTGAAGGGGGGTTTGGAGGGGGAGGCTGCGAGGAAGAGGGCGGATGTACCATTTCAACGGGTGGCTCGAGATATGGGGTAGAGTGTGAGAAGGAGGCAAAGGGAGTGTCATGGAGACGAGCTGACAGAGTGCAGGGCTAGGATCATGAGGAGGGTGGCACAAAGGCAGAGTCCCTCTCTAGTTAGTTATATGCACTTACATATCTATTGTATCGCTCTCTCTCCTGCTTGGGTCTGGTGAGCACGTTCCCCTGGCTCCCTGCCCGCTCTGGGGATGTTTTGCCCTTGGCCATGCAGAATTCCCAGCAACACTAGTTGCTCTCCTGAGTGGGATCTCTCCGGTTCTCTCACGTCACTCTGTTCTGACATATTAAGCCTGAATTCCCTGTCTCACCTGTTGCTGCTGATCCCTTGACACCCATGGGGCTCAGGGCCAGCCTTCCCATGCAATGGGCGTGGGGAAGTCACATCTTTCTGTACAGAGGGGGAAGTGCACTTTAGTGGATTAGTGCAAGGGGCTGGGAGCCAGGACTCTGGGATTCTGTTCCTGGATCCAGCACTAACTTGTGTGTGACCTTGGGCAAAGTCACACCCTGGCTCTGTGCCCTAGTTCCCCCGCTCTGTAAAATGGTAATAATGATTCCGCATAGTTAGTTAGTGAATTCTGGCCACGTGCTTTGAGATCCTCAGATGGCAGGCTCTTAGCCCTGGGCTGCACTTGAAATGAAGGTCGACATAGCTGTGTGGCTTCAGGGTGTTAAAAAGCCACTGAGTGATGCTGTCCTTACCCCCGAGGCAGAGAAAGCTGGGTCAGTGGACGAATGCTCCTGTTGATGTAGCTACTGTTGCTTGGGGAGGCGGTGTTCCTACAGCGACGGAAAACCCCCTTCCCTTGGTGCAGGCGGTACTACGTTCCAGCGTGCTGCTGGCACGTAGCTATGCCACTACGGTCCCGGTAGTGTAGATGTGGCCTTGGTATCATGGGTTGTTTGTTTATTATTCCCTCTCCCCGGTTTTGCAGACTAATAGCCTCTCTCTCTGTGCTTTCACGCTCAGAGGCTCCAACCTTCCTCACGTATTCCTAGGTTTTCTTGGATCCTGGTGTGGAATCCCAGGCAAGCCGTGGGTCTGGGTTCTTTCCCCTCTCTTCCCTGCCCCCCGGACAATGGTAGTTCATCATCTCTGGTCTGTGACAGCTTTTATGACCTTCAGTTAATAAGATTGTGTATATTAATGTTAACATGTCTGTTGGGCCAGGCTCCAAGTGCATTAAGAGGGATTGGTGGGTAATTCTATTTGATGTGTTCTATTTACCCACGGATTCCGGGCCAGGCAGGCCTTGACTGTGTTAATTACCGGAGTCTCAGCACAGTATCTAATCTATTTGGGTTCAGTGTCCTATCAGATGAAGGCTGGAAATGAGAGTTGTGTCTCTCCTGTTCCCCAAAGTCACTCAGCTCGGGCTGGTTATTGGCACTGAGGTGACTATTGCACTGGCCCTGCTGAGAAGTGTAATTCTATTGCAGGCACATGCCTGCCATTCACAGCAGTGGGTGGGAACCCTGCCCTGACAATGCCTGCTTGCCACCCATCCATTGAGATTTTGTTTCAAATTAATGATAAAAAATACTAGTGATTAAGAGCATTGAGCCGTCCTATAGCAGAGATGGGCTGAGCTGCAGAGCCTAAGAGACGTTCTGCTCTGGGAGCTGGATTGGCCCATCACCTTCCACCCAGGGCCTGCAGCTGCAAGAACTTTATGGAAGGGGGTAAGGACCGTTATCCCTCATTTACAGAGGAGGAAACTGAGGCACAGAAAAGGGAAGTGACAAGGTCCTGCAGTAAGTCAGCTATGGAATTGGCAGAAGGGCTTCTAAGGCCATCCTCAGTTCTAACCACTAGACACACTGTTCCAGACTGCTTGCATGACCCACAAAAGGGTCCATATGACTCCCGTGTTCTAGGTATAGGAGTGTTTTCCTATCACCCCTTGTTGCCAAAGTTTAAATCACATAGGAACTGCCATGCTGGCTCTGAGCCGGGGGCCATCTGGTCCAGTGTCCTGTCTCCAGCAGTGCCCAGCACCATGCTTCAGAGGAAGGTGCAAGAAACTTCCTGGCCTCCAACAATGAGAGATTGGCTTAAACCCTGAAGCATGAGGTTTAATGGCTTTTCCAAAATGTCTGCTAGCATTAAAGCAGTTATAAGAACATAAGAACGGCCATACTGGGTCAGACCAAAGATCCATGTAGCCCAGTATCCTGTCTTCCGACAGTGGTCAATGCCAGGTGCCACAGAGGGAATGAACAGAACAGGTAATCATCAGGCGATCCATCCCCTGTCGCCCGTTGCCAGTTTCTGGCAAACGGAGGCTAGGGACATCATCCCTGTCCATCCTGGCTAATAGCCATTGATGGACCTATCCTCCATGAACTTATCTAGTTATTTTTTGAACCATGGTATAGACTTGGCATTCACAACATCCTCTGGCAAGGAGTTTCACAGATTGACTGTGTGTTGTGTGAAGAAATACTTCCTTTTGTTTGTTTTAAACCTGCTGCCTATTAATTTCATTTGGTGACCCCTAGTTCTTGTGTTATGAGAAAGAGTTAATAGTACTTCCTTATTTACTTTCTCCACACCAGTCATAATTTTATAGACCTCAATCATATCCCCCCTTTGTCGTCTCTTTTCCAAGCTGAAAAGTCCCAGTCTTGTTAGTCTCTCCTCATATAGAAGCGGATAGTAATCTCCCCAGTGAGACCTCCTGCGATGTCATGTTTGTAGAAACCAGTGGCCCTTCCAGTAAATAACCCCTTTGTTCTTCAAGGACCTGCCAGGGGAGAGACATAGACCCCCCCCCCCCCCGAGAAATCCCACAATCCCATGGGCAAGTTTAGTCCCTTCCTCTCAGCTGTTCTCTCCTGGTGACGGAAGGGGACTCAGAGGATTTAGTCAAGTAGTTTCTGCCCAAATCATCAGGGCTTTTAAAAAAAGAATTTTATACAATGTAATGTGACTAGAAAGATTTGTATGATTAATAAACATCAATGAAATCTTGCTTAGGGGGATGGGGAGAGCAGGGTCTGCTATCTGAGGCATTGGATAGTCCAAACTTACAGCCTTCGGCTAGAACCTAAGATCCAGACAGTGGAACTGGCTAAAAACAGAGTGATCCTGATTAGACAGCGGGGACCAAATTCATCAAGTGCCGAAGCAGGCGCATTTCCTGTTGAAGTCATCGGAAGATGCACCTGCTTGCATTAGGGCTGGGTTTGGCCTACAAAAGGTAACGGGCCCACTTAGCTTCACTGCCTCAGACTGGGCAGGATGAGCAGGAAGGAAAAACAATGTAAAGACTATGAAGTCTGTGATCTACTCATTTTTAATGATCTGGGGGGCAGGGAGTGGAGTGATAGAAGAAGGAGCATTTCTGGGCATTGGGTGTTGAAACATGCCTTGCTCCCTGTCGCCTCCCACACTCTACCTGCCTCATCAGCTAAAACAAACACACTGTGTAAATCCTGGCCTGGAAATGCACCTCCTCATCCGTCCAGCAGGAGTTCTCTTCCCGCCAGCTCAAGCTAATGTGCTGAGAGCTCTCCAGTCGAGCCCCTTTTCTGGGGTGTGGCAGCCAGGGAGGATCCCAGCATAGCCCTCTAGGGACAGGCACTTCAAAGGCCTGGCAGCTCTGTTCTAAGGTGACCTGGTAACTGATGCTTCTAGAATCACACAAGGCCAGGCTGATGCTGAGACGCCCACGCATGAGAACTCAGATGTCACAGGACCGGGAGTCATATTGGCTTTGCTGGCGAGCCATTTGGCCTTCATTTTCAAAAGTGGCCCCTGCATCTGCGTGCCCAGCTCGAGACAACTAGAGCCTGATTTTCAGGAAGTGGTGTGTTCCTGTCACTCCGGTTGAAGTCAGTCGGAGCAGCAGGTGCACACAACACCTGCAAATTAAGCCCATGTTGTCCCATGTTGGGGCCCCAATAACTGAGGCACCCAGAATTAGCAGACCCTTCTGAAAATGTTCTGAGACCATGGTGTGCCTCAGTTTCCCCATGTGTAAAATGCAGCTACTGATAGTGACCTGCTTCTAAGGGGGTTAGGAAGCTTTGTTACTGTCTTTAAATGGTGGTGAGCTCCTTGGATTAGTAGGTGCTGGAAGGGCCAACGTGTTGATTATGTACTAGTAGCTAAAAGTCCTGCTGTCACATGGACGTAATTCATAGTCACGTGTGTAAAAAAGCCCAAAGTGGCTGAGAACTTAAAAACTGGATGGTAGCAAACCATGCATCCCAGTGATGATTGAACCTGGGGATATTCTAAACAAAAAGAGCTCTCAACCATTCTTGTAGCTGTATCCATCGCGTCATACTGACTCAACAGAGATTTTAGGTTTCAGAGTGAGACACACAGCGAGTTTCTGGAATTGTGGTATGTAGATTACTATTTGCCTGGGAGTCACTTTAGGGCTGAAATAACCCCAGTTCTGCTCTCCTCATGGTATGTCTGCCATCCAGGAGACCAGCTGTCACCTTATTTTGAGCTATCTGAAGCCAGTTCTGCATATGAAGAGATGCCTGTCCTGATCTCACGTGACCTCACATGGGCCCGATCCTGCTGCCGCTAAGTGAGTGGCCAAGTTCCCATTGGCTTCATTGTTGCCCCATCTCTCAGCCCCCCAGCATGAAACCAGTCACGCACCTGTGCAAACCTTCTCCCATCTCCTCTGCAAGCCCCACTCTGCGAGCAGTGCCCCGAGTTCATAGCATCAGGCTGTGTGGCTGGTACGCAGCCCCGGGCATCCCGGATGCGATGAGGTTGGGGGACCCTGCTTCTGATGTATCCCCGGCCAGGCGGAGAGGAGTGGTGGCTGGGGTCAGTGAAAGTTTGCTTGTTGAATTCAGTCCAGATGAGCGGAGGGAGTAAGCTGCACACGGGACAGGGGGAGCGTGTGAGATGGGAGGGGGCAGGGTGTGCTTAGGCACGGCATTACTGGGTGACACACACTGTGTTAGTGAAAAAATAATGGGGGGGGCCTCACTCACTCACCCCATTGGCTCCAGAGCACCAGAATGCCGGGTGCATGACGGCTATGCCCACAGACTCCTGTGGCACTGTCCATCTCAGGAGCCCTGCGTGCTTAGCAAGCATGAATGGATTCAGCCTGTCAGCCCCCTTAAGTTGGGTCTGTATCGTTCTCCTTGTATTACAGATGGGGAAACTGAGGCACAGAGAGGCAGTGTCTTGCCCAGGGTCAGACAGTGAATCAGTGGCAGAGCTGGGATAGAACTAGCTCTCCTGACTCCGCTTCCGGTGCCGACACCATTAGACACTCAGTCTCCTTGTGGGGTCTGTGTGTGTGGAGTGGGGACACTGGAGCTTGATGTCTTTGCTTCACACCTCCGGGTGCCATGTAGTTCAGATCTCCATGGAAGTCGCAAACCCAAGTGAGTTTGATGTCTCCTTCACCAGTGGGCATCAATCCATGCACAGTGCAAAGTACCCCATGCTTCTGGCACGCTTAGCAACCCCTGTTGCAGAGAGGTTCCGGGTTAAGTAGCAGTAGATGCAGCCGGTCAGGTTGAAGGGGTGTTGACAGAGATGTGCTGAGCGGGGCAGGGATCTGGGGTAGCGGGGATTGTTGTGAGTCAGAGTGAGGTGCATTGGCAGAGTGGTGGGTGGGCCCCAGGGTCTGCTGGGGTAACAGGGGGTGCTGCAGGTCAGGATAGAGTGACACACTGAGAAGGGAATGGGAGCCAGGAGTGAAATACTAGGAGCGCTGCAGGTGAGAAGTGAGGTGCCTTGGCAGAGCTATGTTAGGAAAAAGCTTGCCCATCACTTGCCCTGTCAGCCTGTCATTTCATGAGCCCTAATTTTGCCTAAAATTGCAAAGGGGGACGGCCCTGTGAGTTCAGAGAGGTCAAGGAATAAATTTGCCAAGTGTCTGGAAGGTGAAACGCTGCAGGGTCATAAACCTGAAAGTGCTTTTCAAGCCACGAGGGCTGTTTGCGTTAAATGGCAGCCAACCCAGCTGCTACTGCCTGCACTTCTGCCATTGGCCGACTCTGTGTGCCGGAAGTGGGCTCTCCCCGGCCAGTTCTGCCTGGTGGGAGCAGCAATCGTGCAGGCCAGTGGATTGTCGCTTTCTCTGCTTCCCTCTCGCAAGAGTGGAATGTGCTGCTACAGCTTCTAGAACAGCCTGGATTCCTGACTGAGCTGGAGCTCCCAAGGGATGGGCTTGTAACAAGGCCTCCTCGCCCTCAGGCCAAGCTAGTCACAGGTGGGGCTGCGCATTGACAGGCTGCTGGGGTGTTGGCTCAGCTGGGTAGGTGGAAGAGATGGGGATGTTCTGTATGGGAAACCCAGCTGTGGCTAACAGGGATCCCCTTGTCAAACATCTTTTGTGCAGATGACTCCACTGTGCAAATCCAGAGGAAGAACCCATGTGCCGGTGCTGTTCTGGGAAGCTTTAAAAATACCCCGCCCTAGACTAGAACTCCTCTCAGGGGCAGAGGGGTAACCGGTGAAGCCAGGATTCTCAAAAGGAGTCTGCACCTGCAGCTGGGGCCAGAGATCCCAAAGAGCTCAGCTCCCGTTTGGTACTTAAATAAGGGGCTTTGGAAAAACTGGCTCCAACTGGGCATGCTGAGCATGTTGAAATCTGGCGCTTAACATTCCCCTTCGTGTTGCCCAGCCCTCTACTGAGGAGGGGGCTCACTGCACCCATAGGCTGGCTGTTCTCTAAACATGGGCCCTGACTTTGGGGGGTTTCCTCAGGGACTGAGTGTCTGACTGAGGAATTTGGGCTTCCGCCTTTCACGCTGAATGCATCAGACGTGGCATGTGCTGGCTACAAGCTGCATCCAATTAGCTGCCGCTGTCTGGTCCTGATATCAGTCTCTCTGTCCCTAAATCATTAAAAATAAATTAAGAAATTGCCACTCTAGTTTTAGGTCCTGCATAAATAAATCAATCAGCAATCATCATCTGCCCTTGCAGCGTATGCTCATCTTTGTTCGGGCCTGTGGTTAGAGGGGGGGATCACTGGTGATTGTTTGATTGTGTTCAGCCGCTGCGCTTATTGTAGGTCCTACAGTTATACAAAGCTGTGGGTACTGCACAGTGACGGTGGAGCGTGCCTGTGCGCAGAAATGCTGCAATTATTTAACACAGACCTCCCCCACAATATAAAGCAGAGCTAGAATCGAGCGTCTTCGGGGACTGGGAGCGCAGTTAGGAGAGCCCCCATGCTGCACTCAGTGACTCCTGCGCTGAGAGGACATCCAGCCTGAGGAAGATGCAAGCAGCTGTCCGGGGATGAGAGCATGGGGCAGAGGGATCCCAGAGGGGACATCTCTCTGTGTCTGGTATTGGGGGACCCAGTCATTGTGTAGCAACGCTGCATCGCAATGTCTGGCCCCGTGTGGTCACGTACTGTTGTTTTGTGCTGACACAGCATTGTGATGGGAAGAGGTGAGGGGATGCTGTACTGCTGCAGCCAGCATAGTTCGGGCGGCCTCTCCCCAGGGGCAGCTGTCTCCTAGATGAGAGATGGTGACCCTGACACTGGATGTGAGTGATTCTGTGCTCCCAGCATCTCTGCAAACAGATCCTCTTTCTCTAGCCTGACGAGCAGGGGCCTTCCAAGCTGGCATGCACATAAGTGCTTAGTACAAGAGGGGACCCAGTACGGAACTGAGCTGGGCTGTCCCCTTAGGAATGATTTACCAGCCAGCAGGCCTGCCCTGCACCCTGTTCTCTGCCACTGGCAGCCCCTGCGCCCGCTCTGGCTGGCAGGTCTGAGGACCAAGCACTCATCTTGCGCTCAGAGGAGCCAGTTGCTGGTTTATGTAAAAGGACCCTGTGAAACCAATTAGCAGAAGAGCAATGTTATTTGTCAGGGCTGGAGCCGGGGTGGGTGGGGACTTGGGGGTGGGAAGTTTGGGAGAGCAGCTCTCACTCCCATGTGTCTTGTTTAGCTGTGACCTACCCGCGCAGCAGTGCGAGCGGTGTCATCTCTTTCCCGGGCTTGTTGCTCCCCCCCTGCACGGTCCTTGTCAGTTTCACCACATAGGAGGAGGAATCTAACACGCTGGGGCAGCTTTTAACACTAATTTAAAAATGCCGAACAAACAGTCGTTTCTCGCCAACCACCCCAGCAGAGCCCAATTTAGGGGAGAACAAATCTGATCGCCTGCTGCAGCTGCCTTAATGAGTCCTGATCCAGGACTTTAGCAGAGGGCTGGATTGAATTTAGGCAAACAACAAAACCCCAAAGCCCAAATTGGTTTTACTGTTGTATAAATTCCGGCTCACGGCGTGTGATTGCCCTGAGCCTGCTGTGAGTTAACGTGCGGCGTGGCCTGTGAGTCAGAGTGCAGGAATGGGAGCCAGGACTCCTGGGTTTTGCCACCAGCTCTACCACTGACCTGAAGCAAGCCTGTGCCCCGGTGGGGGGTGATTAGTTAGGACTTGTTCTGAACAGCATCATTAGTTGTACACGGAGATGTTTACAGAGCACTTTGAAGATGAGATGCACTGTGCAAATGCTAGGTGATGATAAGTAACCCTACAGTGGCCATTGCTGTGGCGAGGAACTAGATTGCCTTACTGAAGTTGCTCCTAGATTGGTACAGTTCCTCACGGCTGGGATGCATTGAGGCAGGGCTGGCTACCGCTTGGTTCTCTTCCTTCCCTGTGCTCCTCTCTGCTCTGGTCCATGGCTGGGGAGAAGTTGTGTCTAGCAAATGGATGCCCACCGCTGGGAGAGGGATATCCCCAGCTGATAAAGCATCCAAGACCCAAGGTTACAGCAGGCCAGGTTTGCCATGAATGCAGATAGCCTAGGCCAGCTTGGCTTTGCAGCAGTCCCATAGGGAGCTGGTATGGGCTTTGGGGCGAGGCGGGAGGAAAGGGCCAGCCATGACTTCGATCAGGAAATTCACTGAAAGGAAGGCGCTGGCTCCGGCACTGAGGCCTTCTCCATAGCAACCTGGGGCTGTCAAGGACAGCGCCATGATCTCTCCCAGTGCTCCCCGCTGTGGTGTGGGAAGGTCAAATGCGTGCTCTTGGGTCAAGGTGCTGTCCCTGTATGAACGCGCCAGCTCGCTCCCCACTGGCATCATTCTAATAGTCCACTGCCCATGGGCATTGCCGGGGCAGCCTCCTCCTGCCTCCCGTTCCCCAGGCTCCGTGTTGCCAATGACCCAGCCCCTGGCATGGGAGCACAGTGCTCACCCATTAATTCTGTTTAGTGCCTGCAGGTGTGTGCTGAGCGCTGGGGCCAGTGAAATCTGGTGTAAAATTGCCCATAATTACCTTGTTAGCAGCAGTGGCGGGCCTGCGCCTCTTTGCTCATCCGTCATCGTGCCGGCTTTTGTCAGGCCACACCTGTCTGCTTTATTGGGAATCATCCTGCTAAATGAGGCGCGTCTCAAAGTTGGGACCTCCCTTCTCTCCCCAGCTGGCACGAGCTCAGGCTTTGTTTGTTGAGAGGGGTGGCAGTGGGGAAGGGGTTAGCGTCCATCGCCTTTGGGGCAGCAGCCTCCCTGCAGGGCTTCTGTTGATCTTGCCAGGGCAGCAGGAGTATAGTGGAGCTGGTCCTCTGGCCGGGTGTGGTCCTGATTCCAGAGAGTTTGTGATCTGCCTGAAAGCCAGGCAGGCCTGCCTCTTCCATGGCTGTCCCTGTGGCTGGGCCTGTGCTTATGCATCAGCAGGCACTTGTGGGCGTGTGCAGAGTTCCTGTGAGTTAGAGGGGGTGGCTCAGTGCCTTGAAAGACCCAGATTCCTTGGAGCCACACATTCAGATCCCAGCAGGGTGGACTCCACTGCTCCGCCACCTGAGGCAGATAACCGAAGTGCCAGGCAGCTTACCGTCTGTGGGGCTTTCGGGGGAGCCCAGGCCTGTTCTGCTCTGTGTGGGCAGTAAGAATCCCTGGGCCCTTATCATAGCCCAAAGTGTTTGCCTGCGTACCCTTGGCCAGAGTGCTCTCTCCCTGTCCTCTTGCTGCCTCCAAGTCAAGCTTTGCTTTGCTCTCTCTCAGCTGTCACCTGAGACGGGCCCCAGGCAGGGAGGGACCCGTCTGACCATCACCGGAGAGAACCTAGGCCTGAAGTTTGAGGATGTGCGCTTGGGAGTGCGGGTCGGCAAAGTGATGTGCATCCCCATCGAGAGCGAGTACATCAGCGCTGAGCAGTAAGTGCCCAACTGGCAGGGGGCGGTCAGATACCCTGGTCTGGTAGCCAGAGATGGTGCCCCACATCCCCACTCCAGGTTGGAGGGGTTCACGTGTTCTGAGTGGGAGCGCTCACCCTCGCTGCTGTGAGCTGGTGTTAACACTGGGGCACTGAGCTGGAGCAGAGAGGGGCAAAGCCCATGCACAGCCAGTGCAGAGAGATGGCAGCTGCAAACCCACCCAGCCTGCAGGCCACGCTGGCCAGTTCTAGACTGGCCCTAGTGTCCCCTGCTGCCTTCCTCATCTAGAGCTGTGATCTCGATCAGCGGAGAGCTGTCGACCCCACTCTGACACCCGCTGCTGTCTGAGCACGTCCAGCCTCGCAGTTGGCTGGGAGCAGGGCTGGAAAGGGCAGTTAAGTAGCGAGGTTGAGCATTAGCTCTCCCTGATAACTGGTTCACCACCACAGCAAGTCATCAGGGAAACGGGCCTGCCTGTGTCCTGGGGCATCTAAACCCTGACACAGTCTCTTGGTGAGAACAGCTCTTCTGGTCCCATGAGCCCCCAGGCCTGTCCCTGGGCTGGGTGGCAGTGAAGGGCTAACCTGAACAGTCAGAGAGAGCCAGCGGACGGCTCTGCTTGCTGTGGACAGAGGCGACGAGGGGACACGGGCTCTCTGGGGAAGATCTCCACATGTCCTTGTGCTCACATGGAGCTCCTTGTCAGCCAGGAGGTCTACTCCATTGACAGCTGATCAGTGCTGGACTGTCCCTTCCCTTCCCCTCCAAGCACATACTGCTGGGAGCCGTAACTTCCTGCTTCTCCATGGACTGAATCGTGTGAATCATAACAGCCTATCAGAATACAGGGCCAAGTGGCAAGGAAAGAGCTGTGCAAAATTAGTCATGGCCCTCTAGTCAAGCTAGACTAGTCTAGTCTAGTCTAGTCACCATGGCAGCTGCTCTTCCAGGAGACATGCACACCCAGCCCAGCCAGCCCTCGGCTCCCTAACCCCTCTGCTCCAGGGCATCCATGTGTAGCTCTGCGGAGCAGCCCCACCGTGGGAAATGCGCTAAGACCTCCTTTCCTGCTTCCCCTAGAATTGTGTGTGAGATCGGAGACGCCAGCCCAGGCCGAGCGCACGATGCCCGTGTGGAGGTGTGCATCAGGGACTGCTCCCCCAGCTACAGGGCCACATCCCCCAAAAGCTTCACGTTTGTGGTAAGGTTATACAGTATTATCCACCACTCTCTCCTTCTGGCTGCCAGCATGTCTGCCTCCCCTTGCCCTGTAGTTACCAATGCCCCTCCCTCCCAGGGGCACCAGAGCCCATAGAAGTAAATCTCTGGGGAGTGGGGAGGAGGGGTGGACATGGGGGAATTATGTAATCATCTTCCCAGTTTGAAGCCTGCAGTGAGCCCACCTTGGTTTACAACCTTGTCAGTTCTCCCAAGCTAAGTAGGGATGGGCTGGCTCTGGACTTGGGTGGGAGACCTAGGAAGACCCAGACACTCCGGGAAGCAGAGCCGGTAATTCCAGACACAATGCGTCTTGCTCTGAGTTGACACTTTGCTGCTTGGAAGCACCATTTTTCAGCTGGAAAGAAAAAACAGGTTCCTTTCTGCTGGTCACTCTAGATCCCAGGGTGTTCTTGGCAAGAGTTGGGTGTCCTGGTCAAAACTCGGCTACCTGCTCTGCCTCTCTAAAACCTCTGCAGTTTCAGCGGGGTATGGGATCCCTCTAGACACCTGCCCTAAACTTCAGTGCGTTGTTGCTGTCCGACAGCTACTTCCCACCTCCTGCACATCTTGCTCTGATAGCAGCTGCCCCCTTCGCCCTCATCCATTCGTGCAGCTTCTGGCTTTGCACGTTGTCATTTGCTGCTCACGCTTGAATTGCTGGATTTGTTGCTTTCTCTTGACAGACGCCCACTTTCTACCGTGTGACTCCGGCTCGGGGTCCCCTCTCTGGGGGCACCTGGATTAGCATTGAGGGCAACCACCTCAATGCGGGCAGTGATGTCACAGTGACCATCGGGGGACGACAGTGTGTCTTTTCTTGGTAGGGTTCCATGGACAGGGGATCGCTGGGGCGGGCTGGAGAATCAGGTATGATCCCTGGGCTGTGCGGAGAGGATGGGGAGTGGACCCACAGCCATGTCTGGGGTGTAACGAAGTTCTGGAGTGAGGTGCCTTTGCCAGGTTCCTGTAGAATTTCTCCCTTGAAATCCTGGCTTTTCTATTTCCAAGGATCCTGAAAGAGACCAAAGAATGAGGATTTTGTCTCTAAAATCACAAAGCCCTGAGGCATGAAGTGGATAATTTTTAGATTAGGGATGATAATGGAGCGGCTCTTTAAATATTTTCCTGTGGTAATTACTGGTTATCAACCCTAATCGCTGCTGTTTGCAGCAGTCGCGCGTTGGGGAACGGTCGGGAGCTGTGCTGGCTTCTCCTGCTGCCTTTTGTTTTATTTTTCTCTCTGTTAACTGACAATTTCACCAGCACTTCCCCGGGGGAAGGCAGGGAGATGGGTAGAGACAGAGGGCAGTGCCTCGGGAGCTGTTTCCACTGGGTTTGCCCAAGGCTGGTGGGACCAGAAGATGTGTCGGCAGGTTCCAAAGTGCACCCCAGCTGGAGGCTGTGGCTAGAACTGAGGAGGGCTTGCATTGATGAGGCTGTCCTGGACACCCCACAGAGCTCCCTCTCTGATTGCCAGAAACTCCCCAGCCCAGATGTCCCGTGGCTTATGGTGAAGTTGTGTTTTGAACTGACAAGGGGGTGCTCTCCAACACTGTTGTGGCACCTGCACAACTGGGCTGGTGGCTTTCTGTGTCCCGCCTCTATCACTGACTGCTGTACCCACCTCTGGGGTAGGAGGAGGTGGAGGGTGCCCGCGAGGGCTGGTAACCATGAAATAGAGTCTGACGCTCAAGGTGCAGCCCGGGGGGAGATGCTGTCCTGCCCCTCCCCATAGCCAGAGATGCTCAGAGCCTCCTCAGTATCTGATGGCTCTTCTGCCTTGTCCCCAGGAGGAATGCCCGGGAGATCCGGTGCCGGACGCCACCAGGCCAGAGCCCTGGTGGGTCACCCATCCTCATCAATATCAACCGGGCTGAGCTGAGCAACCCCGACGTGAAGTACAATTACACAGAGGACCCCACCATCCAGAAGATAGACCCAGAGTGGAGCATCAACAGGTAAATCTGCAGGGGTCAGGGAGCCTCATGCTCACCAGGGTGGACTGAGGGGGAAGGAGGAGTTACCCATGAGCCCTAGCAGGTGTGAGCATATGCTGAGTATACAAGAGAGGTGGGGCCCTAGCACAGCTCTTCTGAGCAGGGATTGTGCCTCTGATATGTCTGTACAGCGCCTCATAGGCCTGGGCTCCCATCCTGACCAGGGCCTCTGGGCGCTGCCGCTATAGGCCATTGGAGGGCTGGATACTGGACACGCTCCAGAGCACTGGGAGGAAAGCAGGAGTAGCCAGGGGTGCCCGGTGTGGTACCTGGTCTCAGCGCACTCGTGGGATTGCAGCGCTTAGACTGGCAGGGAGCGGAAGAGGAAAGGGCTTTCAGCCTGGCATTTGGCTGCAGGGAATAACATGAAAGTATTTCTGAAGGGTTTACATGTGCTGTTAAAAAGCTTGAATTGGCTGGAGCAGAAGGTAAGGACTTGATTAAACTGCACATGCCATCGGCCCTCCTGGAGCCTGGCTGTGAAGTAGGCTCCCCAAAAGGCCTGGGTGGAAGCCCTGCTGCTCTGGGGCATTTCAAGCAAAGACCCAGAGAACGCTCTGTCTGGCCCCCGGAGCATACTTGGGTGGACTCTCCTGGGGCTTTTCCATTTCTGACTCCCACACTCCTCTGGGTCTCACTGGATGGCTAAGGGAGGTTGCCAGTCGGAATGTACCCTGGACGTTCTCAGCTGCTGCCGCTTCGGGGACCTGTGTTGAGACGGGGTGGGAGGGTCTCGCTCCTTGGTAGGCAGGTGTACATGTTCCAGAACCCACCCCCAATCGGCACAATGGTGGCAGCCTCATCAGAGAGGCCAAGGCTTGAGTGTGTCCCTGGAGACTGAACTTCCCACACATCCCAGAGGTCTGTGGCGGAGGGAAGCTTGCCCTATGGCAGCCTGCTGTAGCTGGTTTGTGAGCTTGCAGAGATCTGCAGTCGCCAGGACTGCAAACCCAGGACCTTCCAGCAGCATGAAGCCGATAGGCACAGCAGAAAACTTGCCCAAAGCAGCCAGGCTCTGTGCTGTGCTCTCGGTGCACCGCTTGCCCGGAGGTGGCAATTGGTAAGTGCTATGGGAGTGGTCGACAGGGGCGATGTTGTTTCAAATGGAAGCCTCTGGCCGATCTGCCGCGGCGGCTGAAGGTGGAAGTCAGCTGGTCCTGCTGCATGGACAGAAGCCAGCGTGGCGCCATTGGCCCGTGCTGGTGGGTTGTTTGGATGTGTCCAGACTGGAATTGGGAGGGAAAACCCCATATTCCAGTTTTACAAGCGAGTCTCTAGGGCTTCATGTTACATACAGGATGGGACAGGTTCCAAGATAAGCAGCGATGGCATGTGCCCACCTTCACCAATGCCTGGGTGCCAGAGTAGCCTCTCCTAACTCCTTCCTCTCTGCGCCTCCTAGCGGTGGGACGTTGCTGACTGTGACAGGCACCAACCTGGCCACCATCAAAGAGCCCAGGATCCGTGCCAAGTACAGCAGCGCTGAGAGGGAGAACGTAAGTAGATCTCTGGCTGTCTGGGGAGGCCCCATGCCTGGTTGGGGAAGGGAGGGCAAGGAGTCCTATCTCATTGCTTCCATGCAGGACACCAGTGAAAAGCATGTCCTGCCACCTCCCCTGTGTACCTCTGTGACCTTGATGGTCTCAGTCATTAGAAGAGAGACACCAAGCCAGTTGGGTCTCACCTGGGGAGGGCCCAAAACAGGTCTGTCACTGGTGGGGGAGAAGGAGAGGAGTGGGAAACTGGATGCTGTTTCGTGAAAGTGCTTTGGAAGAAGAAATAGTACTGACTCAGGGACAGCAAAGCTCTAGTCCCTGGCAGTCTCTCCTTACATCCACTCTCTGAAAATCAGGCCCCATGCATACAGGGGTCTCCTCACCCCGCACTGAAATGCAGCCACTTCTGGGATGGAACATGAGGTGTTTGCACAGCAACACTACACTACAGTCTTGGACAGGGAGTGGAGAAGAATCCGGTATCCCGCTGGCAGTTCGGGGGGAACTGACAGGCAGTGCCCAAGTGGTGAGGGAAGATATAGGGGCTCCACTTTATATCCCTTTTCCCTTGGGAGCAGTGAGAAGGTGGGATTATGGATGGGGTGTGGCCCAGCACCAGCTGTTGTGCAAAACGCCTCTGGATTTTGACTGGCCACAAGTGCTCAGTACTTTGGTTTTGCATCTCCGTTATAAGGGCTTCCAACAGCACAGCACCTCTTAGGTTCGGGAGTGATTTGGAGGGAAGAGTGCCCCCTTACAGATTCAGCACAACTACTTCTTGCAGGGGGTCTCCCCTCCTGGGACTGACCACTCTTGAGCCAGCTTAGCTTGTGAGACCAGACCGTATCACAGCCTGAGATGATGGGAGGCTGGTCTGATCAGCCTTGGTGCCTTGTCTCCTCTGTAGAACTGCACCGTCTACAACGACACCACCATACTGTGCTACGCTCCATCCATCGACAACCCGTCCCGGAGCCCCCCCGAGATCGGTGACCGCCCAGATGAGATTGGCTTTGTCATGGATAATGTCCAGGCGCTGCTGATTGTTAATACCACCAACTTCGTCTATTATCCAGACCCCGTCTTCGAGCCCCTCAGCCCCTCTGGCGTGCTGGAGCTCAAGCCCAGCTCTCCCCTTATCCTCAAGGTAAGCCCCCCACAGCTCTTCTCCACCATTGCCTGTGCTGCCCTATTGCAGCCCCAGATCTCTGGCTTCCTTTTCCGCCCTGGGCCAGCTGCATTTCCCCACTGTACCTGTACAGCAGGTCAGAGAACTCAAACAGGGATGGGATGGACCAGTTCAGTTCAGAGCTGCTGGCCCGGCAGCTGGTCTCTTGGGGGTTAAATGGATTGTGCCGGCCAGGTAAGTGGGGGAAAAGGGGTATTCCCTGCCCTGCAATGGGAGAGCCATCGAACCCCATTGTGTCCTTACAGACCCTCTGCCTGCAGGACAGGTGGGACTTTCTGGCTCTTGGTAAAGGCCGATGAAGTGGGGTTGTGCGTGCCGGAGGTAGGCAAAGGAGTGTATTCCACGGAGATGGAAATCAGGGGGGTCTCAACCTTTTCCAAACTGCTTCTCTCCCCTCACCAGTATGGGAAGGGCAGGGTGGTTGGGACCCCTTGGCACCAGGGGGTGGTGCTCCCCAGATTACGAAGCCCCAGTTTAAATATCCCCATGGGGCGAGTGGGTATGTGGCACCGTAGAGCCTTGCAGAAGGGCCGTGGAGTGTTTGAGACGAGGGCACTCCCTGGTTAACCGTGTGTCTCCATGGGTGGGAGGGGCGTCCCTCCTCTCAGAGCTCAGGGACAAAGTCATCCCTGGGGTAACTGCACTGCAATCAGGGAGCGTGCCCCAGGAGTTTGGCCCATTCTGGGTGCATCTTCTTTGTATTTCCTTGGCTCAGATTCCCACTCCTCCTTCACTTCTTGTTGGACCTTTATCAAGGACTAAGGGGGAGCAGAAGGATCCCTGCAGCCTCCTGCTCTCCCTGGGGTTAGAAGGCTGAGGGAGAGAATTTGCTTGGTGATGGGAGAATCCATCTGCGGGAGAGCTAATGATCTCACTCCTTGTTCCCTTAAAGGGCCGGAACCTGCTCCCGCCGGCTGCTGGTAACTCCCGGCTGAACTACACGGTGCTGATTGGTGACACTCCCTGCGCCCTGACGGTCTCCGAGACCCAGCTCTTGTGCGAGTCGCCAAACCTCACGGGACAGCACAAAGTCACGGTAATGCTAACCACCGAGACCGGCCTCTTTGGGCCCTGGCATCCTTGCAGGTGTTGCCAGGACTGCACCATGCCATGCACTGGGCACTTGTTCTTCCCGCTGAACAAGCCTTGTGTGGTGGGGCCCGAGACAAACAGCCTCCAGCTCCACATCAGAGATGGGATATCGTTTATCAAACCTTGTCGGGTCCCACCTGAGTTCGGAGGCAATGATAGCTGCATTTCCCCACCCCTGCTGGGAGCACGGTCTGTAGCAACACCCCAGGGGAGTCCCCCAGGCAGCAGCGTGCACACAGCACCGGGAACCTGCCGTGTGGTGTCCAATCGTAAAAGTACCCCAAGTTACCAAGAAGCACAGCTCTGCCATTGACAGCAAGTGTGTATGTGTTGTGTGTGTGTGTGTGTAGGGTGGGGCATGGGCTGACATGCTGATCCCCTACCTCCTCCTGCATGGGGCTCTGCTGTACCCCAAACCCCCTTGCATGGCACCCTGCTGTACCTCAGCCCCAACTCTTTCCTGCATGTGACCTTGCCGTACCCCAACCCCCTCCCTCATAGCACCCTGCCGTACCCCAGCCCTCAATCCCCTCCTGCATGGGGCCCTGCTGAATTCCAGCCCTGTCCCCAGGGTCATTCCCCTCTGGCTCAGCCCATGCTGCAATGAGGGACAGAGTAGCCTGTTAAGCTGAGTGCATTGCTGGTGTGTTGTTCCTCTGCGGGCTAGAGCACTGGGCTCTGTAAAGATCCTTGTTTCCTGGGGGCCTCCCAAAGCGACTGGTCTGGCACGGTGCTCACCGATGGTCGCTTTGGGGGCAGCGCAGTCTGACCACACACCATGGTGTGCCCAGCAGTAGCTCACGTTCAGCCTGGGACATTAAGATCCCCTTTTACTGATCAAGGGGGCAGTGGCTGGAGACCGAGGGGGTTAATCCCCTTCTGGCGTACATTGGAGAGCATGCAGGAGCCCTTCCCCTTTCGCCCCCTGCCTGGCGCCAGCTGGCCACTGGTCCCTGTCGGGTAAGAGCTCATCAACACCGGATTATGTGCACATGCAGGGGCTTAGATCTGCTGGGAGGAGCCCCTGGCTGCCTGCCTCCCTATTGCCCAGTCCCCTACCCCCAGTAGTCTGTTCAGAGTGGCTGAGTGCTCCATCCAGCCCTGCCATGAGCGCGCTCCATTGTAACCCACAATCTGGGTGGGCCTGGCTGGACCTGCCGGCTAGGTTCCTTCCCTACTGGCCGCGGGAGACTCGTCTGAGCCATATGGTCAAAGGGTTTCCACCCCCCTCACTTCCCCCAGCCCCTGGGTTAGCTTTAAGTAAGATTCTTTGTCAGGTTGTAGCTCAGCAGCAGCGGCACTCAGGGTCTCCGTGCAGCCTTGTGTATTTGAAAGGGACCCAGAACGGTCCCCCCAGGCTTCTCATCCATCAGGGAACTCACTTTACATCCCATCTGTTACTGTAATGTTGTCTGAATGAGACATCAAACTCGCTGCCTGCTCCTCACAGGCGCTGACAACACACCAGCATGTCTTCTGCATCCCATTAAAGCTCTACGTGTGCTCGGACAAGCCCCTCGCACTGTAGCCCCCTGCACCTGCTCTGCGGCCTGGCCCATGGCTTCCTCCAAACCACAGGGTCGCTACCTTCTGGTGTCAATGCCCCTCGGAAGTGAGGGTTCGCTTTCCTCACTGGGCTCAGCCCAGGCTGGCATGATAATGATCTGACCTTCCTATTACACACCTTGGACACTTGCCACTTGTGTGGACACAGAGATCCTGCGGTCTGGGGGTCCCTGCTTTCTGAGAACCCCATTCCAGTATGCACCTCCTCCCCCGTAAGGAAGAGGAAGGGAGGTTCGCCACCCCCACCCCCCGTTTAAGGAGGGAATCATAGAAATGTAGGCCTGGAATGAACCTCAAGAGGTCATCTAGTCCGGCCTACTGCACTGAGGCAGGACTAAGTAAACCTAGCCCATCCCAACAGGTGTTTGGCCAACCTATTCTGAAAAATCTCCAGTGACAGGGATAGGCTCCTTGGAAGCCTGTTCCAGAGTTTAACTACCCTTAGAGTTAGATGTTTTCCCCCAATATCTAACATAAATCTCCCTGGCTGCAGATTAAGCCCCTTACTTCTTGTCTTACCCTCAGTGGACACAGAGAACAATTGATCACAGTCCTCTGTATAACAGCCTTTGACGGGTGCGGAGGTGGCTATCAGGTCCCCCCTCAGCCTGCCCAGCTTTTTTAACCTTTCCTCACAGGTCAGGTTTTCTAAACCTTTGATCATTTTTTTTGCTCTCCCCTGGACTCTCCAATTTATCCACACCTTTCTTAAAGTGTGGTGCCTGGAAGGACTCCAGCTGAGGCCTCCCCAGGGCCAAGTAGAGTGGGACAATCACCTTCCCCGTCTTACATAAACACTCCAGTTAATTCACCCAGAATGAGATTAGCCTTTTTCACCCCTCCCAGCTTGGTGTCAGCTGCGGATTTTATACGCGTACTCTCTCCTTCATTATCCAAGTCACTAATGAAAATATGGAACAGTCCCGGACCCAGAACAGACTCCTGTCACACTCCACTAGATACCCCGCCCAGTGACAGTGAACCACTGATAACTACTCTGAGTATGGCTTTTCAACCTCCATTGTGCACCCCCTGATAGTCATTTCACCTAGACCACATTTCCCTAGTTGGCTCATGGGGATGTCATGGGGGACTGATGAGCTCCAGTGAGGGTGACAGGCCCTCCCTGCCCCTTGCCAGCTGGCAAAACCCTTCTGATGATAACCTGCCTCAGTTAGGAGAGGCACCTTGACCTGCACCCCCTGAGCTAAACCTGCTTTTGAGCTCTTCCCCATGCCAATGGGAAGTCTCCCTGACTCACCCAGCTGCAAAACCCTCCTGTCCCCAGATGCATTATGGGGCATATGAGAGTCGGCCGGGGACCCTGCAGTTCTCTCTTTGTATTTCACCCCCAGCCTGTAGGGTGGCAGGTGGGTGGAAGAAGGGTTCACAGAGCCCTCTCAGCAGGGAGGTGAGCCACTGCCCACCCCTTGGCCCTAATGTGAAGCTCTTTCCCTCCCGTGTGGCTCAGATCAAGGCTGGAGGGTTTGAGTTCTCCCCGGGGACGCTGCAGATCTACTCGGACAGCCTCCTGACACTGCCTGCCATCATCGGGATTGGCGGTGGGGGCGGCCTCCTTCTGCTCATCATCATCATTGTCCTCATCGCCTACAAGCGCAAGTCCCGGGACGCTGACCGCACCCTGAAACGCCTGCAGCTGCAGATGGACAACCTGGAGTCCCGCGTGGCCTTGGAGTGCAAGGAGGGTGAGTCTGTCTCTGCTTCTCTCCCCACGGCTTCCCAGCTTCAGCCTGTCCCCATCCGTCAACCCCTTCACCTGTCTTGCCAGCTCTGCTGCCTCTGGGTCATTGGTTTCCCCTCTTGTGTTTGCTCCAAGACTCTCTGTTCACACCCTACCGTTTGGTGAAGGAGGTAGCAGTACCATGGACATCCATGATCCCTCAGCCAAAACCCCCCAGGTCAGATGTTCAGGGTATTGGTGTCCACGTGCGTGCAGGCAGGCAGGCTCATTTCTACAGAGACTCCCTTGAAAGCCCCCATCCTCTGCAGCATTGTTGGGTCCTTTCCCTGGCTGCATCTGCATTCCCATAGGTTGCTGCGTGTGCATTTGCAGGCAGCAGGTCCCTATCCTGAGTGCCACGGCTTGTTCTGGCTCTTGATGTGTCTGCACCTTGTCTGGTCCCATTGTGGGACAAAATTGATCCCAGTGTGGGACAAGGATTCCCCCTGTATATGACACAGGGCTGCTGCATGGTCTCACCACAGTGACAGCACAGTACCTTGCGATGCACCATCCTGGTTTTATGGCACAAGGGTCTTTGCTGAACACGTATTTCCTATTTGCTCCCTTCTCTTTCATATCCCCTAGTATCTAGCTCTGCAAGCACCATGTCTGCTTGCAAAGCTTCATGCTCGCCTACGGCACATGCTAACTCACCACACCCAGAACAGGCTGATAAATCTGCCCTCTCATCCCAGTACTGGCCTTGTGCTCCTGATCTACAGGGACCTTGCCCTGCTCTAAGCCACCCTTGGGACTGGAGATCCGAGCAGGCGAAGTGACTTTGGGGGGGGGGGGGGAGGACTTAGTTTTAGTAGGATTTATTTTTTCGGTTAAGGATTTTATGTTTTTAAAGTCTAAAAGAGGACAAAAGAGGCTAGAGAAACCTGCCTGGAAAGGGCCGTGAGTCTCTCATTATGTGACAGAGGGATGCTGCAAAATTGGACCGGAATGCCTCTTATGATCCTGCCGATAAAACCTAATTGCCCATTATCGCCGCAAGCCAGTGCCTGGGGCCGTGACCCTGCCAACTGCAGCCAGCCCAGAGGCTGGGGGAGAAGTGGGCACCTAAAACGAGATAGTAAAAAAGAAAAAATCCCTAAAAATCCATGTAGATGGCAATAGTGACAGAGAGAGGGGAGGGAGGAGGGGATCTCGTCTCCTCTTCCACAGCTGGCAGATAAAAGGATCTGCTTTTAATTAAAAGGCGCAATCTCTTCCCTGCCTTTTCTCTTTTCTAGTCCCTCTAGTTACAGATAAGATAGTGATCCTTTCAAGCTGACGTTTGTTTTTTCTCATCAGGCTGACAAGCCTGCAACCCTCTGCTAGCTTCCAGCTCCCTTTAAAGTGCTGTTAATTTGATTTCTCTGTGTGTTTTCTCTTTCCCTTATACAGTGGTAGAGATTCCCCCCTTGCCCCCAAAGTCTGCCCCCATGGGTACCATTAAAGGCTCAGGACACCATTTCCCCCCTCTATCTAGCACGAGTTCAGGCTGTGCCTGTTCTCACCCCAGGGTGCTGGGTCTGTGTTGGGCTTTTCTCTCTAACATTATTTAGGTCAGAGTGAAACGAGAACATTCTTGTGGTTTAAACCTCTCTCTCGCCTAGCATCTCTGCCATGTTGTTCACAGCCGCCTACAAGTTTCTTACGTATGTGCACGTAGCAAGGAGGGTTAGAGCCGAGAGGCTGAGGCTTCAGGACTCCTGGGTTCTATTCCCCACTCTGCTACTGATTTGATGTGTGACCCCGGGGAGATCACGTCCCCTCTCCATGCTTCCGCTTTGCCATGTGTAAAATGGGGACAATGGTACTGCCCCTCCTGACAGGGCATTGTGAGACTGAGCTAACTGATGTCTGAGACCAGTGCTAGGGACAGAGGGCAGCCCCCACTGCTCTAGATTTGTGGGGTTCTTGTATTTTGCTGGTGCCAGTGTGGTGGCTCTAGGGCCCAGCCTGACCTCTCCTGTTGACCTCCTGCAGGCCCATGGTCCCCTAACACAACTCTGCTCTTTCCATCCCAGCTTTTGCCGAACTGCAGACAGACATCCACGAGCTGACGAACGACTTAGATGGGGCTGGCATCCCCTTCCTGGACTATCGCACCTATGCCATGAGGGTCCTCTTCCCCGGGATAGAAGACCATCCTGTGCTGAAGGAGATGGAGGTGTGGTAATGTGTGTATGTGTGTCTGTCTGTCTCTCTGATGCTTCACACTGGGGACACCTGCCTCTGGGAGCTGTGCTTCATGCCCATCTGCTGCAGGGTTCACCACTGCAGCTTCTTCGTTCATTTTTAGTGAGGATGTCTTGGAAGTTTCAATGAATGATGGGATCTCACAGGTCTGGGCTCAGCAATGGATGGGGAGAGATTACTGACCCAGGAGTGACTCTGGCCACCCATTCAAGGAGATTGCAGCATGCTGCAGTGGGCAGAGACTCTGTTCTGGCAAAAGTCCATTTTCTTTACAGACCATGGAGGAGCATCCTTCATGGCAACCTGTCCATGCAGTTTCCTCCGCCTGAGCTCTTGGGGTCTGAATTTGTAACATCTGGGTTTTCCAGCCAGAAGTGGCTGAGGAGATTGCACGTACAATGTTCTGAAACCTCCCTCTTGGTCCTCCGGGACCCCCATGGTAAATCTGGGTGACATCAGGGTTTCGTCTCTTGGGCTGAGAGGTTTACTCTGCTACGGTGCCCTGTGACTCCTTAACCGAGGGATGAGAGCTTACAGGACTGCAGTGCAGCGCAGCAGAGGAACCTAATGCAATCTTGGGCTATGTATTTTTTAACACAGTGTATCATTAACCTGCAGAGTTCATTGGCACAGATGTCACTGAGGCCAAGAATTAACAGGGTTCAAAGTAGGATTAGCTATTTCTACGGATAATGAGAAGATCCACAGGTATGTTAGATAGGAACAAAATGTCTTTATAAGGGATACAAACCCCCAGGCTTCGGGGCAATTAGCTAGGTGCTAAGGGCCAGATTTCAAAAGCACTCAGCCCCCACTGAGAACAGATGGAGTTTAGCGTTAAGTGACAAGAGTTAAAAGGGAACTTCCTCTGTAGGCAGGTTATTCCACAACTGTCCATGATAGTGTTTCTTCACTTTGTTCTAAAGCGTCTGGTACTAGCTTTTGTTGGAGGTGGGCCACCAGTCTGATCCAGTCAGGCAATTCTTATGTTCCTGTCTCATCACAGAGCCCAGAGGAGCCGCTCCCTGTCTGTGCAGCTCCGGAGAGGCAGTGCCTGGGGCAATCAATACAGTTCTGGGTACCTTGGTACCAGAAGATGTTGACAGGTTGGAGGGAATTCAGAGAAGAGCAACAGAGGGGGGAAAGTTTGGAAGAATTAAGTCTGCATAGTGAGGCTGAATGGCGACAGGAGGAGGGAGGGTGGATCCATCTAGAGACACTGGAAGGGGCAAACCCCAAGGAAGCAGAGGAGCTGTCTGGGGCAGTTTGCGGGAGGGAGTATAATGGGATGATGTTGAGTAAGAAAAGCGCGGGAACGTTTTTCTGATCGCTAGATCTGCTGGGCTGCGGAATAGTCTCCTGAGGGACATGGCGGAAGTCCCCTGGCTTGTGCTGCTGGTATCGTTCTGCCTTGCAGTGGGAAGGTCATTGCAGCCATAGAGCGATAATACATTTCACCAGCAGGCTTTTCCCAGGCATTAAAGCATGGGCTCAGCCTGTTCCCGTCTTTCTGGGGGACCACAGATCACCCAACCAGCAGCTGCTTCCATCATTGTTGTCCCCATCTTATCCTTCACCTTGTCTCCAGGAGGGTGACCCTGCGGCCTAGCTATAGCACTCCTAGGGCCATGTGCTTGCTACCCGCTTCCCCTCTGGGAATTGTTGCGCTTTCACTCCCACCTGGGGAGAGGGTTGCTCTTCCCTGCCAGAGACCTGCATTGCCACCTTCCACACCCTGCTTTATTCCTCTGCAGCTGCACTGACCAAGCTTCACCCAGCTAGGCCTACGGTGACAGCTGGGCAAGAGCCTGGGGCCACACCTCATCTGCATTAGGTGGAGCAGACTGCATCAGCCCTTCCTTTTAACTGAGACCTGGAGCCCCTGGAGACCACCAGCATGATCGAGGCGGCTCTCTGCATATCTGAGGGGGCTTCACTTCCTTGTCTAAGACAACCATGGCTGCATTTATGCTGCCCCTTCACCACGGTTCCTGAGCATGTGGTCTTGGACACCAGCCTGTCCCTCCGTGATGCATCTTGCCACGTACTAGTCAACGTGAGCATAGGGAAGCCACTGCGTGGCTACCACACTCACTGACATTAATATCAATATTCGTATTAATATCATTGCTGCTGTCATTTTCTACTGTACTTGATTTATGCAATTGGGTTTGTTTGATGCATGATTGGCTGCTCGTTTCCAGCAGACTTGTCCGACATCATCCACCTTCCCAGCTCCACGGCTCCTCCCTGCAGAAGAGCATCTTGCCCCTTCTCCCCCTGCTCCCCAAAGCAGCTCCCCCTTCCCTCCCATCCTCACAATGTCTGCTTAATTTAGTGCATGCAAGTGCACATAAATTGGCTTCTGGTTTTCCTCAGTACCAAGGTTGCTCTTGATTGGATTGGTGCGGGGTAACCTTAGCTTCCCCTCGCTGCTGACCGGACACAGTAATTAATGTTGACGTAGACTTCAGAACATGTTTCGGAGCAGTAATCAGCCCTGCTGCAGGATGCAGAGTTATTAATTACAGGGAATCAACCCCTTACAACTGCAAATGCACATGCATTCATTGTAACCCAGCTGGCTGCCGCTACTGTGATCTGGCTCTCTCAGTAGGGTAGCAGGTAGTTCTGTCTCCCATGCTCCCTTTTGTCCCTACCCACAATGGGGAGGGAGTGGGGAGGCACTTGTCCTGGCTTTCACCACAGAATCCCAGTGTTCATGGATCTACCTTCCCACAGGCTTGCAGGAGGCTCAGACAGTCCTGGCCTGGCCATGGGGCACTGCACTGTTACCACACAGCACAAAGGTGTCATTCCCCCCTGTGCTTCACAGCACAAAATGAAGAGGTCAGAGAGACCCTGACCCTCTCTCGTTTTCCACTGTAACAAGGGCTTTACTCAGCTTGGGCCTTCGATGGGAAGGGGCTAATTCTTGGCAAATAAACCTGCTATGAGGGGGCTGCATCTTCATAACTATCTTGCTGCCTCTGCTGGCTCTCCATTCACAAGCTCACCAGGCCTATTCCACTCTCCCCTTCTGCCCCCCTGGATCTGACTCAGGGATGAATTTTCCCCCAACCCAGACACCATGGAGATGACAGATGACAGTCATGCAGGGGAGAGAAGTACGTCCTCTGCACAGGCAGGATGGGTTAGGGGGTAGGAGCCTGCAGCTTGGACTTGGGACACCTAGGTGCAGTGGCTGGCTGATGGCAGGGTGTGGTGAGGATAAAATGAAGATGGGCGCTCAGAGGCTATGGTGATGAGTATCTAAGTACGAGGTAGATGGATGAACCTCTCAGGGGGGGTTCTGCCTCCCTCTCTGCTGCAAGCCCCAGCCAAGCCATAGAGCTGTGCTTTTGAGGGAGTCATGGTTTCCATGATGTTTGAGGTTAACCAGTCATTAGTGGCCCAGACCCCACTTCCCCTCCATGCTGAGTTCTGCATTAGCGTCAGTGTTGGACAGACCCTGATTCCAAGCGCGGAGGCCAGAGGGTGGATAAAAGCCTGTCTTCAGGCCAGCTGTCATGAGGTTTTCTTGTGTAGCATGGCTGTGGGGAGGCTGTAGGAGGAAGCTGGGGTGAGCTCTCTGGAGGTGAGGGGGTGTCACCGTGTGCTAGCACTCCTTGCTCACATGCAAGCAGGAAGCTAGGCTTGATCCCAAGACCTCGCTTCTTGCTCTGTGTACCAGCAGGGGCTGTTATGGGAAGCGGCCCTCTCAGGGACAGACTAGGGTGGCATGTAGCATCCTGCCCCACTGTCCTGGCCATGAAGCCTCTAGTGAAGAACTCTTGTGTGTTGGGTGTGAGCTAACGGGCAGGGCAGACCCTTTACTGGAAGAGTCTTCCTGTGGCATTGCCAGCCTTAGCTAGCAATGGGAGCCACACATGGGCTGGCTGCGTAATTCTGGGGCCCACGGTGGGAATCCTGGGCTCTACCCCATACGATTTGCATCTTGCAGAGGAAGAGTATTATTTGTCAACTCAGGTGAAATTGAAAAACCCTTGTCTGGCTCCCCAGCCATAGACAATGCTGTTCTTCCCTCTGTGCATGAGAGAGGGGTGTGGGGAGGACAGTGTGGGGACAGGAGGAGGTGGGGAGATTTGGAGAAGATGGATTTTCTTCACAGGCTCTCTGGCTGATGCCCAGCAGGGTGTATAGTGTATTGGTACTGCTGGGGAAAGGTCTCTTTGTTTCTGTTATAAATGAAGTATTTTCAGGGGGGTCATAAGCTGCATGTGAAAATTGCCCTAACCAGTGGCACTCCTCACTGCCCAGCGTGACAGCCCGGTCCCAGACTTCCGCCCTATCGCGCTCTCTGCTTCAGGGTCAGCCCCTGAAGGGTGAGGAGGGGAGGTGTCTGAAGTCCCATTGCTCAACCATGATGCCCCAGCTGTGGCAGAGCCAAGCCAGTGAAAATGCAGCTGATGTTTCTGTCCTACTGTCAGCGCTACCTGCCAACTTCCCGCTTTCCTGTCTGTTTAGGTAGCCCCAATGAACTTAGCTCACTGGGCAAAGCTAGTGCTTCCAAACTAGAGCTGGGCCTAAGAGGTGAGGCTTGGGTCTGGATCTGGATTCAGGCTTAGGCTGGGGTTTGGATCTGACGGTTCCAAATCTCCCTGAGATTTTGGCTCCGTACAGTTGGATGTCAGGTCAGCTGCTGTTGGGAGACTTTTGCCATCTTAAAATGTTCTCACGGCTGAGCTGGAACCAGAAAACAGGCTCCTTCTGGGTTTGGATCCAAACTGGGACGGCAAATTCAGGTGCAAGGATTTGAATCTACCTCCTCCCCCCAACCTAGAATTCCTAGGGAGTGTTCTGGCCCATCTCAGCCTCGCTTTTGGCAGTTGGTTTGTAGTGAACACACTCTGTCTGCTATCACTTCCTCAGTTAGCATGGCGGGGGAGAAGTTAAAAGGCCAAGTTGGGTGGCTGGGGATAGAACTTACTGGTAGGAGAGAAGGGATGAAATTGAATCAGTGACAATTTAGGCGGAATATCTGGAAACCTTTCCCAACGAGGAGACCTGCTAGACAGTGGAATCCTTTCCAAAGGGAAGGGATGGAAACCTCATTGAAATCTAGACATGACAAAGCCCCGGAGAAGTAACTGCAGGGGATAATTCCTCACTGGTCTTTTCCAGCTCCAGTATCTGTGATTTTAAACATACTGCAGTCCAAATGCAAGAGAGAGCATGTGGGCTTGGTTGGGAAGCGAAGTGTTAAACATTTCAAGGGAGGGAAAAAAACCCAGATTAAATAAAGCAAATACAGTTGTGTAAGCTTCATATAATTTAATCAGGTTTGCTTTTATTTGTCCCCTTAATCAGAATGAGTGTAACACTAGCTATTACAAGTGATGGGGAAGGAGCTCTTCCACACACACACTAATCCAAAGCCAAGTCTTGGAGCCGTCATTAACAGCTCCCCTTTGCTTTGGGTTTGTGTGGGTTTTGTTTTTTTCCAGTGCTTTGTGTGAATTTAAGCCTGATTAAATATTTAATTCTTTATTGTTCATTTACTTGAGCTAATGATCAGGGAGTTAGACACACAGCTGCAGCAAAGTGGGGAAGCAGGGGCTCAGTGAGGGTGCTCTCAGTGACACTGTGTGCAACAGATGCTTTGTGCTCTCCACTGCCCTCCTGTTCCCCCCCTGTGCGAGATCTGTGATAAGATCGCCCAGGCTGGGCAGGGCCAGTTTCTCAGTGACCAAGCTTTGGCTGCTCCACTTGCTGGGAACACGGCTCCGATAGGACCGTGCCATCTGATCCCTGCATCTCCCAGCCAAGCAGAGGACGATGTTTCTTTTGAAATTGTAGCCTGAGCCCATCTGAAATCAGTCAGTGTGTCAGAAATGTGGCAGGCAGCCAGCTCTCCATGCTCAGACCCACATCAAAACCCCTGGGGGACAGTTGAATGCTGAAGGCAGCGGTGCCAGCTGCCTGCCCTCTCCCCAAAGAATCCCTCCCTCTTTCTCACCCTTCCTTTCAATGGCTTCGCTGCCAGAGTGACGTTAGCACTGGCAGACAGTGCTGGAGTGCTAGCCTAAGACTTGGGAGACCTAGGTTCAATTCACTGCTCTGCCACTTCCTGCGTGACCACGAGCAAGTCACGGAGGGCATGTGCACACCAGCACTGTTTCAAACCACCTGTCAGTGCGCACTAGGGAACTCTTAGTGCACATCAGCCGGGTCCAGGCAGACGGTTAGCACGACAGGCTGGAGCTTTACAACCCAGCTTGCTGTACAGTAAGTGCTTGTGTAGACATGCCCAGGCCTCAGTTCCCCAGCTGATGGGGATAATAAAAGATAAAAGATGGGGATAATAGTACTACCCAACTTAAGGGGTACTGAGTGAGGGTTGGGAAGTGCTCAGATACCACAGGAAGGGGGCCATCTAAGTAGAGGGATGTGCAGAGAGACTGTCTCTTTCTTCAGGGCAGGTACAGCATCGGGGTAGGTTCCTCACCTCTGCCCTGCCGGGACCCCTTGTAGGAGCAAGTTCAGTCTCTGTCACCCGTTCATGTTTTGGCCATTCTGCTGAGATTGCCAACAAGAGGCCAGCGAGTGCCAGCTGTGGTGTGCTTTGCGGTGTGAGGTGGACACCTGGGCTGTTGGGACTGGGCTGTGACCCACAAACCCGTGGTCACCCAAACTATCCAACAGCCACCTGTTGGTGATGAGAGAAAGGGGAGGTTCTTCCCATGGGAAATACCCAGAGTTTGGAATTAGTTTCTGCCATGGAACATTGGGAAATTTCACAGAATGAAAAATGCCAAAAAGTTTCAATCTCAGCAAAATAATGGGAGGCGTTGAAGTCCCATTTTTCATTTCGAGCTGACATTTTGAAATGAAAAATGTTGCTTGGTTTCAACGTTGGCTTGAAACGACATTTTCATTTTGATTCTCCTGATCGGAAAATGGGGAAAAAATTCATTAACGTTGACATTTTCCCACGGAAAATACTTTACTTTGATGAAACCGTGTTTTCCAGTGGGAAGACTTTGAGTGTGAAAAATTTCATCCATCTCTAGTAACAACTGTCAGCCACTGCTGACCAAAACTGGGTTGGTACTGGAAGTCTCCATACCCCACCCCCTCAGTCAAAGTATTTTGCGCTTCATGTGCTGAGATCCAGCCAGAAATGTTTGGACACTTATGTCCTTTAGCGAGCTCAGTATTTTGGCAGTTCTTTAATTTGGAAAGGTAGAGAAGGGGGAGATGTTTTCTTATGCTGTGGAATGTCCAAAGAGCTGGTCCGGGGTCTTTGCTGGGTATAAAGTGAATTCAATTTCTCATTGAATAGGAAATAGGAAGTTAGAGAGTGTGTGTGTGTGTACGCACCTGCACCCTTGCTCACATAAATTCAGTGACACCGTTAGCCTGACAAATACTCGTTGCCAAAGTGTAAAAAAGTGCCAATCCGCCCAAGTCTCTGTGAGAGGAAGGTACGATCCACCCAGATAGGGCTGCATGCTGGAGAGGGAGAATGAGTTTGTGGACATGCTGTTCTAATCTCGTCATCGCATCAAAGATAATGGCCAATGGCTCTGCAGTCACATCAGCCACTCCCTTAGCACCCTCGGATGCATTAAATCTGGCCCCATGGACTTGTGCATGTCCCGCTTTTCTAAATAGTCCTTAACCTGTTCTTTCACCACTGAGGGCTACTTACCTCCTCTCCATACTGTGCTGCCCAGCAGTCTGGGACCTTGTCTGTGAAGACCGAGGCAAAAAAAGCACTGAGTACTTTAGCTTTTTTCACATCATCTGTCACTAGGCTACCTCCCCCATTCAATAAGGGGCCCACACTTTCCCTGACCACCTTCTTTTTGCTAACATACCTGTAGAAACCCTTGTTACCCTTCACATCCCTTGCTAGCTGCAACTCCAATTCTGCTTTGGCCTTCCTGAGTACACACCTGCGTGCTCGAACAATATTTTTATACTCCTCCATAGTCATCTAAGTTTCCACTTCTTGTAAGCTTCCTTTTTGTGTTTAAGCTCACCGAAGATTTCTCCGTTAAGCCAAGCTGGTCACCTGCCATATTTGCTATTCTTTCTGCACATTGGGATGGTTTGTTCCTGCGCCCTCAATAAGGCTTCTTTAAAATACAGCCAGCTCTACTGCACTCCTTTCCCCTTCATAGCCTCCCGGGGGATCCTGCCCATCAGTTCCCTGAGGGAGTCAAAGTCTGCTTTTCTGAAGTCCAGGGTCCATATTCTGCTGCCCTCCTTCCTTTTATTAGGATCCTAAACTCAACTGTCTCATGGTCACTGCTGCCTAGGTTGCCACCCACTTCTACTTCCCCTTCCAATTCTTCCCTGTTTGTGAGCAGCAGATCAAGAGGAGCACGGCCCCTAGTTGGTTCCTCCAGCACTTGCACCAGGAAGTTGTCCCCAACACTCTCCAAAAACTTCCTGGATTGTCTGTGCACTGCTGTATTGCTGTCCCAGCAGACGTCAGGGTGATTGAAGTCCCCCATGAGAACCAGGGCCTCTCATTTGGAAACTTCTGTTAGTTGTCCAAAGAAAGCCTCGTCTACCTCATCCTCCTGGTCTGGTGGTCTAGAGCAGACATGCACCACAACATCACCCTGGTTGGTCTCCCCTCTAAACTTAACCCAAAGACTCTCAACAGGCTTTTCTGCAGTTTCATACTGGAGCTCTGAGCAATCTTACTGCTCCCTTACATACAGTGCAACTCCTCCACCATTTTCCCCCTGCCTGGCCTTCCTGAACAGTTTATACCCATCCATGACAGTACTCCAGTCATGTGAGTTACCCCACTAAGTCTCTGTTATTCCAATCACATCATAGTTCCTTGACTATTCCAGGGCTTCCAATTCTTCCTGCTTGTTTCCCAGGCTTCTTGCGTTTGTATACAGGCACCTAAGATAACTAGCCGATTGCCCTACTGTCTCAATATGAATCAGAAGGCCTCCCCTGTTGCACCCTCCTCTTTATGTATCCTCCTGGTATCCCACTTCCCCACTTACCTCTGGGCTTAGGTCACCATCCCCTGGCAAACCTAGTTTAAAGCCCTCCTCACTAGATTAGCAAGCCTGCCTGTGAAGATGCTCTTCCCTCTCTTTGTTAGGTGGTGGATTCCATCTCTTCCTAGCAATCCTTCTTGCTGGAACAACATCCCATGGTCAAAGAATCCAAAGCCCTCTCTCCGCCACCACCTGCATAACCACGCATTTACCTCCACAATTCGGTGGTCCCTACCTGGACCTTTTCCTTCAACAGGGAGGGTGGACGAGAACATGACTTGCTCCTCAAACTCCTTTATCCTTCTTCCCAGAGCCACGTAGTCTGTAGTGACCTGCTCAAGGTCATTCTTGGCAGTATCATTGGTGCCCACATGGAGAAGTAGGAAGGGGTAGTGGTCTGAGGGCTTGATCAGTCTTGGCAGACATTCCGTCACATCCTAAATTCTAGCTCCAGGTCAAGCAGCACACTTCTCAAGTTTTCTGGTCTGGATGGCAGATGGATGACTCTGTCCCCCTTAGGAGGGAGTCCCTGACCACCACCACCTGTCTCCTCCTCTTGGGAGTGGTGGTCGTGGGACCCCCATCCCTAGTTCAGTGCATCCCATGCCTTCCAGTTGATGGGGTCTCCTTCTGATCCCTTCCCTCAGATGACTCTTCCAAACCATTCTCCGCCATAGTACCTGTGCAGAGAGCCTGAAAACGGTTTCTTACCCCTATCTGCATTGGGGGTACATGGGTTCTCCCCTTTTTTTCTTCTGGAGGTCAAATGCTGCCAGTTTTCTTCTCTGTTCTGCACTGCCCTTTCAGATTCTTCAGCATGCTGTGCCTGCAGTACCAAATACTGACTTCTATCCAGAAAATCTTCTTTTTCTCTGATGCAATGCAGGGTTGATACTTGGGTCTCTAGTCCTTTAACCTTCTCCTCCAATATGGAGACCAGCTTGCATTTCCTACAGACGAAGTCGCTTCTATCCTCTGGGAGAAAGACAAACATGGCACATCCTGTGCAGGTCACAACAGCTGATAGCTCACTATCCATAATGTCTTCCTTCTAAGAGTGTCTTTAGATGTTGTATTTACTGCTCACAGAAGCCTGAAAGGCAAAAAAAACCTCTGTGGGAACTCCCGCCAAGTGAGCTTCCAGGCAAGCTCCCTCAGTTTGCCTGTCCTCTGTTTGCTGCCGGCTATTCCAGAATTGTTCACTAGGGGGGTTCTTTCCTCTTCATCCGGAGTACCCAGTACTGGCCACTGCTAGAGACAGGATGCTAGCTAGATGGGCAACTGGCTATACCTGGTATGACAATTCCTATATTCCTTGATTCCCCCGCTGCAGCATGCCTGGTAGTGCACATGAAGTCAGATGTGCTTCTCTGAGCTCTCTGCATTGCTAAGGCACAGAATGGGAAGGAGAGTAAGTCCAGGACACTAACAAGGTGCAGTCCCCCTTCCTTCTCCAGCATGTCTGCCCCCAAAGTCTGACTCAGGGTGGTTGTTTTGTCCCCTCAGGTCCAGGCGAATGTGGAGAAGTCCTTGAGCCTCTTTGGGCAGCTCTTGAACAAGAAGCATTTCCTGCTAACCTTCATCCGCACCTTGGAGGCACAACGCAGCTTCTCCATGCGGGACCGGGGCAACGTGGCTTCCCTGATCATGACAGCGCTGCAGGGGGAGATGGAGTATGCCACAGGCGTGCTGAAGCAACTCCTCTCAGACCTGATTGAGAAGAACCTGGAGAGTAAGAACCATCCCAAGCTGCTCTTGCGGAGGTGAGTGTCTGTCTAAAATATATGCTTCGGATAGACTCTGATGGAGCCCCCGCTGGCCCGTGCTACCGGTACAAAAAGTGCACCATGATCTTCATCGCCGGTGTACAAAGCTCCATGAAAGTCTCACGATGTCTGTGCCTCCGGTGACGATTCCCGCTCACCTGCCGCACAGCGAAGGGGAGGAATCGGTGCTGATGCCGTTGGCCATGGTGGAGTATAAGGGCATCTTGCTCTGCAGTGTGAAAGCAGAGGTGTTCTGTCCACTGCTCTAGCCTGTGGTTCCTTGTGGTCAAACTCCGGAGAGCACAACAGTTTGGTATGCGAACCGCTGCCCTGCTCCTGCCCCCTCATCCCTGTGTATGTCTGTGCATGTATTGGAAGTGCACTGTGCCCCCCTTTTGTGATGTGATCAGGTGTCTTCTCCATCAGCTGAGGTGGTGGCAGTGGTGGCAGCATCCAATGGATACGACCCTTGGTAAAGCATTTCCTTGGTTGTGTGAGAGATTCACTCAGAAAGACTTCCCTGCAAGAGATGGGTGTGGGACCTTGAGAAAAGCTCCCTGAGTTTCAGATAGTCGGGTGCTCAGAAGCTGTGCTTTATTTCAGTGCTTAGAGAACCTTGCAAGTTTTTTTTTTAAGCCAGGGATTTAGAAGCTAGTTGCTTTCTGAAGTTCTTTGATGTCAGATCGAACCCTTCAGTGCTGGAGATGGAGCTTTCTCAGGGTACCAGGCTATTCCTTGGAAGTGAAACCCTCAGTTTCTTCCACTCCCTTGACAGCGTGTTTTTCCCTGCTGGGTCACACTTCCCTATGAGACCTTTGCCTATAGATTTCCTCCTCACCCCGTCCTGGCTCTGGCTGCTTTGAGGTGTAGGGAGAGGGCCAGACATGCCCATCCTTCTGTACTGCCTTTGCAGGCTTCCAAATTGGCCAATATCAGGTGTCCAGCACCTGTGGGTTCCTAGGCTCAAGGTTAGCCAGGATTCCCGCCAGGTCTGCCATTGGATGAGTGCTGTGTTGTATCAGTTGTGGTGCAGGGCCCCTGCCATGTGTACGTTAGATGGCGGGCTGCAGTGGCAGGAGCCACTGGCAGTACCAACGCGTTGGACCTGTAACTTGTTGGTTCCCGCCCAGTTTTTCAGCCACTTCAGACAGTTTTTCCTCTGTCTCTAGGAGGCTCCCAGTGCCTGGCTAGCATGAGAGAGGGAAAACATATCCATGGTTTTCCCCAGTGCTAACTGTGGGGCTTCTCATTTGACTTACGTGCGGAGATGTGGAATGAGTAGGGGAGGTGTTGGCATCATGCACTAAAGGCAAATTGATCCATGGCTAACAGCTGCTTGGACAACGGGAACTCCGCATCATTGGGGATGCTGTGTAGAGTTGGAGACCTATGGTGAGCGAGCACAGGCTGCTGCTACCACTGCAGTGATGCACCCAGCTGCATCCTGCTGGCGTTCCGGCGCTCCCTCCGGCGCCTCTGCCATTCCTGCCGGCGTTCCGGCGCCTCTGCCATTCCCGCCGGCGTTCCGGCGCTCCCTCCGGCACCCTGCCATTCCTGCCGGCGTTCCGGTGCCTCTGCCATTCCTGCCGGCGTTCCGGTGCCTCTGCCATTCCCGCCGGCGTTCCGGTGCCTCTGCCATTCCTGCCGGCGTTCCGGCGCTCCCTCCGGCGCCTCTGCCATTCCTGCCGGCGTTCCGGCGCCTCTGCCATTCCTGCCGGCGTTCCAGCGCTCCCTCCGGCACCCTGCCATTCCCGCCGGCGTTCCGGCGCTCCCTCCGGCGCCTCTGCCATTCCTGCCGGCGTTCCGGCGCTCCCTCCGGCGCCTCTGCCATTCCCGCCGGCGTTCCGGCGCTCCCTCCGGCACCTCTGCCATTCCCGCCGGCGTTCCGGCACCTCTGCCATTCCTGCCGGCGTTCCGGCGCTCCCTCCGGCGCCTCTGCCATTCCTGCCGGCGTTCCGGCGCTCCCTCCGGCGCCTCTGCCATTCCCGCCGGCGTTCCGGCGCTCCCTCCGGCACCTCTGCCATTCCCGCCGGCGTTCCGGCACCTCTGCCATTCCTGCCGGCGTTCCGGTGCTCCCTCCGGCACCTCTGCCATTCCCGCTGGCGTTCCGGCACCTCTGCCATTCCTGCCGGCGTTCCGGCGCTCCCTCCGGCACCTCTGCCATTCCTTCCGGCGTTCCGGTGCCTCTGCCATTCCCGCCGGCGTTCCGGTGCCTCTGCCATTCCCGCCGGCGTTCCGGTGCCTCTGCCATTCCCGCTGGCGTTCCGGCGCTCCCTCCGGCACCTCTGCTATTCCCGCCGGCGTTCCGGCGCTCCCTCCGGCACCTCTGCCATTCCCGCCGGCGTTCCGGCGCTCCCTCCGGCACCTCTGCCATTCCTGCCGGCGTTCCGATGCCTCTGCCATTCCTGCCGGCGTCTCGGTGCCTCTGCCATTCCCGCTGGCGTTCCGGCGCTCCCTCCGGCACCTCTGCCATTCCTGCCGGCGTTCCGGTGCCACTGCCATTCCCGCTGGCGTTCCGGCGCTCCCTCCGGCACCTCTGCCATTCCTGCCGGCGTTCCGGCACCTCTGCCATTCCTGCCGGCGTTCCGGCGCTCCCTCCGGCACCTCTGCCATTCCCGCTGGCGTTCCGGCGCTCCCTCCGGCACCTCTGCCATTCCTGCCGGCGTTCCGGTGCCTCTGCCATTCCTGCCAGCGTCTCGGTGCCTCTGCCATTCCCGCTGGCGTTCCGGCGCTCCCTCCGGCACCCTGCCATTCCCGCCGGCGTTCCAGTGCCCTTGCCATTCCAGCACCCCGGACAGTATCCTGCTGGCGTTCCAATGCTCCCACCATTCCTGCCGGCGTTCCAGCGCTCCCTCTGGCACCCTGCCATTCCTGCCAGCGTTCCAGTGCCCTGGACATTCTCCCGCCGGCATTCCAGTGCCCCTGCCATTCTATCTGACATTCCAGCGCCCCTGCCATTCCTGCTGGCGTTCCAGCACTGCTTCCGGCCTCCACCATTCTCACCGGCGTTCCAGTGCCCCGGACCACCTTCTGGCACCCCTTCCAGCAACCTGGTGCTCCTGGCCTTTACTTGGCCAGGAGCAGTTACCAGCAGTCAGCATCTCCCCACTTGTGAAAACTCTCAGCAGTACTTTACCTCACCTCAATGGCCTCCGTAGCTGACTCCCTGGTTGGTTGCCACCAAGCGAATGTGCAGCTCCCACCTGGCTGGAATGCTCCAATGTCTCCTTAGGCTGTGTCAGGCTTCCCTTCTGCAGTTAACCCTCCCCCATGCCTCTTCAGGGCATGTTCACATGACCAGGCAGGCCGGGGGTTTCATGCAAGTCAAGTGGATTTTAACAAGCAGCTTGTCTGGCACGGGGCGGGGGGAGAGACGGGAGCAGGAAGGGAGTGCGAGCAGGCGGCAGCCTTCCAGCTCCACTGTGAGTCTGCTGTGCCCCATCAATACTTAATGACAGAGCTGAGCAGTCCTCTCACGGGCCGATGAATATTGAAAGATATACCAAGTGCAGAACAAAACCAATTAATAAACGACACCATCACAGCACCTGGCCTCTCCCTGCTTCCTTCCTCTTCCTAGAGCTCGCCTTTCCCAGTGCCACACTGTCCTCTACCCAGCACCACAGCACCTGAGGGCTCCAGGAGAAGGTGTGTGTACGTACTCAGGGTTTCCAAGGCCTGTTGGCCTTTGCATAGGTGTCACTTAGGGGCTTGCTGCTCTTTTGGGCATAGAGATCAATTTCCAAAGAGTGGAATTTTTCATTGGAAGTACCAGGATAGGTACCCTTCTTCTAGGTCTTCTACTAACCACCTCCTGTCTGTCTGTTTCTCTTTGGGTGACTGCTTCCCCTCCCTGTGTCACAGTTTTCCCATCTGTAAAATGGGGTTGACCTGTACCTCCCAGGAGTTCTGTACTTTTTAATGTCTGCCCTGAGTGCCGCAGATAGAAGGTGCCTGGGGAGGATACATGGACCAAGTTCTGGCTATTGACCTGGTGAGGACTTTGCCTGAGTAAGACCCTGGGGATGTGACCTTGTGGGTTTTCCTTTCTCTGCACAATCTCACCATTATCCTCCTCCCCAGCACTCTACTTGCACTGCCTTTCCCCTCCTCTCTTGCAACCGCTCTCCCGTTTACATAATACAACTGGTTTCACTGAAATATTTAAGCCGGATGATCAGATTGTGGGTCACTCGGAGCACTGCAGAGCCGCTGCCAAGCAAAGCTCCAGAATCAAGAAAATCAATATCAGTGAAAGGAGAGCGAGTGAGCCCTGGCTTGGGGAGCCCCCGGCAGCCGTATCCTCCAAATCGTGGCAGCGGTCCAAGGCCAGCGAGGAAAGCAGGCCCAGCCCTCGCTACCTCTGTCTCAGCTTGCACAGATGCAGGAGGAGTTTGTGTTCCCAGAGGGCCTAAGCAGCGCGGAAGATTTAATGCAGTGGGTGTTAGATTTATTGAGGTGCATCGGAGGAGCTGTGAGGGGCCCACAAGCGGAATAGCAGGGGGGACTGACAGGCAGGAGCGAGGGGTACTGGCAGAGAGCAGTGTGGGGGGTCAGGCCTCAGTAGCAAGGAGTGCTGCAGGGCAGGATTGAGGTGTATTGGCCATGGCTAGTCCTAGCTTGATCCCTTTCTTTTTACTCTCATCTAATTGCTGTGTGGTTATGTTCAAGGAATGAACCGATTTCCACCAGTCCCCATGCCCTCACACGAGAGCTGAGTTCTGGGCTCTTCCTCCTCCATCCTTTGTAGTCGGCTGCTGGTGGATAAGGGGGTGGGATTGAACATCAAGAGTAACAGGATTAACTTTAACCAGGCCGGAGAGATGTGGTGTTTAGTAATTTTACTGTTGTATAATCCCCTCTAACTGTGGCACCTGGCCATATCGCAGATAAATACGAACATCCGCTTGTAACCATGACTGTGGAAGAATCTCCCAAGGGAAGCTGAAGCTGACTTGAAAATGAACGGGAGGGGCTATTCTGCAACTCTCGTACAATCCGGACGGCTGGGGAGGGATGTCTATTAAACTTCTTCATTTTCATCCTCCAGTTCCCTCTTTCCCGTGATACCTTCTCCTTCTCACATGCACCCCTCCCCTTGAAGAGCAGGCTGAGGTGGGGGCAGGACTGCTCAAAAGCAGCTCAGATGAAATTAACACTAGGAAAGGTGATCTGCTCCAAACAATCTGTGATCATTAATTGTTCCCTTCCCATTCTCCCCACGTGGCGCTTCCTTTGTGTCACGGGGACGCGGCGCAAAGTCTGCAGGACTCCAAGCGTTGGGGTTTTTTGTTTTTTAAATAAAGGCATTTTTCTGTGTTCCTCTTCACTCCCCCAGTGCAGCGGGAAGACAGTTACCTTCTCGAGGTCATTAGTGTTGCTTGTGCTTTTGTGAGCATCTGCATTCGAAAATAGCTGATCTGATGATTAATGGATGGAGCAGCTGAAAAAGCATAACTAGAGAATTTCAGTGGGAACGGTCTGGGTTTTTTCTTTTTAAGGAAGTGCGAGTGGCTTTTTAAAGAAATGAATGTGTTAAACAGAACGTTGATCCTGGTGACAGCACGAGGCCTCTCACGTGCAGGGACGTACACGTTGCAAGCAGACACCATGCAAGTTTCCCCTATGCAGCCTGCCCGATTCACCTCAATCCAGATCTGCATCATTCGCTGCCGTTCCATTCCTGCCCTGCCTCCAGAGTTCGGCTGATCACCTCACCGCCAACCTGTAGCACCCTCTCTTATTCCAGACCGAGGCTTCTCACGCAGTTCTGTCTGTGCACTTCAATCCTGACCCACATCATCCCCTGCTATTCCTCTCCTGGGCCCCTTCACGCAGATCTGTTGGTCCACCTCACGCCTGACCTGCAGCCCCTACTATTCCAGTTCAGGCCCTCTGCTGTCCGGACATGACTAACTGTGCTGGAATTTTAGGTGGTTTTGTGATATTCCCAAATGTGCATAGGAAACAATTCTGCACTCCCCGTCCCTACTCTCCTACAGTGTTTTTGCGCATGATGTGATCCAAATTGGAACTGAGCTTTCCAGAAGCAAGAGGCTGCTTCCAGAGGCTGCACCCCCGAAGTTTGATAAGTATCAGTTTATCTGTCAGTCTCTGTGTTTCAGCACCTTGCGGAGCTAGCACTGACTGACAGCTCCATCAAAGTTTGCTCCAAACTCCTCCTCCATCACATTCACCTTGCTGGGAAACAGGCATGAGCCACACCAAGGATCACCAGTCAGCCCACCTCCACTCCATGGGCAAGGAACCGATCATAGGGGATAAACCCCCCTTTTCTTGGTCAAGGATCCTTGCTCAGTGCTCCAAAGGAACATGGAAGACAGCCTAAGTTTCCAGTTGGTTCATGTGTAGGGTCCATTGCTTGTGCAGAATATTGTAAAGGATGGCCTTTACTGGCTGAAATCACATCTGCTGAACCATGTGTCATAGGCCATGCATTGCTAGCAGCTTATGGTGATTCTCCTTTAGCTCAAGTGGCAGAGGCCTGAGCGTCTGGAGCAGAAAGATCAGAGTTGTACCCCAGCTGTTGCCGAAGTTCTGCATGGCCTAAGTGTACAGCATGGTGACAAATATGGTGTTCTAGGATTTGTCGTAATATTTTGATTTGTTATAATATTCATATTGGATGCCTCAAATGCCCTCCTCCCATTGAAGACATTAAGATGAACCCCAGTGGGTGAAATTTACGAGATCCACCTCAAGTTCCCCAGTTAAGGAGGAGCCGTGGCTGCTGTCTCCTCCCTACTAAGGTGATGCTGACAGGGTGTGGAGCCAGCTCTGCTTCTCCCTTTGGCTGGATTCCTGTGTCTGAGTCCTGGAGGTGAGCAGGCTCCTCTCTAATGAGCTCTCCCTGTGGCAGGCCGGGATTGACTCCCAAAGGGACCATCTTTAGTTTTTTGTCATAGCAACCCCCAGGACTCTTACTGCCGCCTCCTGCCCCTTTGTTCTGAGTTTTCTGCCTTCCAGGATGACCTGTAAAGCAGATGAGAAATGGGTAAAAGGTCCGAGACTGAGGAGACTACAGGAAAAATCGGAGACCTCCACTTCTCTGTTGTGACGTTCTTATTCTCTGCCTTCCCTACAGGACGGAGTCTGTGGCTGAGAAGATGCTGACGAATTGGTTCACGTTCCTCCTGTACAAGTTTTTAAAGGTGAGTGTGGAAGAGACCACTAGCCCCAGGGGCCAGGGCCTGGCCTCTTCCCTGTGGGAACCACCTCTGTGCTGGGATGGGATGGTGTGTGGATGGGGAGCCAGGAGATCTGGGTTCCCAGGTCTGCCACTGACTTGCTGTGTGACCGTGGGCACATCACTTCCCCACTTAGTGCCTCAGTTTCTCCCTCTTTCTGTAAAATGGAGCTAGTGATTCTGACTTACCTCCCCACAGGGCAGGGTCATGAGGCTAAACCCAATTCTGTCTAGCCTAACACAAAGGGCTGGTCTACACTGGGAACTTACATCTCTCAGAGGTGTGGAAAACCCACCCCCATGAGAGACGCAGCTATGCCAACCTTATCCCCAGTGTAGACAGTGCTAGGTCTCTGGAAGAATTCTTCCGTCAACCTAGCTAGTATCTCTCGGGCGGGTGGATTAGGAGAACTCCTGTTGGCATCGATGGTGTCTGCACTGGAGCGGCGCAGCTGTAGTGGTTTAAGTGTAGACATACCCACAGTGTTTTGAGCTCCCTGCATGGAAGGTGCTAGAGCAAGGCCCGGTGCTGGTGTCATCTGAATCCTGAGGGCCGTACTCAGCCCAACCCCCACTTACGGGAATGGGAGTTTGCCAGAGTAATGCAGGAGCCAGGGCCCCAGGATTGGCCCCTCCCTGTTCAAGCTCTAGCTGTGAATGCTCTGTAGCCCATTCGACGCAGAGCCTGTTCTGCTGCCCTGCCCTGTCTAGTCAGCTGCTTTGCTTTTCTCTGTATCTTTTATAGCTAAGGCTGTTCAGCAGGGAAATGGCACCTTGCGGAGTCCCTCGGCTCCAGCCATTCACCCCCCCCACTCCACAAAACTGCCATCGTGCTGACTGATGTGTTGGCAGTGTGGGGCGGGGACGCCGAGTGGGGGCATGAATAGCAGGAGGCAGGTAGACTCTGAGCAGCAAAGGTGCTGGTCTCACGCCCACATCCTGTAGGCCCAGCATGGCAGATCAGCAACACGGGAGCCGAATGGCATCTCAGTAGGCTGTTATTCCGAGCTGTTCAGGAGGTGTCAGTGCCTTTAGAAGGAGCCCCCTTCTTTCAGCCAGGCTCACTGCATCTCCATACCCAGTTGGCACACAGCCTCTGCGTTTCCTGCCCTGCACTTGCAAACCTGGTGGCCATAATTCACCTGGGCGCAGCTCCACCCACAGTAGCGAGGGAGGAAGCTGAGGTGTAAATGGAGTGGGAGTATTTTTACCGCTGGCTCATCTAATATTATTCAGTGGAGATAAAGCCACCCGAGTGCTGTCTACACAACCATCCCCACCGTTAGGGCTGCAGCGGTGGGAAAGTGCAGCGGCAGAGTTCGCTGGCAGAGTGGTAGGACCGGCGGTCCGCTGCGTGCTCCAGAAGGAAGCAAGCTGGGTTAAATGTGCTGCCTGTTTGTCAGTCAGCAGAGCCGCTTCCCCAGGATCTCGCCTGGCGTTTACTCAGCGAGTCCTGGTGGCACGGAGCCGATTTTGTGCGATTTCATCCCTCATTAAGATAAAGAAGGTTTGAACCATTTCCAGGAGAGGAGTGTGGGTGAGCAGGGCCTGCGCAGACCTGAGTGATCGCCAGGGAGAGGTGATTTATAATATCACTTAAATGCACTTCGCGTCGTGCCTCTGTCTAGGGATGGCCCCTATCTATAAACATATATCTGTACAGTGTCTGTCGTTTTCCCACGGCAGGAGAGGAGTGAGGTTTTGCCTTTAAAAACCCGCCGTGTCCTCCTCACTCCGTGGGTTTGCATTTGCGCATCACGCTTTGCGTCACACGGGGTTTCAAAGGGCATTATAAATGCAGGCAGCAAATGATCCCATGCCTAGCACCCTTCACCACAGCATATGGGGAGGGAAATATTCAGGTCAGTGGGACAGAATCCCACTTTGCGGAAAGTGGCAGGTGATCTCCTGAGGGCCAGACCTTTGGAAAAGATTTGCTATTGTAAAATACAATTGAGTGCATTTGTGCACCTGATTTGCTCGTGTAATTGTGACTGCATGCAGTTGCAGTGCTTGGACATGCTAATGCCCCGCGATGCATCTAGCTGGCTCTTCGCTCCTGAAAACAGTGCCAGTGTGTGAGCGAAGGGGGTTGCAAAGGCCCTCACGTTTCTGTGCGTGTGTCTGTGCGTATTCTAACAACGGGTTTCTGGCTGCGTGTGCGGGGCATACGGGAGCTGGTCTCGTTCAGATGAAACCCACGGAGTGAGCTACTGAGGTAGGCAAATTGTGTTCCGTGAAGGGTGAAGGGCTCAACTAATGCTGCTGGGAGTTGAACATGCAGTTCAGGGTCTGGCTGTTTCAGCCTCAATGCTGAGCCGATGTCTTCTGTGTGCTTTGCCCTCCTTGCTGACACCTCGATACATTGTTGTCTGATTTGAAAGCTCCTCTGAATCAATTCACTCGCTGCTGTCTGTCCTGGGGCATGACTCCCGCTAAGAAGTTAAGAGGAAAAGAGAGACATGGGGAGGGGCCAGGAACATCTCCTCTGTATGGAGATGTTTGGCTAACTGGCAGTGGGAGCGGATAGTCTCCCGGGTCTAAAGAGCAGTGAAGAGAAGGATTATTTAGGGCGGAACCGAGGGGCATAATTAAAGGAAAATGTATGCAGATTACCAGGACAAACTTGCTGGCAGTGAGATCTGTTAGGCTGTGAGATAGTCACCCAGGAGAAGTGGTGGAAGCCTCATTGCTTGCTTGGAACACCTAAAATTAGCCTGGACCAGACCCTAGAAGATGTGTCTGATAGGGACTGCTCCTTGGTCTCAGGGAGATGGAACGGGTGGGACCTGCTAGAGCCATGTAATTTCTGTGATTCTGTGAGGTGAGGGTTGCAAGTGGCAGGGAGAGGAAACCCTGGAGCTGGATGGAACAGGTATTGCAGCAGACAGTTTGCCAGCAGGGAAACATATGTCTTGCACCAAGTAGTGGTAATTGTGCATGTAAATTAGGCATGCGGACGTGCTAGCCTTTTTGTGTGCACAGCTGCTAGGACACTTCTCAGAAACAACTGCCCTTGAAGGGCCCTGATGCACTTTTTGTTTGATTAGCGGTTGACCTGGTGTCTTCGTCTGATGTGAGCTGCTGCTGCTGATCTGGTGCAAAGCCATAGAAGGCAGGGCCTCTTGTCTCCGGCTTTCCCCCAAGAAGAATTTCCAGGAGCACGTATGGCCAATGACAGCAGGAGTGCAGTGAGCAGGGTGCAATTTTTACACTCGCAGACCCATTTGCCCCCCATGCCTGCGTGCATTGTGACCACGGTCTAGCAGGGTGGATGCACCCCCTGGTGCCCCCATGGTAGCTAGCACCTGGAGATGCGGCTGCACAGAGGGATCTGGCAGCATGTGACTCAGAGGAGCAAAGCAAGCCGGCCAGTCGTCATACACAACTGGGACATTGCGTATTGTTTCTCACAGTGCAGTGCCGGTGTCTAGCCACCCAGTGTAAGAATGAAACCGGTCCTTGGATAGGATCCCAGAGCTCTTCTCTCTTCCTGCCTAGGTGTCTCCTGGCCCTACCTCTTGAGGAGGAAATGGGGACAGGCAGCAGCAGTGGAATCACTAAGGCCTGGTGCTTTCATAGGGCCCTGCAGCAACATTCATCAGACTCTTAATGAGACACTCCAGGGGAAGGCAGAAGGGAAAAAAATAGAGACGAGCATTGAAAAATGCACGGTATTAGGTGCCTGATGAGCTAAATCTTATCAGTAAGACACTGTGAGCATTTGCTGGCTTGGCTCAGACTGTCTAGGGCCTATCCTCTCCCCCCCCCCCCCCCCCATGCAAATGTATGCGCCACACAAACATTCCCTTACACGCCTCCTTCCAGCAGCTTGTCTTGCGTGTGCGCGGGAACTTCTGCAGGAGCATTTTCCTTTGTAACCTTTTCACAGACACACTAAGTGCTGGCAATGGTGCAGCCTGAAGCTTGGGCAGAATTGCGTTCTAGAGCCAGGCTGCCCTGTGTGCCGTCGGGGCGGTACATCATTGGGTACGTTTCAGAGAGGGGATCCCACACTGGGGTGTCCCTGGGCCCCTCTTATATTTTGCTTTCTGTAACAACCTGGAATTGTAGGGAGCTTCTAAGGGAACCATCTGGTCAAAGTCAAAGAAACCCCACTAGTTTTCAGGTAACATCCCTCTCTCCGACCTGGTTGGGAGGAGGTGAAAAGTGGTGGCGATGCTTTCCTTCATTCAGGGGAGTGTGACCATATAGGGCTAAGATGGCCTGTCCCAGGACTGTCCAACGGGATGCTTTGCAGGGTTCCACTGACATTGAGAATGGGATTTGCTGCAAACAGCTGATTGCTGGCTCTCTTGGACACTGGCTCCAGATCACCAGTCACTATCTCACAGCAGTGGGAGTGCATTGTGGTTTCGTTTTAGATCACCCGGGGGTCATGCACTCCAGCTCCACAGTGAGATGGCAACCAGTCCGGGCTCTGTCTGTCATCTTTGCTTCTGCTTGGAATGGACCAGAGAGTTAGTCAGAAAGAGTTTGGGGAAGGGGAGAACTGTCCAGCACAGGGCCATTGATAATGGGCCACAGAGCCTTTCACCTCTTATATTTGATTGTGGCAGGGAGTGACCAAAAATCATTCCCATCTAATGGTGACCTGTGTGAAATGATTGGGTGGGGTCAGTCCAGCTGCAAGAGAACAGGGGTCTGCAGCGTGGAAAAACCACCCTGATTTGCACTAATTGCTCCCTCTTGCTGGAGATCTCGGCAGAGACGCCAAGGATTGAATGGACTATAGGGACATACCTGTCATCCTTGGAGGGGGTCTCCGCAGTGCTGGGTGGAGGAAGCTCGCACTGCAGGTGCCTGGGCTGTCCTGCTTCCTCTAGGCTGACAACCTGTCACCGTTCCAGAATGCAAAACTCGCTTTAAAGGATCAAATTGGTTAATTAATGTCTCTCCAGCCCTTTGCATACAGAGAGCCCCGTATTCCACATTCATTTTCTTTCCAAAAGGGGGATCTGCAGAGCCTCACTGGGCTGGAAAATGAAATGGGTCAGTGCTCAGGGGTGACATTTTTAAAAAGCAATCTGCTACGGCAGCGGGTTCCTGTAGAGAGTGGGGCCGGACTGCCGGCAAGAGGGAGAAAACTGCGTACTGAGAATGGAGCAGATAAACGAGATGTGACCAGGAAGGCTGCTCCAATTTATTCTTCATCTGTGTCACTTTCCCCCGGCTGGGAGTTTTACAGGAGCTTTTATAAGCAATCAAAGGAAGTGACTCCCTTTCTTTACTCTCATGAAAGCAGGCAAAGAAAGCAAACTAGAAAAGCAGGCGTTTCTCCGCCGGCTGGAATGGAATTGCTGAGCGGGCTTGTTGGTTTACGGTCATTATTTTGCTTTTGCATTACGAGGAAGCTATTAATAAACAGCATGGCACCCACACTGGGGCTCTTTCTCCCTCTCTCTCTCTTTTCCAAGCTGACTTAATGAAGCCAAGTTTGCAAATGAAACATAATTTCAAAGACAGGCGTGTTGTCGGAAGGTCTGGGGATGATGTATGCCTGTTCCTGCTCGTTAGCAGCTGTCTCTTTAATTACCGCAGATGCTAACGAGATGCTAACAGCATATGGTGACAGGGAGAGCAGCCGCACTTTGCACCAAAGTACAATTTATTTGTAAGGCGGACGGGTTGGGGGGGCAGTGCTGGTTGGGTGGAAGCTGCTGGATTTTTTTCTAGCCCCCGGCCCGCCCCTCTTCCTGTCCCTGTTTGGTCAGGGGTAAAGCCTGCTTCTTGGAGGCAGTTCAGAGGGAAGGTTCAAGTTGTGGGGCACTATGTTAGCAGTGTCATCGCTGTGGGACTTGGCTCTCCCCATTCTCACATCCCTGCTCTCCCAGGCCCCCTTCCATCTCCTCACCCCTTCCATTTGCCTTGACCCCGGTACGTTTCCATCCCATCCCTCCTCACACTTCCACCCCTCCCCTAGAGCCCCTGGCGCATGATGGTACCGTACCTACACCCTTGGCCTGGCCTTGTCTTTTTCAAGAATGTTGCAGTTTAATACATTTTCCATTGTGGCCCCTTTTCATGCATCACTATCCTGTAGTAATGCTCATTTCCATTTGTCTCCCCTTCCCCTCTTTACGGGGCCGTGAATGCTGGGGCAGTGGTGGCTGAAGGGTTGCAGAGGAGTTGGTTAGCACGTTGTTTCACAGTGAGGACATGTCCTGCTTCCTAAGCACGCAATGTGGGTGGCTACATGACTGGGTGAATTGAAGGAAACCCTATCACTCGGCCCAAGCCTCCACTGAGAAGCCGGTGAATGAGGTTGTTGGTAGTTAGTTGGCCTCTTAATCCTTCTGCCTCTTGAATCTGGCAGTGGTCCCCATCGCCGTAATATCAGCGTTTTCTACTTATCCTTCTGGCTCTTAAAGGAAGCTAAGGGTGTAATCCTGGGTCCTCCCGCTTTGTAATCCTTGGATAGGGTCCATGATGATACCTCTCCCCACCCCCTTTGGCAGGGTGTCCCGTTCATGGGTGGTTTCCCTTGGCCAGTTCAGGCCATCAATTATACTCCACAAGCTCAGAAAACCCAAGATGGCTGACAGAGCTTGCCCAGATCAGATGTAGAGGGGTGCTCTGAGCACAGACTAGCTCTGCTGCTGACTCACTCTCTGATCTGGAGCTTAACCTCTCTGCCTGCGTCTCCCCCACGTGAGCAGGGTTCGTCAGAGAATGGCTGGAAAGCATTGTGGGAATGGGCTAGGGGTTATGATTCTAATTTAAAAATAGCAATGAAACAAACAGCAGCTGGTTCTGAGGGCGATAAAAAAGGTAAATTGCCTCCATTTGCCCCAGCTGTTGAGATCACAGCATGGGTCATTTTTGTGCACACCTAAGGCAATGTTTTATAGCTGATGCTCCCCAAAGCATTTTGCAACATAACACGTTTTGCTATTGGTAACAGAGCTGCAGAAAGGTGGCCTGGGACTATCTTGGCAAGTGCTGGGGACAGTATTTAGAAGGCCACACACTGGTGATTGATCCTGAGAGGACATGGCAGACTCCTTCATTCTGCTTCTCCTTGCAGTAGCTGAGGGCTTCCTTGAAGGGTTAGGGTTGGTGTCTGATGCCCTCTCGCTCTTCCCCCCTCCCTTTACCCCACAGGAGTGTGCTGGAGAGCCTCTCTTTATGCTGTACTGTGCCATCAAACAGCAGATGGAGAAGGGACCGATTGACGCCATCACCGGAGAGGCCCGCTACTCGCTGAGCGAAGACAAGCTGATCCGGCAGCAGATTGACTACAAAATGCTGGTTAGTGCAGGCGGGAGCCTCGCCCAGGACTGGTTCTTGCCAGGACCCCTAGGTTCAGCTATTTAACGAGGTCTTTAAGGCGCCCAAGGTACTTTGCAGAGAGCAGTTTATGTTTCATTTTTCTCTCTCTAGCATCCCTGGTCATGCTTCTTACCCTGACCGTGTTGTTCCTCGCGTGTCCTGGGGAGGGTGGGTGTGGCATGACAAGGCTCGCCATCACAGCAGACCTGGGAGAGCTTAAAACACGTCAGTCCCCCTCTTGGAGGGATGTATACAGTGCACCGACACACCCTGGGGCTCTGACAGAGATGGAGGGGGAAGGAGATGCTACTGAGCGTAGCCCGTTGTGGGCAGGAGCTTGGACCAATCAGCCGATGGGTTTTCTGGGGTAGGGTGATGGTGTCTGTGCAAAGGGCAGAGATAGCTGCGGGTATTATATATCTTCTTCCTACTTTCCAGAGCCTGGAATTAGGTACTAGTTCTCACCTTCTCCCACCCCACCCACCTTGATTGCCTTGTCTGTCCAACCCCCTCTGGGTGATTCAATAAAACCCTTCCCATGACTAAACCCAGTGCTGACTCCTCCTTGCTTATCTTCACTTGGATTGCTTTGGAAGCATGGGGGCGGGGGGGTTGGTTACCCTTCTATTGCCTATTATCCACAGAACATGAATTGAGCTTTTACCTTTCAGAGCTAAGGGCCTGTCTACATTTAAAACGCTATAGTGGCACACCTGGGCCACTGTAGCGCTTCAGTGTAGACAGGAGGGGTTCTCCCATTGGCATAGGAAATCCATCTCCCCACTCAGGAGCTTGGATTTTTCACACCCTTGCCCGATTTAGTTAATCCAACCTAATTTTTCAATGTATGCCAGGCCTAAGATTATGTAGGAATAGTCTCCCTGAAGCACCATCTATTGCTTTGTCCCAACAAGACATCTGTGAAGTTGGCACTGCTGATTGTCCCATGTTATGCTCTCCAGAAGGTGGGGATAGGGACTTCTCCTACTCCACGTTCTCTGGAATATGTCCAGGCATGGGTGTGGCTCGGGATTGCATAGTTTTACGGGTTTGTTCTAGTTTACTGGCTGCTGGGATCCCCTTATTGATATCTCTCTGCCTTCCTGGAGTGAGGGGGTTAATTATATTCAGTTTGGGGGTCAGGGGAATGCTTCAGAGCTGCCACTCCTCAAAACTAAATGCCCCTGGATGTGGAGGCACAGCCAGTAGACAGCTGTGACACCTGTGTCCCTGGCTACATGTTCCTGGCCGAAGGTGAGATGCGTCCCATCACACAAGTCTCTCTGCTTCTCTGTGTTGTACAGACACTGAACTGCGTGAACCCTGAGAATGAGAATGCCCCCGAGATTCCTGTCAAGGTTCTGAATTGCGACACCATCACACAGGTGAAGGAGAAGCTGCTAGATGCCGTCTACAAGGGCGTTCCCTACTCCCAGAGACCCAAGGCAGGAGACATGGACCTGGGTGAGATTAAGAGTCAGAGGCATTTGCCATATGGCTAGGACAGATGGAGAATCAATGTTGACTAGAAGAGCCTAATGTGAGGGGCTTCAAGCTAGTCTGTTTCCAGAGAAGGTGGAGGCAGAGCACCCAATGTAGGTGTCCTGTAGAACACGTGACCCAGAGGGGCCATTGCATCTGATCCTGTCTTAATCCACTGCTGCATACCATAGAGAATGTATCCAGTAGCTACGGGCTAGCTGTTCAGTATGCAGAGTACACACAGCAGTGTGTATGATGGGAACAGCTTGGTGTTAAATGCTCCACACTGACTGCAATTCCCAGGCCTGGACTCCTACCCTCCGGGCTGCCCAGGACAGGCAGTGTAGAGATTATGGTTTTGGCTCTCTGAGAGGACGGGAGAGCCACACATCTCCCAACAGCGACACTGGGGAATGTTTTGAAAGGAGCATTGACTGAAGCTTCAAAGCAGGGGAGGAACCATTCAGTCCACCTTGGCTGGGGTTCTGGTGCTAGTGGCTTTGACCTCAAAGCAACAGCTGCAAACTACGGAGGAATCCTCACGGTGACAACAAAGATGGGAGGAACCTGGGGAATAAAACTGTGCATTGTAAGAACTGGAGGACAGTGGGTTGGAGACATCTCTGGGTTGGTTTGTGATGAGCATTCCTGGCAGTGGGTTGAGACTAGAGCAGAGGAGACCAGAAATGATGACCCATCCCATTCCCAGCGAGGGGCAGGAGGATGGAGAACAGAGGAGTAAAGTTAGCTCAGTGATGCCAGGCCCAAACTGATGCCCGGTCTCTTCACTTGGGTGCTTAGAAATGGCTTTTACCCCACGTCATGCCCAGTGCATTAGATACTCTGTAGAGGGAGCAGCTTCCTACCTGTTTGTGCCAGGGCTCAGCAGGCCTTGCTCCTTCTCTCTCCCTCTTCCTCTCCCATTCGTTTTGTGTCCCATCTAGAGTGCCACTAACTCTCTGCCTTTCTCTTTCATCGGTGCAGAGTGGCGGCAGGGCAGGATGGCCCGAATCATTCTGCAGGATGAAGACGTGACCACAAAGATAGACAATGACTGGAAAAGGCTCAACACCCTTGCCCACTACCAGGTCAGGTCGCCCACGGGGGTAAACCACTGGGGTAGGGCAGTGGGCAGTTGCCAGCTGTCAAGGAACTTGGCCTAGCCTGGGTACCTGGAGGTTTAATTTTCTTCCCTAGCATGTTGTGGGAACTGGGTTTGGCTGCCAGTCCATGTCCCTCACTTCTAGTGCTGCAGGGAGACCAGGCCAGGGAGCCTAATGGCCACTGCTGTGGGCTGGGCATCTGGAGACTTAGGTTCACTGCCCAGTGTTTCGATGTCTGGGGATGGCGGGCAACACCTGTGAGCCTCACAGAGTGGAGATGAAGCTGCTCATCTCCCTGCCCAGCAAACCCACCGGCGAGTGAAGGAACAGCATCCATTGGTTCTGATGAGCATCCCGTTTAGTGTTTCCCAGATGGAGGGATGAGACTGCAACTGGAGGCCTTCAGTGTGTGTGTGTAGGCCTTCTGTGTGTGTGTGTGTGTGTGTAGGCCTTCACTGTGTGTGGGTGTGTGTAACAGGATAGGAGATTGTTTCAGGGCTGCATCACGGCGTTGGGGAACCCTTTCCTTTCCCAAGGGTCAGTGAAGGGCCAGATCAGGGACCCCTATTATCTAATCTGAATTTCAAGGCAGCTGTTGGGATTCCCATTGGTTCAAGATCTTGCTACCTCCAGAGGCTCTGTTGTATGGAGTCGGGGGAGAACGGTGGTTCTGATTTGCATTAGCTGGTGATTGGTGCTCTAGAGGTGCAGTGCAGGGGGAAGGGGCGCAGAGTTTCCTGTGTCATTAGTGGACCCCAAAAGCTACTGGTTTCTCACTGCTGCAGTGGCATTCCCCTTGCTGTGCAGAACCTCTCTGTGCATCTCCGTGAGTCACATTCTGGTCACTCTGCTCTGCCTTTAGGTGACTGATGGCTCCTCTGTGGCACTGGTGCCCAAGCAGAACTCGGCGTACAACATCTCTAACTCTTCCACCTTCACCAAGTCACTCAGCAGATACGGTGAGTGTGGGGGAAATCCCACAGGCTGCTCTCTGGAGCCAACGGGAACAGCCCTTCTGGACGGGCCAGGGACAAGGGTGTGTACACAAAGCACAGAACAGAAAAGGAGGCAGACTACAGAATGCATGATGTATTGAAACAAGCATCACCAAACCTCCCAGCTCTCTTGTGCCCTCTCCTTCGCTCTGGGCTCCATCCAGACTGTGAACACAGCTTCCGGTAACCACATGCCCATCTCCTTTATTGGTGCAACGTGGTACACAGGGGAAATGTACATCCAGGGCAAACAGGGAGAGCTGCTAAGGGATCTCCCTTCCTAGACAGCAAAAACACAGGTTGCAAACTCAAATAGGCACAGGGATGTCCGAGCCAAGGAAGTTTTGTGTACGTGAATTTCGGGTGCACAAGAGGTGCTGCATTGGGAGCTTGTAGCCTGAAGTCCTTTGTGCACCCCAGAACAGGTACAGTACAAGGAGCCACAGAGCAACTTTGCTTGCACTGTCCTGCCAGTGTGCCTCCGCCATGGCTGGAAGGGACCTTTTAGTCTGCTCAGACTAAAGCAAGAGGCCAGAGTGTGGGTGTGGTTGTGCTGTAGACACCTGTCTGCAGGCGAAGGGAAGGGAGGTAGAGGGGAAGCGGACAAGGATTAGGGTTTCAGTCAGGAGGGAAGTTCCCATTGCGTTTGATTTTCCCATAGAGAGCATGCTCCGGACAGCCAGCAGCCCCGACAGTCTACGTTCACGGACCCCCATGATCACACCGGACCTGGAGAGTGGCACCAAACTTTGGCACCTAGTGAAGAATCATGACCACATGGACCAGCGGGAGGGAGACCGGGGCAGCAAGATGGTGTCTGAGATCTATCTGACCCGTCTGTTGGCCACCAAGGTACAGCACTGGGAAGCAAGGCTGCCTGGTTGCATTCAAAGGGGGAGGGGAGGTGGGAGATGAGGGTGCTGACTGGGAACCATTCCTGGGATCCCCTTGATTGTGCCAGCCAGCCAGCTTCCTTGCCTGGTTACAGTACAGGTCAAATATAGATAATTCTGGCTAGATGCCTTTAATGTCTCCTATGGGCAAGGAGCAGTCTGGAATTAGGTTCATGCAGCTACTGTGACCCTCCCCCCGGATCTCCCAGCAGCTTGGCCCCAGAGGTTTGTACCTCCCACTGTTACGGCTGCGTCCAGCAGGGTTCAAAATGTGCCCCATCTGTCCTGTTGCCTTTGAGTTCCACCAGGTGGCTCTGCCCCTTCCCTGTTGTCTCCATAGTCCACCGGATAACCCTGCCCTGCTATCTCCAGACTCAGCCCCCACCAGTGCCAAGCTCCACAGTGGGGCTCAACCCTCATTCCTGCTGTCTCCTCACCGAACCAAGCACTTGCAGTACCCATTACATCTGGCTAAGAAAATAGTTGCAAAGCCCAGTTTTGCAGCAAGGCTATTGAAGAAGCAAAGCTTCCGCCCATCCACTGGTTGCTGCAAACACTGATTTCCCCAGTGCTCGTTGTTCAGGTGGTGAGAGATGTTATCATTTTACCAGTGCTTTGCATTTGCAAAAGAGGGGCTGGGATAGCTTAGGACACAAATGCCCTAAATTCTGCCGTTGCCACGTGTACGGTCAATAGGAGAGGCAGACAAAACCCTACTGCTGTGCTTTGAGGGGAGGGACCCCTGTTAATTGCAGGAGCTGAGATACACATGCTATAAGGTATTCCTTTTCCTCCAAACCAACTGTAGCAATCTGCTGTGGACTTTAACTCCTTCACTGCTGGTGACCTGCACTGCTGTTATATTTCCAGCTCTGGTGGAGATCAGTGGCATGGTAGAACAAACCTGGAATATTCAGAAGCAAATCGAATATGTTCTGCCCTCGCAGAGATAATGTAGTCAATAACACAGCCGGTGCATTCTATCTGGGATGGACCTGGTGCTTTTGGCAGCAAATCAGAGACATTAGACTGTAATGTCTCAGGGGCAGGGACCATGTCTTGTTTCTTTGTATAGTGCCTAGCACACTTTTGAGGTGCTTAGTGAAGAAATAATGATGATGTACTTCATACATTTGGCATCAGGGCAAGTTCCTCTTACTTGGGCATGATCCAAACCTTCTGTAGCACAGCAGCTGCTGTTTGTCTGAGACTGACCTAGAGAGGAAGGGTGGGCTCGTGGCTACGGCACTGAATCAGGACTCAGGAGATCCAGGTTCACTTAGCACTTATGTGTCTGTGTTCCCCATCTGTATAGTGGGGATAATACTTCCCCAGCTCGTACGGGAGCTCAGGGTAGATTCATTAATGTTGGTGAAGGACTCAGATACCATAATGGGAGTCACTTGGTCTATATGGTATTTTTCATTTGATTAGTTAATTCCAAGTAGTTCCTTTCAGTTGGGTTTCCAAGTTGAGTTCCGCTCACCAGGGGTTAAAAGCCACAACCACATCTATCTTTGGAATCCACTAACCAAACAATACAGCGCCATAGAAAAATGAATAATGCGAATGGGTTTCCCTCATTATTCAGACAGGGCAGTGACCATGAAGGAGGGACTATGCCATGTTGTAAAGCAGCACAATATATTTATCTTTTGGGGTGGACATGTAGTGGCTTGAGTTATGATGCCAGACAACACCCCAGAATTTCTGACGCAGGCTTGTGAGATCTTCTTGTCACCACAGTGTATTCTCCCCATTAAGGACCAGTGTGGTTCCACTGATTTCCTTGGTACCTCCTTTGGCTTCGGCCCTCCTCCCCCCAGCCCCATCTCAGATGATGGCCCATTACTGTTGGTAGCAGTCAGGTTAAGATCTGAAATTGATCGTTAGCCCCATTGCTTTCTCCTTTCTTCCAGTGCGTGACTTTCTGGGCAGTACTTAGCAGCCACTCTCCCTTTCTCATCTCCAGGGCACCTTGCAGAAGTTCGTAGATGACCTGTTTGAGACCATCTTCAGCACGGCACACCGCGGGAGCGCCCTGCCCCTGGCCATCAAGTACATGTTCGACTTTCTGGACGAACAAGCCGACAAACATCAGATCAACGATTATGACGTCCGGCACACCTGGAAGAGTAACTGGTAATTGCGCGGGTGGGAGGGGTGTCCGCGTTCCCATTTGTACTATCCCAGCTAATGAACATCTCCAAGCTTCTGAGGTGAAATTTGGTTATGCCAACCTCAGCCAGGGCAGATTAACACTAAAAGTGACCTGGGTCAGCTGGAAACACAGGACACCTAAGCCTACTTGTATACCAGTATTTCTTGGGGTGGGTGAGCCCCAGGCACGTTCTGCTATAACAAGTAGTCCCAGCCATGCCACCCTTCCCATAAATGTCATATCCTGAAGTACTGGGTGCTCCGTGATTGAACTATGGCTGGGCTGTGTAGTTAAATGCCCAGCTCACCTGGAGATTCATGGGACGTGGGCCCCTAACTCCCTCGGCGCCTTTGCAAACCCCAGGCTATGTTTTCGTGCCACCCATCCTAACCATGTTTGTGATATGCACCCCAGCCTGCCACATAGCCACGCATGTCGTAATGAAGGTAGTGTAATACCACACATGCATCCTCCCTAGCCTAGCCTGAAGAGCCAACCCATCAGGCTTGCTAATCACTTCCAGAAAAGGGGGGCAGGTGTTGATGAGATCTCCGTGAGCAATGTGATGGGGCTAGCTCTCTGCTTTGTATAGGCTTTGCTTCTCCACAACTCCCCCCTCGCCCGGCATTCTTCTTTTCTGCTGCCTCACTGATTTCATCTCTCTGATCTCCTTGCCGCTACTGGCAACGAGTACATACGTTCCCATGTCTGGCATTTGTTAAATGGCAGCCAAATTGCTTTTGTATAGTTCAGTAACTGTCGGCAATTAGCAGGGCAGGAAAAGAAACATTTTTAAATGGAGATATGAGAGTGCGGAAACGCTCGGAACTGATTTATAACTCTGCTTTCTATATTAAAGGAAGGAAGGAGTTGGTGGGGGGGGAGCCCAGTTCCACAGGGCCTGGGATGCGGGCTCCTGCATACTAATGTTCACGCTTATCTCTGGGTGCTAATTCGATGTGTGGAGCTGATTTTCTTGAGGCCGCTCCCTTCACGGATTGAAATATGTATGTGCATCCAGCACCCTCATTATAAGAGTCCCGGGGAGCCCAGCATTTGGCATCTTAGACAGAAGCATTGTTGATGACACAGGGAAGCTTAGAGGGGTTCTGAGGAGCTTTATTCCAGGGATTGATCTCTGAGGACCTTCAAATGAGAGTTAGATGCTACTGAGAGGAGGCTGGGTATAAGGATAGAATAGAAGAGGGGCACGTATATGTGCTGTGAGCAAGCACTTGGTCTGTCACTAGCCAGGATTCCCCTCTCGTGCTGTGAGCCTATCTGATTCATAGATTTGCTATCTCAATATCTGATGTAGCCTACATTTTCCTCTGATAATAAATGCCCGAGTGAGTCCCTTAAAGAGTCCAACAATTTTCCTCCCACATGAGCCTGTCTGGGGCCTCTGTAAAGTTCTGCGAGAGGTTTTAGAAAGGATCAGCCAAGTGGGGAAGGAGATTTTGCATAATTTGGCATAAGCCATAGGGTCTGGGCATAAGCAAGGGCTGTTCAATGGGAATGGAACGCACTCCCATGGAATAGGAGCGGACAGCTGAGCCGGTCCTAGGAGCTAAGGCAGTAGCAGTGTTCAGAGGGGTTAAACGGGACTCCTGAGGTTTTGATCAATGGGCTGTGGACGCTTTGGTTTTCTGATAAGGTGGGATTTGGGGTTATGAGTGTGTGTGAGGAAAGGGGAGGGAAAGGACACCCAGAGGACTTGGAACGGAGACAACTCACTTGGGAGGTGGTGGTTGGACAGGAAAGAGAGGAATGTGATGGCCTTCCTTTAAGATCCTTGGAGACCCCATTGTGGCAGTGGGCTAGCAGGGAACTATTCCAAAGCAAAGTCTCTCCCAGACCCGTATGCCATACAAAATCTTTAGGAGCCCGTGCAGTGTTGTTGTTCTTCAGAAGGATAGGAAATCTGTGTTGGAATGCATTAAAAACATCATTCACTGATGTAAATTCCAGGGACACCCTCCCTAGGCCCTGCGTACATGAGGTTTGTAGATTGTCCTCCACCAGCACCCATGCCCCAGATAGCTACAATAACCCAAGGGAGGGGAAAACCCCTAAAGTAGAACGAATGCCTACATGCGTAGACTCCAGGAGGGGAGTACCTAGGAACCATCAGCGCCTGGGGTCATTGGCTTCCTCCTCTCCTGTGTGGCTTGGCCTATGAGGAATACTAAAGTTGAGTCCACATGATGCTAGACCTCTAAGATGCTCGGCCCCATCTTAGAATCACAGAAATGTAGGGCTGGAAGGGACCTTGTGAGGTCATCAATAGAACCCTGCATGGATACAAAATTTGTATCTGCATCCGATCCGCAAACGTGGTCCATGGATGTAAAGCGGATATCCACAGATCTGCAGGGCTCTAGTCATCAAGTCCAGCCCCCTATGCTGAGGCAAGCCAAGTATACCTAGGCCATCCCTGACAGGTTTTTGTCTAACCCTTTCTTAAAAACCTACAGTGACAGGGATTCCACAACCTCCCTTGAAAGTCTACCTCAGAGCTTGATTACCTTTATAGCTAGAACATTTTGTCTAATATCTAACTTAAATCTCCCTTGCCGCAGATTAAGCCCATTACTACTTGTCCTGTGTTCAGTGGACATGGAGAACAATTGATCCTCATCCTCTTTATAACAGTCCTTAACATATTTTTGAAGAGTGTTTTCAGGTCCCCCCTCAATCTTTTCTCAAGACTAAACATGTCCAATTTTTTAATCTTTCCTCATAGGTCCAGGTTTTCTAAACCTTTTATCATTTTTGTTGCTCCCTCCAGTTTGTCCATATCTTTTGTAAAGGGTGTTGCCCAAAACTGGACATAGTGCTCCAGCTGAGGCCTCACTGGTGCCAAATAGAACGGGACAGTTACCTCCCGTGTCTTACATACAACACTTCAGGTGGACATCCTCATGTTACAGGCACATGATCATAGCTGTGTCCTCTTTGTGTGGTGCTGCATCTGATCAGTAACGCCTGGGCTCTTCTGAGGGGTAGGGCATTTAAATTCCTGGTTCCGTGCCCACAGATCCCACTGGGGTGAAGTGTCTATGACCAAAGCTGTGCGGTGAAGTGGAAGCTGCAGGATAGGAGCTGATTTCTTCCTAACCAGCATTGCTACTGGATCAGACAGAGGCAGGCTGTAGTGATTAGGGAATCTTTCCTAGCACCTACAATCGTCATTTGACAGCAAACTGATGCATTGTCCCCAAAGCATCCTCAGGTCCCGATCACCTCTGCCCTCTTTGAAATTGCTGACAAGGTCGAGAAGTTCCTCCCCCGAGGCCTCTCTCTTACTGTGCCCAGTGGATAGAAATGACCATATTCAGGATAAGGCTGAGGGTGTGGTAGCCCAGGTATCCAGGGTGCCATTAGGGCTATAGGTGAATGAATTTTTTCCCCAAATTGCTTATCTTTTTGTGGGGTTGGGGGAGAAGACTCTGCCAAATTCAGGCTTGAATCTGCAAAATTCAGGAAACTGTTGGGGCTCTGTCTGCACTAGCTCCTGTCTGGGGGCTTGTTTCCTGCAGTGACCATCTCTGTTCTTTCTTTCCTCAGTCTACCTCTGCGTTTTTGGGTGAATGTGATTAAGAACCCCCAGTTCGTGTTTGACATTCACAAGAACAGTATTACTGATGCTTGCCTATCTGTGGTGGCACAGACATTCATGGACTCCTGCTCAACTTCTGAGCACAAGCTAGGGAAAGACTCTCCCTCCAACAAACTACTGTATGCCAAGGACATCCCCAACTATAAGAGCTGGGTAGAAAGGTGAGTGATGTCAGCATTGCTTCCTCCTTGCTGTATATACAATATGTCTGCAATATGCATATGGGGGGATTTCAGACCTCATAGTCCTCATTGTGCATGGTTAGAGGATTTGATTAATGCAGTGATTCTTCTAGGTTGTTGTTCATCCTTTGAGTTCGAAGATGACAATGACATCACTGATTGGTTTGGTTTCTGTGAACACGTGAGTGGCTGATCAAGCCAATTTGAGCTTTGAACTGTCTATGGCACACTGAACAAGAGATGCCACTATGGGTTACTTGATTAACAGAGGACATGCTGCTATTGTGAGGTTTACACTGCTGGCACTTCTGCTCTGCCTTAGTAGTTCTCTTCTGCTCATAGGCTGCAGCTCCAGTATGGATGAGGCTTCACCAGGTAGAACGATCTTGATCGAGATCTTCCCAAAACTCTGGGTCAATGTTGAAGCGCCCCAATGATAACTTGAGGGAGTCTTTGAAACGTTTCTTCTGGCCTCCCTGAGAGCGCTTTCCCTCCTTTAGCTCGCCATAAAAGATCTTCTTTGGCAGTCACTCATCTGTCATTCTGGTGACATGGTCTGCCCATCTCACCTGTGACTTCATCAACAGAGGATGGATACTTGGAATATCTTCCTGTATGAGAACCTCAGTATCTGGAACCTTGTCTTGCCATCTTATTTTCATCAGTTTCCTCAGACAGCTTCATAACATGGTGTCTGTACATCGTCCAGGTTTTGCAGGCATACGTCAAATTTGGCAACACGATGGCTTTGTAGACCTTCAGTTTTGTTTGTTGCTTAATGCCTCTGTGCTCCAACACATTTGCACATAGTCTGCCAAAGACCATGCTTGCTTTGACAATTCTGGCATTGGTTTCATCGTTGATGTGAACTACATGTGAGAGTGTACTGCCAAGATAGGCGAACTTGTCCACTGCCAGCAGGGTTTGGCTATTTACTGTGATAGCAGGCTCTACATAAGGCTTTCGTGGTGCAGGTTGGTACATCACTTTTGTCTTCTTGATGTTGATTGTGAGACCAAAATTGTCACAAGCTGAAGATAAATAGTCCATACTCTGCTACATGTCAGACTGAGATTTGGCATTCAGGGAACAGTCATCAGCAAACAGAAGGTCACGAAGAGTCACTTCCTGTACCTTCATCTTTGCCTGTAGCCTCAGCAGCTTGAAAAGCTTGCCATCAGTCCGGTATCTGATGCCGATCCTGGTGTCACAGTCAGGAAAGGCATCTGTAAGCATGACAGAGAACATCATACTGAAGAGGGCTTGGTTAATGCAGTGATTTTTCTTTGGAGAATCCTTCACAGGTGGATGGCAGAAGAGTCTCACTATCTATCTGCTGGAAGGTGGTCTTCTAGGAAGTGGAAAGTTCAGGAGGCCAGGGCATCTGCCTGCTAATGGAGCCCCTTAGTGTCTTGTTTTGGTGTTGCCATTTGGAGGCAGTCATTTATGATTGTTTATAGGGGAGCTGGTAGTGACGTCTGTTTTGAGATTGCCTAACGTTTTCTATTGTAAGAGATTCTTGTGATCCTTGTCAAAAGCTCTAACCTCCATTGTTTGCAGCAGACCTTTGAAATTCATCAAGGAGAAAGCCCTTGGGCTCGAGAAGTGCCTTTTCTTTGTTCCTGAAAATCTATTCAGGTTTTGCTGAGATACAAAGTGTTGAAAATTGCCATTTCTCTTCTCTCATGTCTGCTCCTCAGGAAAAGTTTGGAAGGCTTCTAAAATAATAATTGAATGCGAAAATTGTAAGGCAGAGCCCATGCCACTGTCAAAGCAGCAGCAGCAGCTGTTGCCACTACACTGGGAATTCCCAGGTGCTGCCAGAGCAGCAATAGCAGGGATTAGGGGGGGAGAACCAGGCCAGGATCCCGCCAACTATCCTTCAGCCTAGCACCTTGCCCAGTAGCCCATCCCCCATTCTGGGATACTAGCCTTCTCCTGTCATTAGCTGATGTAGCAGGTTCTGTGACTCAAGTAGTAGATGGCTGTGCTGCAATGCTGAAAGTTCCTGGTTCAAGCCCTACTTGTGATGTATGGTTGGGTGTTGTAACAGTCAATTATAATTGATTTTTTAACCTTCATTTTTTTAAAGAAAACCTAGGAAATTACATACATAAAGTTATTTAGGGTGCAAAGCTAAACACTCAAAAGTTAGGAAATGCCAGATTTAAAGTTGTCTGTGCAACCTTAATTCTGCCTTCTTCTGCATATGCATAATGATACAGTCTTTAACTATATGACCACGTTCCGTTTTCCCCACAGGACCCCTGTATCATTCAGTGCACAGGATGGCCACACAAAGGGCTAAATTGAAATTGCACGGGCAACCATAAAACTGGCATTAACTAACTTTTGACTGCTTGATTTTGCCTCCTAAATAATGTTCATGTAATGGTTTTCCGCATTAAATATTTATATAACTCCATAGGGGCATGCATGGCGCTTTGCAGGCAAATTGAAAGACAAGGTTCCTGCCCTGAGGATCTTAGAACCTCAATTTGACTGAAAACACAAGAAGAATGTTAGCAGGCCACAGCAGGTAAGAAGAGAACTGGGCTGCCCGGTGGGGAGCAGGTTATCCTCTCTGGGCTAAGAGGTTGGATTTCCCACCTGTCATTTGTGGTGGGGCTTTGTTGTGTAACTGCAGTTTCTTTCTTTGGAGGATTATCTTTGCAAAGCTTTGCAGAAGGAAGGGTTTGAATGAAGGGAGGGTGATTGACTGAACCTGGCAGTCCCAATGGAAGATCTGTCTGTTAAGTCCATCATCATGATACCCAGGCACCAGGCAAAAAAAGGGCAGTTTGCCAGTTGGCCACTCCAGGGAAGAAACAGAGTTAAAAGGGTGAGCACACAGTAAGGGGGGAGGAGAGAGAGACACTCAGTTTTGCTTCCAGGCTGGCTGCATCCTGAGTCACTGTTATGCAAGCTGTGATCTCTTGGCTTGTAGGCATCCAGCTGGAACATTAGCAATCCATGGGATGTCGGTCTATTAGAGATGTCAGTATGTTCACTGAAAAATAATTGTGGCCCCTCATTCCCTGCATAAGTCTTGATCCAGAAAGGATTCTCTGCTTCCTTTTGGCTGGAGATCTTGTACTGCAGCCATGGATGCAAGCATCTGCCATGGGAGCCCCTCGTCATGCCTTCACCTGCCATAGAGTTCCGCCTCCTATCAAGGGCATTTCAGACAGCGTGGTCCAGGCAGCTGGGTTCCCAGGCAAACTCAACCTTACAGCATGCCCTGGAGGATCTTGGTGTGATTTCAGTGGCCATTAATTTAGAAGATGGCTGGAAACTGTGAGGCTCAAGGCTTGGTCTTTCTGCCCTCATGTTCCTGAAGTGGATGAAAGGTGTTTTCTATCCTGTAAGAAAGAATCTGAGTGGAAACGGATGAGAAACTACATCTGATGTCCTCAGCTGCACAGTGGATCCATCCCTTGGGGCCTGCTGTAGTTGGCAAGTCTATGCTCAAACCTTTGTTCTCCACAGCTCCTTAGAGGGTGAAGAGTCAGACTGTCTAGCTCTGTCGGAATCTGCGGAGCCTCCAGCCTCCCCGTGCCAAGTATAGCTGGAACCCCTGCTGGGCACTGCCCTGCATAAGCATCTTAACATGACCTCTTGGCTGCTCTCAGTACCATAGGATAGAGTGGGGCTCATGTTCATCTCCTGAAGGTGTTACGCTGCCATCTGCTCCCACCCAAATGCCTGACTCAGCATCGTTCCACCTCAGTGAGATTGGATTCAGCTAATGATGATGATGCTAATAATCAGTGCCAGAATGTTGACTTTGAATTGCGTTGGCGTTTCATTTCTCTGGGGTCACGAGAGATAAAGCAAGGTTTGGGTGGGATTTGCACTCAGTATTTACAGGTATTGGGAGTGGCGAGGCCTGATTGTCGAGGACAGCGCTATTTTTAAGGAGAAGCCTGTGAAGGTATTAAGAACCTGATTGCTGAAGGGACCTCAATCTGCCCTCAGAGTTTGCAGCTTTACTTTCTCCCCGCACAAAAATGGAGACCGTACATTTGATCATTTTGCCCTGAAATTTTTTCAAAATATCTTTAGGGAAACAAATATTAGCATGTGCCTGTGGGAAATGTTTAAAGGCAGCCATCCTGAGCACAGTGCCTGGTAAGTTTCTGTTCTGGGAATGGCTGAGCTGCTACCCGGAAAGCTCACCTCAGTCCAGCCAGGCCTTGCTTTTACCTCAGGAAGTGATGTACGTCCCTTGCATGCACTGGGAGCCCCTGCCATTGAGGGCAGCACGGGAGATACTTGTATGGCTTGTGCAAGAACGTCCTGCCCCTGTGGATGACATGTGAATGCGGGAGATGACTAAGCACTTCAGATGATGCTGGGATAATGCACCTGCCATTAGTCTGGGTGCCTGGCTTTGAATCCCCTTGGGTCCCAATTTATACGGTTGCCTGAATTTGCTGAGCATACCAATGAGCCATCTAGTCCCATATGCCCCCCTCTTGCCCTACCCAATCAGATCAGTGGGCCATCTAGGAGTGGGTGAGACCGTTGGTCCATAAGCCGTTGGTCCATCTCCTATGATACCTCATTGGTCCACTGGTACATTTAGGCCAGTATCCTTCCTCCAGCAATGGTCAAAACACTTCAGTGGAATGCTAGATTACCTGCCCCATCAAGCTTCTGGCTAACAGTGAGTGCTGTCTGGGTACTGATGCCATGAAGCGTTAGTCAGGGTGAAGTCACATTTTCTGTTGCTGATTCTGATAAAGCAGGGTTCTCAGCCTCAGGATCATGACCCCATGGTGGCTCATCAAGCTGTTTTCTGACGTTTCTCACGTTTTCTGCAGAATCTATTTTCACTAAAAGCCCAAATGGTTTCTGACTTTTCTGTTGTGCAGTAACCTTTCCAAATACAACTAGCCGCAGTAATAAGGGCTACTGAATATACATCACCGAGGAAGGTGCAATTCATTAAATGTTCAGTATGGATGTGTACAGTATAGATGTGGATGTGAAATTATCACAAGTGTATACACTGAATGTGAAATGCCGTATTTGGCTTTCTGTGACACAGTAAACTTAAACAGAATCACTGCAACAACAGATTGTTACATATGGCCGCACTGGGGGCAGGGCTTTTGACTGGAATAGCAGAAAGGATTTGCGGATATTGGGTCATGAGGGCAAAAGTGGGTAGTTTGGCAGGTCATGGAAGGGAATCGTGGGTGATTTGAGGATGGCAGGTGGATCATTGAGAACACCTGACTTTAACTATCCCAACTGCTTCAGTGTAACAAGAAGTTAATTTAAGGGGGAGGTAGTGTGGGCTACTAGACAGAGCACTGGAATGGGCTCAAGGGGACCTGGGTTCAATTAATTCCTGCTCTGCCACTTGATGGTTGGGTGACTTATCCCTTCCCCTTTCCTTCCCCTTTCTGTGCCTCAGTTACCCCAGCTATAAAGTGGGGATCCTGATACTGACCTCCTTTGTAAAGCACTTTGAGATCTGTTGATGAAAAGTACCATTATTACTGTGAAACAAAAGGCTCCTTTTAGTCACATTTCAGTGTTCCCACAGGGTGTTCTCAGAGGGAGTCCCGTGGAGGCCTGCCCCTTTCCCCTCTCTACCTCTCCCTGTTTCAGACACACTATTCTGTTTCTCCTACCTGCTGTAGATATTATGCAGATATTGCTAAAATGCCAGCAATCAGTGACCAGGACATGAGTGCTTACCTGGCGGAGCAGTCCCGGTTACATCTGAGCCAGTTCAACAGCATGAGTGCGCTGCACGAGATCTACTCATACATCACCAAGTACAAGGATGAGGTAAGTCAAAGGGGGTGGGGCATCTTGTTTTCATGCAAGCCTCCCACCGCCCCCCATCCCACCTCCGCCCAGTTTCTGCATTCCCCCTCTTGCTGCCCAGAAAAATTATCTCACAGGAGATACAGAGAGGGGAAGATTGCTTTTGGTAGCTGGATTCATGTCACTTCTGGAAGCACATCTGGATCATAGCAGCCTGCACAGTGAAAGTTTATAGTAAAGTAGCCCTGTGTGTTGTAAAGTTACCTGTCCCATTAGTGTGTGTGTGTGTGTGACTGACTACCAGCCAGCGATAGAAAGATACCAGGCACTAATACACTTCATAACCTCCACATACGTGGATTCACACCCACCCTGGGTGAATGTGATGCTTGTGCAAGTGACAGAAGGGGCTGAGAGCTGTGAGCAGAGCCAGGCACAGTGAAAGGAGGTGGTGCTCAAGTTTTCCCCGACTGCTCTCCTCTTCACTTCTGACCCTGCTATTCCATTCTATTTGCAATAGAGGTGACCAGAAGCTCTTCATGCTGTTCTTATCATGGGCACTCCCCAGTCTGCTCTTCTGATACCCCTCCATCCCAACCTGCAGCAGCTCCTCTAGTCCTGGGCCTTTCCTGAACATATATTCTGATAAGGGTATTGCTTTGTACCCATATTTCCTCTGGCAAGTAGCATGGGAAACTGCTCAACTCCTTTCCCATGTGAATGAAGTCAGGATTTGAACTCCAGTCTGCCTCACCTCATCTCACCGCCTTCTTCCCCACCTGCTGTAAATGACCCCATAGCACAGTAGAACCCAGGAAGGTACCCAAGTGATCTTGCTTGCAGTCCCGGGGGGCATTTGAAGGGAAGAGGTGACCATGCCAATAGGCCTCTTCTTGAATATTAACAAGAGTGGTTAAAAACCCATCTGTTGTAAACTGTACAAATTAACTTCATAAAGCAATATTCAAACACATTCTACAATACTTTATTAAAGCAATAAAATATATAACTGTTGTGTGCGTGTATATATATAAAAAACATAACATAGATTTTATTGTCCCAATAAAGCAGAGTGAAAACTTTTGTGTTTGAGTAGTGGTTTATTTAGATAATAAAAAGCCTTTGCCCCAAGCTGCTGCATTGTCTCCTGAGAGAGACCAGGGACGTGTCTAAGCCATGAGAGAGCCAGGAAGAGGTGAGGGCCATCAGTAGACAGGTAGCCAAGAGTGCTGCGGGACAAGGTAGAGGTTCACTGGCAGAGCAGAATGGATTACAAGGGGTGCTATAGGTTAGGTTTAGGAGCAGTAGCAGAGCTGTGTAGGGAGAGCCCAGTTTTGGGGTGACAGGATCTGCTGCAAGTGAGGGCTGTTACACATTGGCAGAGCAGGGAGCAGTTTGGGTTGAAATGAATTGGCAGAGGTGTGGGGGGAAGCATTTCATAATACCGGCCAGCCCTGTGCCTGGCTCCTCAGCAGTCAGGCTTTCATCAGCACCAAAAGTCACCTAGGCCTCAAAAATCAACCACAAGCCAGCCACTGTGTGAGAGTTGTCGAGGAGGGAGGGCGGGGCAGGGCGGGGGTGATATAAACGAGCTGCTCTTTGAAGATGCAGGGTGAGTAGCCATCCTGTGTTCTTGCCAGTTCACTTCAGTCTGGCATCTGTTGAATGTTCCCCATAGCCCACTCTTAAAGCACCACTAGTGTGTTCTCAGCTCTCAGGAACTTCTTTTATTATTCGTAATGGGATTAATAAATCGCAGCTGTTCCCTTTGTTTGTTTTCATTCATTAAGCACAATTACATGCAGCCCGATTGCACCCTCTTTGATGCGAAATGGGAAAGAATCATTTTTCCTGTTGTTCAGTGCAGTAATATGCTGTCATTGGCTGTGAATGAAAATCATAATTAATTTTCATTTGGGTACTTGCATCTTCATAATCACTGGTCCCGGCTCCTTACATCAGGTGACAGGCATGTATCTCTCTTTATACTCTGCATGGATTTCTTTTTGCTGTGTTGTTTTTCCATAAGGACAGCAAGATAGCAGATAATCAAATAAATAGAAGGCAGGTTGTGAATCTTTCAGCACTCTAAGACTTCAATGATAAACTGTTCTCTTATCAGGAGAGGCAGCGGTGAGGTGGGTACAGGGGACTAGACTCAGATTCATATTCTCTGTCTGATCCTGTCCAATTCTGATTCAAATGCCTTTAAGATGTGTGTTTTTTGACTGCCAGATGAATATTTTGGGGTGGTTGGGTATAACGTGCGTTGGTGCCATCTAGAGGCTGGTCTGGTTAATAGAAGGGACATGTATATTGAGATGATTGAGTATGCAACTGGATATGACTATGAGCCCATCAAGTCTTGTATTCTGCCTCCAGGTTTGGCCTATAGCTGATGTTTCAGAGGAAAGCAAATAAAACCCTTGTAGTGTACTTGGCTACTTGTGACATGCACATAGGGGAAATTTCTTCCTGAGTGTCACAAGTGATCAGCTGGCACCTTTATGGAGCAGAACTACAAATGTTGCTCTTGGTGGCCATGAAACTAAGCAGCCCTTTCTAAAGTCCAGCTTCAAGATTTGACTTGATGGGATGAATAAACCCAGAGTTTGAATCAGGATGGAAATAGAAAGTTACATCCTCTGCACAAATGCCCACTTTGTACCACATGCTTTCAGCTCTGGTTTTGAATGTTAGATAGGTTGGATGTCCTCCGAAGGACAAAAATTCCAAAGAGCACAGTGAAAACCCAGGAGTCCCTGTCCCATAATCCGGGAACAAGAGATCACTAAACAAAATTAATGGGCAGCCAAGAACCATGGCAAGATTTGGAAGAGCGCTGGAAGAGCCTTTAATGACTCTCAGTATCTTTTGTGGCTACATCCCCTCAGGACGTACGTGAATCTCGGGGAGGAATTTTTCTCCTCATGCTATAGTATCTGAGCCAGGGTCTGAGCCTGACAGGTACTGAGCACCCTCAATTCACATGAAGTCGAGTATTCAGCTCTTACAGGATTGAGCCCTTGGCTAGGTCCACTGCAGGAGGGGTAATTTCATCCTTATCTGAAGAGTCAGCTATAGGCCACTGCCCAGGGCTGGCTATTAGGCCAGACTGACTGGCATCACCCGCGCTGCACTGAGATGCATGCTGAGACCCTGACTCTCCCAGCATCCGGTGCAGCATATCCTCCACAGCATGTCCTGTGTGCTCAGTGCTGGAAACCTGCAGGGCGCTGCAGTGACTTTTAATCAAAGAGAGCTGATTTCCCTATTAAGGAGTTACCTGTAGGGTTTGTGATGGACTTTTGCCTGCCTCCTTGTAAGTCTGTTAATTATACAACAGTTTGTTTCCAATTATGCAGCCAATGAAATGGTTAATCAAATCCCCTTTGACGGATGCCTTGACATTTAATTGCAAAAAATTTGCTCTCCTGACAAACTTACCTGGGGAGACAAGATTTCTGTCAGGTTTGTTTTTAAATCAGCTGTTCTGTGTCAGGTGGCACAACGTTAGCCAGCTGGGACTCAGCGCTTCGGACTCCTGGGTGTTGGGTAGATGGGCAATTACCCCTCTTTTATGCATCCATTACCCCTCCCTCGCCATGCCGACTCTTGCCTTCAGCACCCAGCCTCTCCCTGTGCCTTTAGTAATGTCCCAGTTTATGTAAATACCAAAGAAATGTACCCATCCCATCCTCTGATCGGTCACCAAAGCACGAGCTTGTTTAGAGAAATGAGATTCCAATGGAGACATGCCATGTCTGATGTTCCCAATGTTGTGAGCACTTCCCCTGCATAGCAGCGCGGCCTCCCATCGACTGAGGCAGACTTCGTTGAGGCCGCATGCCCGAATGTCTGCCGGGCGTCGCTCCCACGGTGCCGTGTGCCTTGTCTCCACTCCTCCGAAGAGTTGTCATTGGCGGAAACACAGTTAGACAAACTCTCTCTAGCCAGGGGGCTTGCAGCTGGGAAACTGTGAAAGGCCTGTGAGTTTGGGGAAGCACCCACCTGCATGGCTGTTCCTTGCACTCTCAGAGCTGCTGGGTCAGCATTTGGAGAGCAGGCTCTTTTGAAAGGTTTCCAGTGTTTCTTAGCTAATGGCAGCCTGGAAATACCGGAAGAACAATAGCCCTTGTTAGAGTAGTCCTGTCTCCTGTCCTGGCTGGGTCCTGCACGTGCAGAGGCACCTGAAAAATAAAGGCAGGTGAAATGTTACCTGAAGGTTACTGAAGCTGAAGGTGGTGCGGGGGCAAACCCCACCCAGTGCTACTGTTTCCCCAGGGCTCAGGTCCCTTGTCTCCTGTAAGTTTTGTTTGCGCCTTACCTGAGGCCTGTGCAGAACACTGGGGACATAGATGAGGCACTGCCTATCCTGCCAGCCTTCACTTCTGCTCCCAGGTTAGATTGCAAGCTCCTCAGGGCCGGGCCCTGTGTCTTCCCACAGGTTTGTACTGCACGCAGCACAACAAGGCCCTGATCCTGACCGTGGCAGCACAAATAATACCAATACAGGGCTTGGTACTGGTTCCCTTTGAGATTTGGGTGGGTGACTGAGCCAGTTCTCAGTCAGACTGGTCCAGCTGACCCACTGGAGAGCCAGCCTACATCAATCCTGACCAGTCTCACACTAAGACGAGCACTTGATGGCTTGGTCTACACTGAAAAGTTACATTGGCGTAAACCACACTCCTGACCAACACACCTATACCAACAAAAACCACAGAGTCGACACAGCCATGTCAATGGAAGAGAGCTTCCATCAACATAGCTAACTTCACTGGGGAGCTGTTCCTATGGTGACAGCAAAACTCCTTCTGTCAGTGTTGCCTGTGTCTGTGTACTATGTTAGCATTGCTAGGCCAGTATAGTGTCTGTACTGTAGATATACCCTAAGGCCAGATTCTGATCTTGGTTACACCACTGAAAATCCAGAGCTACTCCATGTCTTCAGCTGAGTTGCTCTGGGTTTACATGGCATCATTGAAGCTGGTCCCGAGCCTTTTGGGGCCCCTCATCGCATAGCTGGGAATTCTATTCTGTGGCAGCTGCATACAGACAGACGCTCTATTCATTTGATCGAATTGGGAAGTTAAATAAAACAATCCCTTAGACAGACAGATCAGTGATGTTTGTGTTGGCTAGCATGTCTTCTAATCAACCACCAACTCAATAATGTTATCCCTAGCTCCTTATTAATAAAATCAAATACATCAGCCAAAACCCAGAGATTTAAATAGACACATAGAGAAGGCAAGATTTTCAGACATGACTAGTGATTGTAGATATCTGGTTGAGACACCTTAAAGGGATCTGATTTTCAAAATGCTCTGTGCACCTGCCCTCTTAAAATCAGGCCTTTCTAAGGTGCCCTATACTGGGCACCCCCAAATTAAGGCACCCACAATTGCTAATTATTTTTGAAAATCTTGGTCAGAGTTGTTACCACCTGATGGCCCCTGGTATGTGACAACAGCCAGAATTGGTCCCTACAGACATTTTTTAGTGTTTTGTATAGTCTAGTTTGACACGTCCCCTTGGACCGGGCTTCCATCACATCTCTTAGGAGGCTGTTTCACAGGGGGATGGATGTCACTCTCTGGAAGTTCTTCCTGATGTTCAAGACTGAATTTTCCTTTTCTTCATTTCCTCCTAGTCATAAGCTCATGCTAAATAATTTCTCTTCATCTTGGGCTTTAGACCCCTCCCATGCTTTTTTCATATGCTTTTCCCCATAGCGGTCACTTAGCCCAGTGGTTCTCAACCTTCCTAGACTTCTGTACCCCTTTCGGGAGGCTGGTTTGTCTTGTGTTCCCCAGGTTTCACCTCACTTAAAAACTACTTGCTTAGAAAATCAGACGTAAAATACAAGTGTCACAGCACACTGTTGCTGACAAATGGCTGACTTTCTCATTTCTACGATACAATTATAAAATAAATCATGACCTCCCCCCCAGGTTCAGAAACCCTGATATAGTAGATAGAGCAGTATAAATGAGTCACTGTCTGTAAGAAATTTTAGTTTGTACTGACTTGCTAATGCTTTTCATGTAGCCTGTTGTAAAACTAGGCAAATATCTAGATGAGTTGATATACCATCTGGAAGACCCCTGCTCGAGAACCACTGGCTTAGCCCCTATTTAGCTATTTTAATAACTCCCCCTAGGTCAGTCTCTCCCACCTGTGATCAGATTTTGTTGCTTTTCTCTGAATTCCCATCATTGGCCCTATCTTCCTGGCGAGGCAAAGCTCGGGAACAAGCGCAGCAGTGTGTTTTACCTTGACTGTTAGTGAGGGGCTGGCAGCTGCCTCCTGGAAGCTATGGTGGCATTGGTGGACCTGAATTCCTTTCCCACCTTCTCTTTCTAGGTTGCAAATAACAGTACCACCTTTTCTCATCCTTCCTTGCTCATCCTTTCTCCTCTCTTTTCTCCCCTGCCAGATTTTAGCTGCTTTAGAGAAGGATGAACAGGCCCGGAGGCAACGGCTGAGGAGTAAGCTGGAGCAGGCAATTGACACAATGGCCCTAAGCAGCTGAAAAGGCCAAGGCAGCCCTGACAGTTTTCTAGCAGTGGATACTACAAGAGAGAGGGCCAGCAAGAGGCATCAGCAGAGTACTTTGGGTCCAGAGCCAAATGAACATGCGGAGCCCGCCGCATCTCGAAATTCTTAACACAACCAAACAAGGAAACGTACCACCGTATCAAATCCAATCCAATCAGACATATCCAGAGACCTTGCAAAAGGGATGGCGTGGGCTGGAGTGCAAAGGAGCCAAGAAGAACTGCAGGGAGCTTGCAGCGCATCGGCACAGCTGCTCCACCTGGGGGATGTCCCCGATCTGGCGATGGAGGGTCAGGGACTGCACTAACTTCAAGGGCAACATGTCTGATGATGTTGTTTTTAGCGCAGGGAGGGTGGGCGGGGCGTTTGTTTTTTCTGTACTTGACTCGCTCCCCCTTCCTCCCCACCTGCCTCCCAGCTCTTCGCCCCATCCCTTCCCCCTTCTCTCTCTCCCTCTCTCTCCCTCCCTCCTCCCCATCCCAGCTCTCTGGCCTTCTGCCATTAGTGTTAACTGCTATATTTGCACAATTTACAAGAGAAAAACAAAAAAAAATTAATTTAAAACAAAGTATAACGCAAAGGGCAAGGGGACGGGAGGTTCTAAATTTTGCAACAAACTAACATGAAAAAGGGGTTTTAAAAAATAACTCAAAGAACCGATCCTGGGAGGAGAAGGGTGGGGGTGGGCGGGGAGTGGGAGACAAGTCCCGTAGCCTTGGGGTATTTCATAAAATTTGTCCTGTGCCATGTTTGGTTTGAATGTTGTTTAGTGCAGAAAGCAAAACAGAATTTTTTGTTAGCTGAAAACAGCTCTAATTTACATGCTGCTTAAGTGGTGTCCGAAGGTCACAATCCAAGAGGAGGAAGAACAGAGAGGGGAGACGATCTTTGGGGCCTTTTCCCAGGGATCGGCCGGTGCTGTGAATCATGGCGGGAGAGTGGCGTGGCATGGTGTCGACTTCATCCTTGTTTTTATTTGCACGTTGCTATTTCTGTGTGGGGCAGGACAATGCAGATGAAGGAGGAGAATCGTTGAGCTCTTTATAACCAGAGCTTGTGCTCCATCCTCTCTTGTGAAAGGGGAGTTTCCTGGTAGCATTCCCTGGTGGTGGTTGGTGCTGTGAGGGGTGTCTGGGCCATGGAGAAGCCCTCAGGGGCCTTTCAGGCTGGGAAGCCGTTGAAAACAGACCTTGCAATTGGGCGTCTCCATGACTCCAAGTGCAGGTAGATGACTGTAGTGGGGAGAGAAAAGGAGGACTTGTGGCACCTTAGAGAATAACAAATTTATTTGAGCATAAGCTTTCGTGAGCTACAGCATCGGATGAAGTGAGCTGCAGCTCACGAAAGCTTATGCTCAAATAAATTGGTTAGTCTCTAAGGTGCCACAAGTACTCCTTTTCTTTTGCGAATACAGACTAACACGGCTGCTACTCTGAAACCTGTAGTGGAGAGGTTAATGTTCTGGAAGCTTGAGCTCGCGCTACATCCAAGTGAATTAGGAGCAAAGGGCTTTCAGACACAAACAGGGGTAGCGTGAAGGGAATGTCAGCATGGGGCTTTAGCATCCTGCCCGTCTTTGCCTCCCTTGAGAACGTTTCCTTGTGACACCCGTAGCGGCCTGAGGTGCTGAGCATCTCAGCGCATTTGCAGCTCTTGGTTTTCTGTAAAGCAGCCTTAATGAGGCCACTGATGGCAGCTGGCTTGCACTCCAGCTGGGCTCTGAAACCTCTCCAATCCCAGGGTTCTCCCAGAAGTACCCAGCAGGTTCCCGCTTTTAAAGCAGTTGGAGACAGTAGTCAAACATACTCTTTTTTTTTTTTTTTTATAGCAAGGAGCTAGGTGTGAGGTGCGGGGAGCTGTCAGCCTGCCACTCTGCTGTAACTAAGCCTTAACCCACTGCAGCCTAGCCGTCCAATTACAAGCATTTTTGTCCGGAGCTACATCAGTGGATTTGTTTCCGGTTAGGCCTAACCGATCCCAGGAAAGGGGAAGAGGATGGGGGGTGTGGGGTTGGCCCTGGAATTTTCACTGCATGGTAAAACCATTTTTCGTGGTCCTCTTTTTGTGCTGGTGTAATGGAAGGGCCCGGATCACCCGGAGAAATGGTTTAGATCCTTATTTCTCTGCAGAAATCTTTCAAAGATCGGTGATGCCGTATAAGGCTTTTCTCTGTAGCTGCACTTGTTCTGGAGGAGCCACCTGGGGCAGAGGGATGTATGGGACGTAACCTCTGATGGAACGAAAGCAGAAAAAGAAAAGATCTAGACTTGTGTCTAGTTGGTTATGGGCTTAGAGGGCAAACCCTGAGTGGTGATTGCCTTAGCTCTCCAGATTGGAGTTCCCCGCGTACTAGGCTGTCTCAGATCCCTGCTGCTACTGTGTACGCTGTTGGCACAAAAGGTTGGAGAGGGTTCTGTAAACTAAGCTCTTCGATGAGCTCGCCATGGGCTGATTTAACCACTCACCCCACTGTCCCCAAGCCCCAGGAGCGAGTGTGTGTGTGGTGTCTGTGCACAGCTCACACAGTGGTGATGGTAGTTATCCAGATAGTTACGTGCTTAGGTACTAGGGTGAAGGGCGCAACAGAAACCCTCTGATAGATAATCAGAAGACAGCGCAAAAGGGAGGGCAGGAGGGACTGTGGGGTTTCTGCTGTGGCTGCCATGTTGTATTTTGGTGGTGCTACATGTCGCTCATACCTCCACTGTGTGTGTACACATACAACCACCCAGCACCTCTATGTCCCACCGGAGCCCTCGCGTGGCATCACTCAGCCATGGTTGGAAAGGGCCCTGAAAATCCACAGGGCTGATTTCCAGCCCCCTCCCTGAGGAACGAATGTTTTACAAAGCACCTGAGAATTCTCCTTTTAGCCTTTATTAGCCTGCCGAGAGCTAGGTGAGGAACCAAAGCATTCTGACTTGGCCGGCTCTACAGACCCCAGGAAACCAAATACACGCCGGGATCTGATGGGGTTTCTGCCCAGAATGTACCTCTCTTTCCCCTCTCCTTACTCTTTCTTCTCCTCTTGCTCTCTTCCCACCCCCCACCCCTCTGTTTTTTTGGATGATTGTTCCATTCTCTCATTTCACTGGAAACCCAGGGATCCATCTCCTTTGGAAGCCTCTGCTTGGCGCATGTCAGATCCTCATGGCTTTATTATTTAAAGAAACAAAGGTGCCGAGCCGCTGCCCAGACTCAGAGCAGGTGACCAAAACCTTCTATAAACTTACAATTTTCTTTTGCATACAGTACTGCGAATCTACATTGCTGTCTGGGCCAAGGAGGGGCCCACACCATGCCAGAGGTGGGCTACTGAAAATTTTTTAAAAAACCGGCTCGGTTTCTATCCATTCCCTTAGATTGCAAGTAAGGGGCGGAGGGGGGGAAATAATGAAGTTTTTAATTAAAAAATAGAGTGTGTATATATATATATATATATATGTGGTTACAATCTAATTCTTGTGCCCCAGTGGGGTGCTGTATAGTTAACTGAAGGAGAAACAAACCAATATTAAATATTAAATGGATTTACACAGCCAGTGGAAAATACCAAATGATCTGGAAGAAATTTCCAAGCATTTCTCACCAAGCAGAACAATCTTTTGAAGCCTGCACATCTCTAATTACGTTGTAATTTTGTTTTTTGAATTAAAGAAGAGGAGACGGAGAAGATGATTTTAAAAAATAAAACAACAAAAAAACAAAAAACAAAAAATTTTAAAAAAGATTAAATACCCAACCCAACCTGAGCCATCTCCGGAGTTGTGGGACCTGTGGGCTGTTGCATGACTGTGCTAGATTTTAGTCTGAGTTGAACTTTTTAAGGAACAAAAACAAAAAACTGCAAGTGTTGAATACTAGAGGTTCGTTTAGACCCTTTCTGTTACATTTTGGAATTAATTTGTCACTTTCTCATCAAAGACAAAAATTAATTTGACTTCAACGGTTTACTTCTCAAAATGGTACTCAGACCCTTAAAGGACAGCTATGTGCCAGCGGGCCCCCCAAAGAGGCAACATCTGTTTCACTTGCTCCCTTGGGATCTCCTTCAGCAGTTGCGAGAGGGAAGGAATCCTCAATTGAAACTGGGCTGTGGGCCATGAAACATTGCTTTGTGGATACGCTAGAAAATGAGGGCCAGATCCTCAGCTGGTGTAAATGGGCAGAGTTTCATTGAAATCAGTGTCTTTTAAGAGACGAGGGGCACGTTGATCTAAAGTTTTTCCCATTTCTCTTTCTTGCTGTGTTGCTCTGGTTGAAGCATGTTCGAGGCCAGTGCCACCAACCTAGCTAGGAATTTACACTCATCACTGTGGTATCTTGGCCAAAATAACCCACATTAGTGGGAAGGGCATTTCTGTGGTGAGGCTGCTTTATTATCTTTAGCCCAAGAATGACTTAAATCAGTAACCAGTTGTTTTTAGATCCTCCAGCTACATCAAATAGGAGACAGTTTTTATGTAGACAATTTCTAGGCTGTAATTACACCGCACCTGGTCTTTAATTAGGTAGAAGGTATATATGGGTGGGAGCCCAAAGGCATTCTGGACTTGAGTTTTGGTTCAGCCACGTGAGAGATGGGGATGAGGGGAACAGTGAAGTCTCGATTCAGATCTGGATCCAAAGCTGAAATGCAGGCCTGTCTTGGCTAGAGAGGGACTCCGTTCAGACCAGGTGGACAGGCGGGTGCAGTTCAGCCTGCCTGCACTTCTACCTGACCTTCCAGCCATTGGAAGTGAGCTCTGTCTTTTACTGAGTTCCTGTGTGTCCTCCTCCCTTTGTTGCTGTAGGGACCTAGCTTCTACCTGCATTTCTCCTTTCCAGTCAGTCTGAGTCATATTTCCCCCCCCCCCCGATCCCCCCTGCCCTTGTGCTGACAAATTGTGAGGCCACCAGTGGCCTCACATGAATCAGGCAGGAGGAGACAGCTAAGAAGGAAGGGAGACATGGGGCCGCTGTGTGTGGATTTTAAATAGTAGGAGCGCAAGTCCACGCTGGTGTGTAACAGGATATTGGTATTTTTATAGCTTGACTGACTTGAGCCCCACATCTGCCTGCGCTGGCGTGTGCCCCTCTGATGGTGATCCTGGAGCCCAGGGTTCCCTGTAGGGCGTTAACTCTGGCCCTGGGAATAGGCACAGCTTCCAGGGCAGGGCAGCCTCCTCTTCCCCCTCCCCTGCACTCATCTTGGCGTGGCATTTCTGGCAGGTGTGTTTATCAGTTTCTTCCACCAAAGATCCATCCCAGCACATTCCCACCTTGGAAACAGTAGGCCCGGCGCAGCCAGGCCCAGATGTTGGTGAGGTCAGACAGCATCTCCATGACTTGAAAGATTCTTAAGAAAGGGACTTTTTTTTTAAACACTTCACTTTTGCTAAGTTTTCAGGTGCTACTTTTAGCCTTTCACATCTAACGCCCAGGGTGCTTGATCATGCTCAGACTTCTGCCTGCTGCCTCAGAGCCCCCCCCCCCCTTTGCCCCCAGAACTGGCATCCTCACCTTGCTATCCAAACAGGAACCAGGGGAATGGGACGGGGGCAGCAAAGTGGAGACCTGCAGGCTTTGGCTGTGTAGGTTCTTCCAAAACATCCTGCTAGGAATGAAAACAGGGAGGGACATGCTTGCCAGAGCTCATGCCTGCTCATCTTCTCTCAGCACTGAAGCCTGAGACTTTGGGCTTTGGATGGCTTTGGGTGGCTCCTGCTTTGCCCGATGCTGGTTTTGGAGAATAGACCATAGGGATCAACACTGCATTGGCCCAGGGTGGAAATGACCATGTGGCTGTTTCCATCTCGGTTATCTTCTGATTTAGGACAATATTCACACACTTCCTTTCAGTTCAGTTTTAGATTTAAAATGCAGCCAAGCCATGGAAATGCCCCTCTCCACCCTTCTATTGAGAATGAGCCCACTGCCCGCTCAGCAGCTGGCCAGCTCACGGGAGCTGAGTGGCCTTGCTCTCTGGCATATAAGCAAAGCTGTGTTCTCTTTGAAGGAACCACAGCGCACAATTAGCTGCCCTTTAAGAAAGTGGGGGGAAAACCAACAACAAAAGGCAGAAAACTTTAATAGTAACATACAGAGTCCTGAAAACTTTATGTGATTGTTTCAGACTTGAAGCAACTGTGCCAGTGTGGCTGGTCGACACCCTTCGACCGTGTAAATATCCTGCTATTTCCTATTTTAATGTTCTTCAGATTTAGTACTTGTAAATAAACACGCGCATCAAGGAGAGATTAAACATTTTTGCTAAATAACATGACTTGCCTGGGTTTTTACATGGCATGGGGAGGGGAGGGATCCAGGACTGGCAATACCTCATGTTCCTTAGATAATGCCTTCCGTCTCACGACCGTGATCAGCTGAGCATGGAACCCAGGAAATCTGGCTCCTAGTCCTCTGCTCTAACAATGACACATCCTTCCTCCCCCACTAACCACCATACCCCATTGCCTTCCCCACCAACTGATTGACAGGGGCACACGTGAGGATCTGTACCTGACCTAGTGCTCCCTGAGCTTGGGGCCAGGTGGGAGAGAAGTGGGCCCCATCCGTGGAACTCTTGCAGGAAAATGATTAAATGAATGGGGGAATTGCCTCTGTCTCTTGTCCCTAAACATTTATAACACACCTATCACTTTGGAGTCTTTGGTCAGTGCCAAGAAAGGATTATTCTGCACCCACCCCAGCCCTGAAGCCCTGATCTTCAGTAATGCAAGTTCCTGGGGGAAAGAGGGTCTCCCTGAATGCCAAAGCTAAGAGCCATGGAGATGGAGGGAACAGTCTTTCGAAGGTCCTGGGACCAACCCAGGGTTAAGGTCCAGGCAGAGATGAAGGCTCCTGCTGCCTGCTCCTCTTCACCAGGGGAATGGCTCGGATTCCAGGATGAATGGCAGAGAAGGGCTGTCCCTCCTTCACAGCCCACCACGTGGCAGCAGGGGGAGTCCAAAGGAAATAGGGGTTGAGACAAGATGGGATCTGGTGGTTGTTGCACTGACTGGGCTGAATTTCTGTGCCGGAGAAGTGAGGGGCTGACAGCAGTGACGCATACAATGCATTGTGCAGGCATGGGCTGGGCTGTGCTCCACACTCCGGACTTGCAGCACTCCCAGCTAGTCCAGTCCTGGAGGTACCCACTCAGCTGTGCCACTGCACTGCAAAGCACTCTTACTCCTGCCCTGGGCCCCCCTCCACACCCTCCAGGGGCACCCTCATCCTTGCTCTACCTGTCATTACTCCCTCTGTTCAGGCAACACAAGTCGAGATGCCTTCCGTCACTTTCCTGAAGAGGACAGCCTCCTCGAAGTACTGGAAGCCCACAGTTCTCCACTCCGGCCTTGTCCGCTCACTGGCTCTCGCCATTGGGAGGTATCGATGCTCTCTGTGGGCTGTCTGGCTGGATGATTCCCATGTGTACCTCTCAGAGAGCTTCCACCCTGCTCACTAATCACCTCTTCCAAGATGGCACATCCACTTTGGAGGTGCTCAGGGAAATGAGGGGCCAAGGCAGCTGCTCCTGGAGACAGCCGGTGCTGCATCTTCCTGGGAACATCTGAGACACTGAATTGCTATGCTGACTGTGGAGTACCTGAGAACCCGGCAGAGGTCAGGAGGCATCTGAAGCCAGGGATTTTGTTTGCCTGACCTCCCAACCCCCAATCATTGCTGGGCCATGTTGGCTCAGTGTCATTGCCAGAACAACCACCTGGACCCACCCTGCAGCCCACTCACACCGATCCCTGTTCGCAGAGCCGTGTCCCATTGCATTGCGCTGCAGGCAGGCACAGAGGCACCTGTGTGGTGCCCGCAGAGGTGGGTGCTTTTCTAATGCTAACCTGGAAGTGACACAGAGTCAGCACTGCTTCTAGGGACTGAGGAGACCCTCTGTTAACTTTCACTGCCTTGCAGCTCGTTGCCCCTCTCACCTTCACCAGGACTGTCTACCTGCAGCTTTCACAAATCATGGGTCAGAACCTCTGAAATCCTAAAACCGGCTTTAGAATAATAGAATAGCAGGGTCGGAAGGGACCTCAGGAGGTCATCTAGTCCAACCCCCTGCTCAAAGCAAGACCAATCCCCAATTTTTGCCCCTGATCCCCAAATGGTCCCCTCAAGGATTGAACTCACAACCCTGGGTTTAGCAGGCCAATGCTCAAACCACTGAGCTATCCTCCCCCTAAAAATCATAGGATTTTTTTATAAATACATCTTTGGTTCTTTGTACCTGTTTTCTGCACCTTGCTTTCTGCATCAAGCTTTTCTCTGCAACCACCAGGGCTAGAAACGTCTTAAAAAGCTGAGCATCTCCCCTAATCACAGGATTCCTGAAGCTGGGGCTTCCAGAAAAGCTCCCCTTGCTGTGAGATTGGGGATAAGGTGGTGAGCATTGACGCCGGTGCTTCAAACCCCCTCGGAAGCAGTGACAGCCCAACAAGGGCCAACTGCAACTTTTAACAGTGGGGCGGGGCAGAGGCATTACCATTCTGAGCCTGCTGAGTGAATTAATCTGCCTTCTGTGCATAGTGCTCGTTGCATCCATCGCCCTTCTCATCCGTCAGTAAAGTGCTCACCATGGCCCCTCCACACGGGCCTGTTGAGTGATCAGCAGTGTCAAAGCTCGCTGTGAGGGCTACAGGAAATGGTGGCTCCATGTCCCTTCAGCAAACACTCCTCCTCCTTTATCAACACTTTCCTTGCTGTTACTTTCTGTAGCGGGCCCTTTAAGGCTGCTTGCTTTGCTCTTCCGGCTCCTGTGGGGATTGCCTTTTCCTTTTGGGTTCTACCAGATCTGCCCCTACCTGGTGCAACTCCCTGATAAAACTGAGCTCTCATCTGGCACTTCTGATCCAGTGATCTCAACAGCACTTCAGATAGGAGGTCAGTAGCATGAGCCCCCTTTTACAGATGGGAAAAGTGAGGTGCAGTTCCACAGCTCTCTCCTCAGGGGAGTATAGAGCTCAGCTCCAGCCCACCGCTACCCCATCTTACTCTCTCTTCCTTTCACCCTCTTGCAGGAGGTGGGGTTCAGCAGTGTTGGGGTCAGGCAGGAACAAGGAGCAGAGAGGCCTGCATGTGCCTGCCCCACAGCGTGATAGTTCTGAGTCCCAGCACACTGCGCCGACGTGAGGCACCTCTCTGTCCATTCTGCAGTGGCCTGGCCATGTGTGGCACCTCAGACAAGGCCCTGGGACTGAGGAGCTGACAAGTTGAGTGGCTAACCTAGGCAAGGCATTGACCACCCCCCGCCATCTCCAGGGTGAAATGCAGGTGACATGGGTCCTGGGAGAAGAAGACAGCTGGGGAGATGGCCTCTGAGCTAACCCCAGCTCTGTGCAATCACCCGGAGCTCTGAAACGCAGCCCTGCTCTGGGCCTGGGGGGTGGGAGGTTACTAGGTGTGATGGGCATCCAGCCATGTGCTGTGCTGATGGGATAAGGCAACATTTCCCTATTGCAGCTGGGGCTCAAACAGTGTGTGTAAATCCCCAGTGGTCTGGAGCCCTTCCTGAGGGTCCATGAGCCAGTTCGACACTCAAGCAGTGGACTGGGGGATGGCTGTACTGGGTAGAGTCCAGCTGGGGGTCTCTCTCCCCACCACAGACTGAGAGAGAACCCATTTCCCTACAGCCATCCCAAAGGAAACCTAGCTAGTCACTAGCCAACCCCTGCCATTTAAAAGTGGCCAGTCTAAACGAACCCCAGCAACTGGGGCCAGCTCGGTTCATTCCAAACGGCACCTCTAGATCCAGCTCACAAACCGAACTGCTCCCGTCCGATCCCCTGGAGAACCTAAGGTAAGACACTGGCTGGGGGAAGGAGGAGGGGCCTAGAGGGGGCTTCATGAGTCTTTTCCATCTCTTACATGACTGATTTTCCAAGGGTGGTTTATTAAATTCTTTTAAACAGCTTTCAAAGCCCCCGGGCCTTGTGATCACATGCAAAGGAAACAAATCAATTCCACTGAGACAGCAAAAAAAAGAAAGAAAAAAAAAAAGGTAAATAATTGGCAAAGTTCAGTATCTAGTTACCAACTGCTGGGCTCAAAAGAAGCCAGTCAAGGCCCTTTGAAGTGTGTGTGTGTGTTGGGGGTGGGGTGGGGGCACACTCAAGGTATTTTAATGCTTCTCTCTCCTGCTAGCTGCTTCTCTTTTTCAGCTGTTGACTTTTGGCGTGTGTTGTTTTAGTCTATGTCTACACTGTGTAGCTGCTCTATGCCAGCGGGGGAGACCTTTCCTGATGGCATAATTAAACCATCCCCAACGAGCAGCGGTAGCTATGTTGGCAGGAGATGCTCTTCCCCTGACATAGCGCTGTCCACGCTGGAGTTTTTGTCGGTAAAACGTATGTCGGTCAAGGGTGTATTTTTTCACACACCCCCCGACTGACAAAAGTGCTAGTGTAGACATAGCCTTAGTCTCTGATCTGGGCCACCAAGGCCTGGTCTACACTGGGGAGGATCGATCTAAGATAGGCAACTTCAGCTACGAGAATAGCGTAGCTGAAGTCGACGTATCTTAGATCAACTTAGAATCACTTACTTCGCGTCCTCGCGGCGTGGGATCAACAGCTGCTGCTCCCCCGTCAACTCTGCTTCCGCCTCTCGCCCTGGTGGAGTTCCGGAGTCGACGGCAGAGCGATTGAGGATCGATTTATCACATCTACACTAGATGCGATAAATCGATCCCCGATAGATCAATCACTACCTGCCGATCCGGCGGGTAGTGTAGACTTGGCTCAAGGCTGTTCCTCCTTTCTCCTTTGCTTTGCCAACCTCAAACAGGGCCAGTGCTAACCTCTGTGCATCCTGCCCATGACTGGCCTAGTCCACCTTCCCTTCCCATCCCCTGCTCTACCTGCCTTTGACCAAGAGTCCAACCCCTTCCTTTGGACTGCTACTGTGGGTCTCGGCCAAGGCTGTTCCCGCTTCCCTCTGTCTGCTGCTCCTGGCTTTCACCAAAGCTGATCCATCTCCCTTCCAACTCTTCTACCAGGTGTTGGCCAAAGGCTTAGGCTGTCCCCTCCCTCTGCGCCACAGTGTTGGCTCACTGCTGCCTATTTCATTTTCTTGTTCAGTTATCTGCTCACCTGGATAGCATCATAAGGGCAGCTTCCTTGCACCTGCTTTCAATTCCTAAGAACATAATGAGAGGTTTAAACTGCTTTCCTCGGCGTCGTTCTCCGCCACTAGTAACAGACATTGATTACATTTCAAATGCATTGTTTTCAAGGAGTCATTTAAAAAAGAAAATCCCACGGCCACCAGAAGGGAATCTAGATCAATGTGACAAACTAGTCAAAATTTATCCTCTCTGGCAGGCCGGATACACTACAAACAGGCATTTAAGGATGGCTTTATTATTTAAGAAATGTGCTCCGTGCCCTACTCCATGGCATGCTTTCTCCTTGAAAGAGGCTAAAGGAGAAGACAAACCTGACTGAACAATAAGCAGGAAACTTAGAGACCACCTGTACATAGACACCATGATCTTCGGTGAGGATTGAACCTCAGCTCTTTAGAGCCAAAGGTACAAGCCTCTGCCACATGAGTAAAGGAGTAACTCCACCAGCTAGCTATACATAGTAGGCGCTTATCCTTGCTAGGGCTAGCCACGAGTGGAGACATACACGATCGCACACACTAAGCCAGTGTGTCACACAAGTATCTGGTATAACTGCACAGTTAAACTCCAGTTAGTCCAACACCCAGCAGCCTGCCTTCTGAGCAAGGGCAACCAACACATTCCGTTGGCTCCCTTCCGTTCCTGAACTGCTTCGAGGGCCCGGTCCTGCTATTTAAGCCCTCCGACAGCTTTAAATCCTCTTTCAGCCTGGCCTTCCTCTCTATCCACAATGTACCAAGCCAGCTGAGCCCAACAGGTAAACGCTGGCTGATGGAGACCAGGATGAGGACTCGTGGGAATTGACTTGGGACTCAGTCCTTCCTCATTGAATCAATGCGAGCGTTGCCACTGCATTTGGTAGGAGCTGGATCAGACCTTTGGTGAAGGACCCTTGTTGGTGGAACCCTTTCCAGCCAGAGGTCAACATGACCCCCCCCCCCATAAGGTCTATAACAGGGATCTCAAACTTAAATCACCACGAGGGCCACATGAGGGCTAGTACATTGTCCCAAGGGCCGCATCACTGACACCTTTCCATAGAAAGATACAAAAGCCCCCAACTCTGCCCCCAGCCGTGACCCCACTCCACGCCTTCCATGAGGCCCTGCCCCTGCCCCGCCTCTTCCCACCCCGTCCCCGCCACCATTCCAACCCCTTCCCTAAAGTCCCCACCCCAACTCCACCCCCTCCCTGCCCCTATTCCAACCCCTTCCCCAAATCCCTGCCCCTGCCCTGCCTCTTCTCCGCCTCCTCCCCTGAGCAAGCGGCTCCCTGTTCCTTCCCCCTCCCTCCTAGAAAGTGCTAAGCACCGCCAAACAGCGGTTTGGCATTGGGAAGCACCTGGAGGTAGGCAGAGGAGTGGGGATGTGGCACGCTGGGGGTGGCAGGGGAGGGGAGCTTGGTGGCAGCAGGAAATAACTTGGGGGGGGGCAGATGGGGGAGGGAGCTTGGCGGGCCACAGCAAATAACTCGCAGCCTGCGGGCCATGTGTTTGAGACCCCTGGTCTATAATGAGCCCCACCTCTCCACACAAGCTTTCCCTCAATGATGGCTGAAGAATGGTTTGGTGCAGAGTGTGGTAGATGGCTGATGAGGAGAGGGAGCAGAGGAGAAAAAACAAATCCCCGGAGAAACACGTCTGCCTCAATTTATCAGTCAATCAAATACAACAAGATGGTGAGTGTGAGGACAGGGAGGGAGCTTTGGATGAGCAAGGGTTGCCAAGTTTCTAATAGCACAAAACCGAACACCCTAGCCCCGCCCCCTTCCATGAGACCCTGCCCCTTCAAGGCCCTGCCCCACACTCCCTCCATACCCCCTCCCTCCATCGCTCACTCTCCCCCACCCTCACTCACTTGCTCATTTTCACCAGGCTGGGGCACAGGAGGAGGGGAGGGCTCCAGCTGGAGATGCGGGCTCTGGGATTGGGCCAGAAATGAGAGGTTCAGGGTGCAGGTGGTGGCTCCAGGCTGGAGGTTGGGGTGCAGGAGGGGGTTTGGGGTGCGGGCTCCAGGCGGTGCTTACCTCAGGTAGCTCCTGGTAAGTGGCAACATAACTCTCCGGCTCCTAGGCAGAGGTGTGGCCAGGCAGCTCTGTGCACTGCCCCCCGCCGCCTGCAGGAGCCGACCCTGCAGCTCCCATTGGCCATGATTCCTGGCCAATGGGAGCTGCAGAACTGGCGCTCGGGGCAGGAGCTGCGCACGGATCCCCCATGGCCCAAGGAACATTAGGAGCCGAAGGGACATGTCGTCACTTCCCGGGAGCCACGCGGAACCAGGTAGGGAGCCTGCCAGCACCGCACCAACCGACTTTTAACGGCCCAGTCAGTGCTGACCAGAGCTGCCAAGGTCCCTTTTTGACGGAGCGTTCTGGTCGAAAACCGGATACCTGGCAACCCAAAAGTTCAGGGACATAAACACAGGTTTTACCCACAATTCCTGGGCTGGGAATCTCCTGGGAATAGGCTTTTTCCCACAAGATTTCCATAACTTTCTGCTAGGCCAGTGCTGTGAGAAGGGCCTTCCCTAGCATTATGATAGCCCTTGTGGCCCAAACAGTGCTGGGTAGGCCTCAAATGAAAAACAAGGAGGGAAAGTAGAAGGCAAACTTTCTGGAAGTTTCCACAAAGCCTGGGGTTTAGGGTAAAGGCTCACGGGGCACAGAGCCGAAGGAGCATGTTCAATTTTTTTTCTTCATTTTCCCTTCCCTTCTGATGTGTGAAATACCCCACACAACCAGGGGAAATTAATCAACAAATTTCCCAATCCTGGAAACTCTGATCCTGCTCCAATCTGCTCCCATACTGGGGGGACTGGTTGGCTTGGGGGGCAGGGAATGGGATACAGGGCCTTTACCATCTAGGGGCCGCTGGATCCAGCAAATTATTCTCCAGAGGCAAATGCCTGCACTCAAGCAGAGCTCACTGCAGGATCAGGGTGTAATTAACACGCCAGGGGAAATGATGAAACTGACTCTATGGACAGATCTGTCCAGTACATGAGGTAAATAACCTGAAAAAATACAGAACAGTGTTTTCTTCTCTAATCTCTTTCTTTTAGGAATTTTAAGTATTACTTGGGAACGCCCGCAGGTTAAAACAGAAACCTCAACCTCTCAGGTATGATTTTTTTTTTAAGGTGATGCTGTTCCTTCAAAGTTGCAGTTAAAAATCAACAACAAAAAACAAGACATGCATAAGTTAAAGTACTTGGGGCGAATGTTAAACTATCGTTGTTACACATATCCTGTATATTTTATAGTGTACATTTTGCTCTTCTACATTTTATGGTATACAGTTTACACTGGACATAAACAGTAATATGCTAAGCTATGCACTTCATCCAAAAACCAGGAGTATAAAATGCTACATATTTCTAACATGGAGGAGTTAATGTTGCTGTTGCAACCGTAACTTTAGCACTGCCCGACTGTTTGTGATTGGGGACGCTTAATGCTGCATGAGTGTAGGTTTTTGCACTTAATTTCCTTTGGCTTTATAAAGAAAGGGGGGGGGGGGAGGGCAGGCCGGGGTGCAGGAAGGATTGTTTGTCGTTGTTAATGTTAGAATTTACTTGGTCTCAATTCAGTTTTGAAATCCTCACCTCAAACAGACGGATGGGTGAGTTTCCATCTCTGCTTTCTGCGAGGCAGTAGTTTCACATTTGTGTCGGCTGCGTCATTGCAGTGGCAAAGCTAACTGAGATGCTGGCTAATAACAACACCTGAGACCGGTCAGACTGTTGTAGGAAGCTGTGAACATTGCCGTGTCCTTAGGATCCCCAATGATTTAGTTTGGGTGAGTGATTTCCTCCTGCCCCTTTACATTAAGCGGAGCTGTGGGACGGGGAGGGCTGTTCGGATGTTTTTATTTGATTGTTTACATTGCAGTAGTCAGTGAGTGTCCACAGAGTTCCTTACAACCTTTCTCATCATAATTATCCCGTAGCAGCACTCACCCATTCCCAGGAACAATGTGTGCTGTCGTGTCATCTTTGTTGCCCCCCATTGCTCGTAGAGTAAGGCTCATTTAGCCCCTGCTGGAGCCAGTCATCCAATAAGGAGAGAAACTCCAACCTTTGTGGGATTTTCAGCCTAGGGGAAAGCCACCTCGGATTGGCTGCCCTCCCCACTGCAGTGCCTCCTGGAGAAGAGAGGTGGGGGAGCAGAAAAAGCCCAGATGCTCAGGGTAGCTTTGGTGAAAAATGGGTGAACTCCTCTCCATTCCTGCGACACTGGGGGTGGGACAGGACTAAAGAACCCATGGAGCTACCCCCCAACAGGCCTGAGGAGGAGGAGGAGAGGGCCTTGCTGCAGCGATCCCCCAAGCCTTGGAGAGGAGGTGAAGAACCCTGTGGAGCAGAGGTACAGTGAGAGGCACGGTACAGGTATGGAGCTGTGGGGAGGGAGAAGTGATGCTTGGCGGGACAGAAGAAGGGTAAAATTTCACGGATTCATAGTTTCCAAGGCCAGAAGGCATCACTGTGATCATCTGGTCTGACCTCTGGTGTAGCCCAAGCCATAGAAGGTCTCCAGAATAGTTCCCAGAGCAGATCTGTTAGAAAAACATCCAGTCTTGATTTAAAATTGGTCAGTGCTGGAGAATCAACCATGACCCTTGGTAAGCTGATATGGGGTGCATAACTGCTGGGCGGGAGCTGAGCAGCTGTGGGGCAGGGCGTGTATAATGAACTGCTTGGCTGGCGGCTGGGCAGATGTGGGGTGGGGGGTGTATAAGGAATTGTTGGGCTGGAGAATGGGCAGATGTGTGGCTGTGTTCTGCCAGTGTAGCTATCGGTACATCCAGGGTCAGCTGCAATCAGGACATTAACGAGAGGGACAGCATGCTGTGTGCACAGTTATCAATGATTCAATGTCAAACTGGGAGGAGGTATCTAGTGGGGTCAGTCCTGGGTCCAGTACTATTTAATATTTTCCTTAATGACATGGATAATGGAGTGGAGAGTACGCTTATAAAATTTATTGACGACGACAAGCAGGGAGGGGTTGCCAAGTACTTTGGAGGGCAGGACTGGAATTCAAAATGACCTTGGCAAATTGGAGATTTGATCTGAAATCAAGAAGATATAATTCAGTAAAGACAAGTGCAAAGTACTGCACCTAGGAAGGCAAAATCAAATGCACAACTACGAAAGGGGGACTAGCTGGCTAGGTGGCAGGACTGCTGAAAAGGATCTGGGGGGTGACCCTGGATCACAAATTGAGTATGAGTGAACCATGTGGTGCAGTTGCAAAAAAGGCGAATCTCATTCTGGGGTGTTTTAACTGGAGTCTTGTATGTAAGACGCAGGAGCTGATTGTCCGGCTTTCCTCAGCACGGGCCAGGCCCCAGCTGGAGTCCTGTGGCCCATTCGGGGCTCCACACTTTGGGAAAGATACGCAGAAATTGGAGAAAGTCAAGAGGAGAGCAACAAAAATGATCAAAGCTTTAGAAAACTGACCTATGAGGAAAGGTTACAAAACCTGGGCATGTTTAGTCTTGAGAAAAGCAGACTGAAGTAGTGACCTAACAGTCTTCACACATGTTAAGAGCTGTTACGATGAGGATGGTGATAAACTGTTCTCCATGTCTGTGGAAGGCAGGACAAGAAGTAATGGGCTTAATCTGCAGCAAGGGAGATTTAGGTTAGATATTAGGAAAATCTCTCTAACTCTGGAACAGGCTCCCAAGGGAGGTTGTGGAATCCCCATCACTAAAGGTTTTAAGAACAGATTGGCCAAACACTAGTCAGGGATGATCTAGGTTACTTGGTTCTGCTTCAGTGCAAGGGGCTGGACTTGGTGACATCTCAAGGTCCCTTCCAGCCCTACACGTTTATGGTTCTATATTACACCATCTTCTGGCATTAATAACACTATTTAAAAGTGGCAGGGTGGCTGTCATCACTTGTTGGTCCACCGAAAGACCTGGCATGACATCCTGACCCCATTTAAGTCAACAGTGAAACTCCTATAACCACAGTGGGACCAGCATGGACCTTCTGGAATTCATCTTCATTTTAAGGTCTCCCAAAGCTCCTCCCAAGGAGGGTTTGGCAGGGACCTGAGCTGACATGTTATTTTATAAAAATCACCCGGTTCCTATATAAAGAGTTCCTTTTCCCAGAATGTTTTGGGACTTGGCAAATATAATGAGAGTGAATTTCCTTCTATTTAACCCTTAATCAACAACTGAAAGTGGCAATAATACAGCCCATCAAGCTTCACTCATCCTGCGATAGGAGTTAAAATATTACTGGCCCAAATGATCATTTTCTTGCAACCACTTTATGCTAGCGAGGCTGCTGTAAGGGGGCCATAGTGCAGCTATAAGGCCTTTCTCTGGGAATTCTCTGGGGACAGAGGGGCTTCTAGGCCTGGCACAAAGCCAGCTATGCTCCCCTTCTCCTGGCAGGGAACAGAGACAGGCGAGAGAGCACAGGATGGGGCATGGCAAGGACAGACTTCTAAAGTTGCATAGAGGCCATGAAGTAGAAGGACAAGTTAAGGCAGCACTGAGGGCTGCCCTAGGCTGCATCCTGGGCTGCACCAGCCCCCTCAGGCCCTGAACAGGGGAGGCACAAACTGCACCCCTCAGTCCCTGCACTGATGCTCGGTGCCAACGTGGGGATGAATCCAGGCGTGGCAACTCCCAGCATTCAAAATTCATGAGTCAGGCAACCCAAAACGATCAGATTGGCTTAAAAATCATGACTCTTTCATTTTTAAATGATCTTTTTTGGTTCTTTCTTCTTTTTGGATCGTTTGGGTGCGCACGGGTCATGTTTCCACGCTGGAGGACAAGAAACGTAGTGGTTTAAAAAATGAAAAGTGGAGTCTCACATAATCACGTGATTCCAGGAGGTGGGACTTACAAAAAACAACCACCAACAAATCTGGTGAGACCCCAGGATAAAATGGCGAGCGTCAGCCACCCTGTGAGTCTGTCCCTGTGCCCTAGCGCAGGGGAGGCCAACCTGTGGCTGGAGCTACAGGTGCCAACTTTCCAATGTTCTGGGGGGTTCTCACTGCTCAACCCCTGGCTCTGCCACAGGCCCTAGCCCCACCTCACACCTTCCTGCCCCCTCCCCCGAGCCTGCCTCGCCCTCACTCCCCCCACCCCCCAGAGCCTCCTGCATGCCACGAAACAGCTGATTGGGAGAGAGGGGGAGGCGCTGATCAGCGGGGCTGCAGGTAGGCAGGAGGTGCTGGGAGCGGGGTGGGGGGAGCTGATGGGGGGCTGCTGACGTATTACTGTGGCTCTTTGGCAACATACATTGGTAAATTCTGGCTCCTCCTCAGGCTCAGGTTGGCCACCCCTGCCCTAGCGTGTGGGCGTATGCAGTAGCGTGCGTATAGATACCCACGCGCTGTCTCTGAGATGGAGCACCCCAACTTGTCTAATTCTGTTGGGAATGGCCTGCATTAAGACTGCTATCTTTATTTGTCCTGATCGCTTTTATTATCTTAATTAAATTGTCAGAAGAGAATATTGAAGGTCTGTGCTCTCCAACCCAGCCCCCACATTCTCCAGGCTCTCCAGCGGCCTTCTGGTGAAACCAGAGTCACCGGGGGTTAGATAGGAGGGAGATTTATGCTGTCGCCGGGGTAGCAAGAAGCACATCCGGGCAGGTTATTTATTTGCCTTCGCCATTTTCCCCAGGAGCAGAGCACATTTTATCTGCCTGGCCTTTAAAAGAAAGAATCGAAAAAGCTTCCCCTCCCAGCTGTGTGAAAGGTGTGTGGCATTTGCAGTGCACGTGGGTCCCCACGCCCTGGGCCTGCTCTCTCAATCACATCACAGGTGCCCGCATCACAAAAAACGCCGGCGCAATTGACACTGGCCGGCAGCACCTGCAAAGAGGCTGAGTGGGTGGGAAGAGAGACTTCCCGTCTCACAGCAAGAGCTGTGTGTTGGCTGTCGGCACAGAAGCCCACTGCTGGGAGAGGAATGGGGAGGAAACCTGCCTGGCTGGGCCTGTCCTGGGGATACATTGTGGTCTCCCAGCTCTAGGGCTGGCAATGTGGCTCTCTCCGCTGGCCCTGAGAGAGGCAGAATCTCCCCCCTCTTCCGGATGTTCTTGGTACCCAGAGACGTAGAGGTGCTAATGCCTGGTTAGGTGCAGTGCTCGTCATTAACAACTGAAGTCAGCATGTGCTGGGCAGTTCTGATACCGAAGCAACTGAGGTACCTGCGATTTGTGATGTAAATATAACTTACATGGCTGGTCCCTGCTGCTGACTCAAGAGCAGCCCGCGGACCTGTATGGCAGGGTCCTGTTACCCTCTGAGCAGCCTGGGGGCAGGGTAGGCTGCCTTTACAGTGTTCTCTGAGATATTGGCTAAGAGATCCCCTGTTAAAGGCGGGCACCGAAGCACTAGCCAGTCTGCTTCTGCTTTTCCCAGGGCCTGGTGCACAAGCCTTTCTGTTCTCTGTGCACTCATTTGGGAGCTAGTTAAGGGCTGTGAAATCCAAGCTGGTGCTTCCCAGGTCCCCTCTTCCCACAGTTCCTTCCGGCTCTTTCCTGGCGCGCTATATCCCTGTTTGCCCGGCTGGCAGCAAGTGAGATGGGGACTATAGACTGAGTGTGGATATGCAGGTAGGCATGCTGCCCTCCCACTGCCCCCCGCACTGGCTACATGGTAACGCTCCCTCTGTTCCCCTGCCACTGTCGTGGGGACTAATGGTTTGTTTGGAGGTGGGTCCTAGGCTGCAGGGGACCCAGGGATCAATGAATGGGAGACAGAGATGGGAACTTGCAGCCGAGACAGGGATATCAGTTGGGGCACTTGCAGCTGAGAGGGGCAGGGAGAGGGATGACTCCTTGCTGGGGATGGAGGGGTGCCATCAATCATGCTGGGATTGTTAGAGTTAAAATGAGGAGTTAACCCATAAGCCGCTGGGTAACCATTTTAATTTCCACCTGGCTTGCTCTTCCCTCATTGTGACACAGGGCACCTATTCCACATGGCCCAGTGGAGCCCATAAATCTGCCTGGGAAACCGTCAAAAGACTTTCACTGTTTAATATTGCAACACATGGTGAATGTTTAAACAAGAGTGTCCTTCCTCTGCCTGTTAAACACACGCGTGCCTTGCCTAGGTGGTGGGGAGCGCTCCCCTTGGAGACAAGGCAGCCTAGGTATAGTAGGTTCTCCCCACTCCCTCTCCTTAAATTTCTCAGTACAACAGGATCTTTGTCCTCCAGTGCCTGCCTGTTTCTTTCTTCTCCTGTGCACTTCCTGTTTCATCCCAGAAGTGGCTGTACAACATACTGGCAGAGCATGTGTTGCACCGTCCACTGGAGGATAACAGCCTACTATTACTACCCGCTTAAGGAAACTACTTATTTGGATCCACTGATTGAATGCAGGATCTTCACATCCACGGCACTGCCCTCTAAGCCTACTGGTGACCGCTGTCATTACAACATGATGCCTGAATGAGGCCTTGAGCTGCAGAAGATGTCGGACCTCCCTCCAACAGGAAGTCATTAGCAGAGTGTGTGACACATTCCCCCTCTATGGCTGGTCCAGGATGGGATAAACAGCCCAGGATGGGATAAACTACTGCTATCTGGTAATGGAGTTACTCCTTTAGCTCAAATGGTATGTGTTTGTGCAGTAGATCTAATAGCCCCTGCTGCTGATCCATGGAGAGGGGAAGCTGCATTTCACTGGTGGATGACGTGATCCTGGTGACTAGTTTGGGTCTGATGAATCTGGATTTTTCCCATTCTTTGCTTGCGCAGCCCTCTGGCGGAAGGGACGAATGTTGTGATGTAAAAACAAGTTCATATGAGGGTGTTTATTACTGTACAAAATGCTTTCGTGCTGCCTGGATGTACAACCTCGACTGCTTCCCCATCTCCCCCAGATGTTATCGTCTGATCCAAAAGAGAGCCACAGAGTCAGTCTGGCACAAGGTGTTCTCTGTAAACCCTCTCCAGGGTGCTTGCCGCTCGCACTTCCATTGTCCTCCAGATACTTACAGATATTTCTCTCTTAATATTTGTTCCATTATTTTACTGGGATTGAAGTTTAAACTTCCCAGACGGTAAAAAAAAATCTAATATTTCATGACTGATGGGACACACTGTAATACAAATTGCACTAGCATCTCCAGAGAGTGAGCACTCCTAGCAAGGAGGCACAGCCGGCAAAGACTGCAATAAATGTCTTTGTTTCCCAGTTCTAGTGCACCGCTGAGCAGAAAAGGGTTAGCAGGGACTGAGAATGATTGGATAATCTGCAAATGCACTTTATTTGATTAAATGATAAAATGTGAACCTTCCAGCGACAACATACGCTACTGGAGACTGAGACACAACTAATCCGGTAAATCATCAGCCACGACTGCAGCAACATAAAAAGCCACACTGTCAAAAATATCTTGGGGGAGCCTAGATTGGCAGGGCATGGCGGGAAACACTCCAAGAGCCTTAACTTCATTGATCCATTTCTAAGTTCTTAGTAGGAATTTAATGCCTGATCCAGAAGGTGCCCTCTAAAGGCTGGGTATGTCTACACTTTAATCACTGGGTGTGACTGCAGCTCGTGTAGAGATACCCAAGCGAGCATTAATTTAGCTAACTCAGGTACTGGAATAGCTGTGTGTAATTACCCTGGGTGCCAGGAGGGACTTGTACCGCCCACACTGAATTATGTGCTAATGCGACTTCACTGCTCTGGTCCCCGATCTTGCTAGATTAAAGCTAGCTTGGGTATATCTACAGGAAAATGTAAATTGTCTTGCAGAACTGGACCCTTGAGTGTGTGTGTTGTCAGTAATACACTTGTAAGCACAACTCAATGAAATGTTTCTACATGTAGCACTTGCCCCAGAGCACCTTGCAGCTGATGATCTCTATGCTCATCACCACTCTGTCTGAATTCCACCCGACAGCACCCCTGTGAAGGAACTATCATGAGTCTTGTTTTACATATGGGGAAACTGAGGCATGGCGTGCTGAAGTGTCTTGCCCAGGCTCATGCAGTGGGTCCGTGGCAAAGGCAGGAATAGAACCCAGTTCACTTGAATCTTAGTGCTTTAACTGCTAAGCGTTGTTCTTGTTTCAATTATTGGTTTCCGTTTTTACGGTGTTCTTAAGTCATTGGACTTCAGGGCCTCCAGAAATCTACCGCAAAACTACCCTTTCTCTCCAGAAAGTAGGACCTTATCTCCTCACTCATCTTCCCGTCCACTTCAAAATTCCCCCCTCGCTTTTAAATGCCTCATGGACTCCTCTTCACCCTCCCTCTCTGAGCTCACATCCCACTCTAAGCCTCCTGTGTCCCATAGCCCTGTCTCCTCTGTATCTGCTCTGCCCTGTCTTCGCCACGTTCCTGATGCTTTCGCCTTTCCCAGGCTCTTCCTCTCAGAAGTCACCGTTTCTCTCTTTTTGTTACAACTGCACCAAGTTCTTGTAAAACTGTGGCCGAAGGGCACTGTCCAACAGTCAAATGTGTTGCCTCTGTGTGGAACCAGCATTGTGTTGCGACATGGAACATGGGGGGTGTGTGTCTGTGAATGTACGTGCGCTCGTGTGCAGATACACAGGTAGCTCCCAGCCACTGTCCTCTCACCAAAACTCTTGCACTTGAGCGGCCAGGAACGTCAGCTGGATGAGACAGCCGGGAATAATAGCAGGGCCATTTACGTTTCTCTGTGCCTACCATTTGGAAGATCACTCCTAAACTATAGGTCAATTCCTCGTATTCTTAGCAGAGAAAACTCCCATTGTCTTCAATGAAGTTTGCAGATGAAGGACATCAAGGTTTGGCCTTATGTATTCAGAAGCTGTGGTACTCCCCACTGAAATGCAGCTACCTTTTGAGGTGGAACACAGTGGGCATTTAAAAGGGCACAGTGATGCTATCTAGGTTTAGGACAGGAAAAATCCCACTGAAACTGCATGGGGCTTTGGGTCAGGCTTATGCAATTATTCCAGTGTCCTGGCCCAGATCCATTTGGGTAATGCCTTACCTCTTCCATGGCTCCCCTTGCGAGGGAGCCTCCGGGCTGTGGATCCCAGAGAAGGCTTTCCTTCCCCCCTGTAACTCTGGTTTTGCTGCTGATTTGCTCCGAGCCTTAGAGCAGCAAAACTTTGCAACGTGTGCCTAGTCCTGAGTGCTCCAGTAATCTTCTTAAGCCACGTGCAGCACTGACCAGCGAGAGAGCTCCATATTCAGCCCCTGCCCTGAGAGGCTTATCCATTAAAGATGCCATTAGACTCATCCTCCTCTTAGACTTCGCAAAAGTGCAGACAGAAAAAGCTCAGTCATTAGCTGGCCACAAAGCTTATGAGTGCTGATTGCCTGTCAAGTCCAATTGCAGGGTATTGTTATGGCCCACATGGCTAGCAGCAGCCTTTAATATGCCAAGGGCCTGATACAGGCTGCTCACGCATAGACCGCACAAGGTGTGGGAAGAGACCATCCTTCTTCTTCCCTCATCACCAGCATGTGTGCCCCTGTTCAGAGGGCAGCTCAATTCCCCTACTCCCTAGCCCCCCGTGCACATTCTGACAGTGCATACGTCTGCACTGGACGGGCAGTTTCAGGAACAGAAGGGCCTGCAACTACTGCATTACCAATGCACTATGGGTAGCTACCCCACAGTTCCTGGACAGCTCCTTGAAGGCTGGTTAGCTTGCGTTGTGAACTCCGTGATTTCACAGAAGTGGATGCTACTGCCTGCAGTTTGTGGAACTTCTTGTACAGGTGCACCATGGTATATCGACTGGCCACAGAGCGCAGAGGCAGTGTGGGACAGCCAGCGCGTTTAACCCAGACCGGGGGGGCGGCGGTGCAGAGGCAGCCTGGAGCAGTTGGGAGAGCGAGTCTGAGGAAGTGCAGTCAGAGCAGGGCTGGCAACACTTGGGCATTGCTGCAAGAACTTTTGTGCACGTACATGAGGCGTGCAGCAAGCGCCGTCAATACCAGCCGAGCCTGCTGGGGCAGTGGTGTTGCCATTGGCATGTGCTACGAGGCCCCTGGGTAGCTCTCTCGCTCACTCCTATAGCACACAAAATAAGGAACGCTGAGATTTCCAGAGTTGCGAAAAGGTTTTGGGTCCCCAAGACCCACTGAAGTGAATGGGAGATTCAGGTATCCAAATCCCCTAGTCAGAATTGAAAACTCAGCCTTAAATAAATAGAATGGAGCTATATAGCAAGTCAGACATTAGTGCTGGTCCTGTCCTGGCACATAGCTGGATGGGTCAGGTGCTGTCTTTGGGGCTGCGGGAGTAGCTCTCGGATGTGGAATGTTTTCAAAAGGAGTAGGAGATGGAGCAGCCGGGAAGATTCCTTTGGTGTGCATGTGATGAGAACAATCAAACAGGGGCTTTCTTTCCAGCCATGGGTGATGATTATGTTTCGTCCCAGCTTCTGGGGAAAAAAATCCATAAATCGTGAGGGCAGTAAAGGCTGAGTGCAAACACCACCCTACTCCCCCTCCCTTTCCCCTCCCTCGCTAATGAAAATCACAGTCACTCCAGGAGGCAACTGGTTTATGTTTCTTTCCTTTAAACATACCGCTAAAAAGCCCACATTTTCTTGGCTTGAATTGGAGCTGGGGATCATTAGCAACTGGCAGGCATTGAGTGATGCACACTGATGTGTGCTGATCAGTGACTCCCCCGCCCCACTACAGCAAATTATTGCTACAGGACGATGACCACCCAGATCTGTGGAGTTAAACCTGGGCTATTGATTTATTTTGAATTGGATAGCCTCAGACTAACAGTTCTGGAGACTAAAGCCATCTCCTTCTCTCCAGGACCAGTACAGCAAGGGAAACTGTCAGGGCAGGCTTATACCACAGCTAGTGTGTAGCCCTTTAAATCAAGATCTCTCAAAGTGCTTTGCAAAGATGGGCCACTGTCATCATCCCCATGTTACCAGTGGGGAGACCGAGGTGGAGTGAGTTGTCCAAGGTGCACCACAACTCAGCCAAAGATTTGGGAATAGATCCCTGTCTCCCAGCCTGGAGTCCTGGCCTCTGTACTGGGATCCAGTGTAGAATGTGAACCCAGCCTCCATGTCAGCTGAGCGCATGGGCTCTTGGGTCCATGCTAATTATTTTCCTGGCGCAATGGGATAAAGACACTGATTTTACAGCGATTCAATCACCTCTCTTGTAACCACCCCACAGCTGCCCTTGGTGGTACCCCCTGCAGGTTTCTCCCCTAGCAACCTGTCTGCTGTGCAAAAGCGTTTGGATAGCTCCTTGCCCCCCTTGGCCAAAGCTGTCTGCCCATTGACCTTGCAGAGGGCACACACTGACTAATGGCTCCTGGCCTACTGCCTTGAGGGAGAGCCTCTGATTTCCAGGTCACTGCTGGTGGAACTAGCTGGCTGCAGCTTAGAAAGGTGCCCTCTTTTCTAAGACTTGTAATTGCTCTGTGGAGATGCTTGGAGCAAAGCCACGGTTCCATTAGCTCAAGATTATCTGAGCAGGGAGGCAGGAGGGGTGGAGCGGGGAAGCCCTGGCCAAGGCTAAAGACCATGACCAAGAATCTTTGTGATGGCTGTCAAAACCAATTTATTGTGAGCTGAAGTCAGCTGAGAAATAACATTGCAGGGAAACCTGACTACCCCCTTATATGCTTCACCTCATGCGATTCACAGTTCTACGGGTCAGATAGGTGAACCCTTGGACACCAGGTATCCTGGCCCTCTGGCATGGCGCCCCAATAATCTAGGCGATTCCAGCCACCCTGGTGCTAAGGTGTAAAGGCAGTGTAAACAGTCTATTAGCTAAGGGCATGGCCACATGCCCAGCTCCTAGTTCAGATGGACACCGAGATCACTTTCATACTAATCTCCTTCTGCTTCAGTTATTAATAACAACAATCCGGTAATGACTTGGCCTCATCTTCCCTCTGCTGGATGGCATCAGAATGGCTCAACTTTGTGTCTGAGGCTGTCTAGGGCTAATAGCTAGAGCAGGTTCTCCTTTAGGTCAAGTGGTTGAGAGCTTTGTTTTGGGACAGAGGATCTGAGTTCTGTCCCTGCTGGTGTGATGTTTCTAGGGGCTGTGGTGTGCAGCAAGGTAACACCCATGGCGTTATCAGATGCCATAGATTTGTTTCAGTACTTTGCACTTCTTTAGCACAAAGCACTTCAGAAGCAGTCATGTATTGAGCCTCCCAAACCCCCACTCCTTGGTCTCAGTGTCCCATTAGCCTCACAGGGGAAACTGAGGCACAGGAGGGCGAATATACATGATCAGAGTCAGGAGTAGAAACCCGCCCACTCCAATTCCTATCCTCATGCTCAAACCACTAGACAGTGCTCCCCCATCCACTTGTGTGACTGGGGCTTCCACAGCTACCATGGAATGCTGAACTGGAATTGTATCCCTTCCCAAACTGGATTTTTATTAACAAAGTTCTCCAGCCCCAGATCCTATTCTCACAGGAGCTCTTTCACTCAGTGGGAGCCCAATTTCCTTTTACAGCCCATATGATGACTGTCCTAATTACAATTAAAACAGGGAATGCTCTAATCAAATCTTTTACTGTTCTTGACAAACCCAGAAAATGAGTAAAATTAGTGACACATGGCGAAAAAAGCAAGTGAGCTGGTGCTAATGCAGAGTGATTTCATTTTTCAGCCCCTGTCAGCAATAAGAGGATGGCACAGAAGAGCAGGCAAGCCATGCTGGGGATGTTATTCACTTCGTAACTTTCAGGGTTCTCCATCACCTGACCTGTCCCTCCTGTTGGACACATTGATCTCAATATTTTTTACTAATTTTCCTTGGGCCTGTTAGCATGGCAGCAAAACCCATTAATTAAGGGAAGAGTGGGCTGATCCAATATAGTAGGAGGTGGGACGCTGGACTAGACACACCAATGGGCTGACCCCATGCAGGAGGTGGGATGGTGGCTAGACGGGTCAATGATCTGATCTGACAATTGTCTGAAAATGTGGATTTAAATTCAGCTCAGGGCATATGCACTCCTGAGATGCGGGCTTGGAACCCTACTCCCTCATGTTCCGTGACAGATGCAGGCTCAGACTATGACCACAACATTTATTCTCTCTCCTCCAAAAATCTGCCAAAGACCAAATAGTTCTCCAGCTATGGTCAATAGGGGCTTACGCTGCGATCTGGACCATACTGAGCACCTGGGCGCTACAGCGGCTACAAGAATAGAAGAGGCGGCTGCTGATAAATGGCCACCTAGGCTCATGGCCTCCATTCTTGTTCTACCCACTTGGGTGCATGATGACAGCAGGCTGTACCATTCAGAAGTTGGGCTGCTCCTTGGCGCTTCAGGCATGTGTTTGTAGGAGCCAAGTTTGATACCTGAATACCTTGCAATGGGGGAAAAAAGGTCAAAAATGAAGAGCAGGCCTGCTTTGTGTTCTCCTCTCCATCAAGGCATGGGGTTAGGGATTTTCTTTTCTTTTATGCACATGTGAGCATACCCACTAATTATTGTGGAAAGGCCACGGGGAAGCGGGGGCTTTTGGGTTTGACCTGAAGGATGCCATGTTTGTGCTCATTCTGAGTTCTTGTGGCAGGAGGCACTCTGCTGGCACGGTTCTTCCCCCCTTGTTCTTATGAACGTCACTCTTGCTGCTGACAGTAGCCTGATGTCTGTTGAGCGTGGGTCTCCAAAACTGCTGGCTAAACTAGGAGAGGTGATCCCTGAGGTACCTCATGCCCAGCCTCTTCAGGCTTCTGGCCTTGTATGGGACGACAGTGGAGTGAGCAGGGGACTAGGGGCTGCGCTGGTGTTGTACGCTGCCGCATCTCACTGTGGTTCTTCAAGGATCCCGCTTTCAACCCCCAGAGCAGCGCGGTGCTGCAGTGACACCTGCAGGCCAGGGAAGCATGGCTTCCTGTGAACACAGACCCTCTGGGGCCGCCGAATTGGTTAAAAAGCATTTCTGCCACTGGAACCATTTGCAGCAATGATGTCCGGTTCCATCCGAAAGTGCCATGGATAAGGGTTTAGTGCCTGGCCCCGCCTACCTCCAAACCAGCCACTAACACCAACACTTTCCCTCAGGGGGTAGAGCACTCTGGGCGGGGGAAGCGTTGGGGCGTGTGTGAGAAACATGCGTGTGACCCTCATTTTTCCCATAGGCAGCGCTAAGCTTTGCCTCTGAGGCATGTCTATCCAAGGAGACTGACTTGCGGCTGAGTTCATTTGGAGCCAGTTGATACATTCTGCTGATGCCAGCTCAAAGCAGGCAGGGATAAATTGTCAAATCCGGTGCCTGAAGGCATCTTTAAAAATTCACAGTCTTTTCAGTCACGGTCGCACCTGATTCATAGCCAGCCTACTGCTTTAAATGCAATTTTTAACTGACATTTGGGTCCCGGCGTTATTTCCTGCACTGATTACGGTGCCTATTTTTGTTGAGGGTGGAGCAAAGGAACAGAACAAGAGGGGGAAGGAAGAAAGGGCTTAATTTTGAGTGTCCCCCCACCACAGCAAGGTGTTTCCATCTCCCCTCCCCACACCAGTCACAAACCGCCCCCCCGGATCGCAAAGCCGAGCAGTGACAGAATGTCAGCCCCCAGAAATGAAGGCTGATGTCAACGCAAAAATTCCCTCCTCACCAGGCAATGGATTTCAATTACCATGTCGTTTGCTTCTGAGTGGATTTATCAAACCAGACCCATAAAGCAAATTGAATAATCTTGTGCTTGAGACCTATCAAATATAAGTATTATACTTGAAAGTACTTCGACAAAGTAATAAAGGCAGAGCAAGGGGAGAAAAATACGAGCCCCATTTAATGTGCTATGACTGAACTGAATCGCCTCTGAGTCTGAGACACCCTTTGATTTTGGAACCTTTTTGTTCTTCTCCCTCCAAGAGGGATATTTGGGACTTTCCAGATAACGTGGTTGATTGTTGGACCCAGGCCATTTGGACCACAGGCAGATAAGCCTTATGAGCTAAGGCTGCTCTGTCAATAATAATTCCTTGCAGCATGGCTGGTAGAGAGTGAGACACAAACTCACGCTAACTGATTTAGTTGGGGTTGGTCCTGCTTTGAGCAGGGGGCTGGACTAGATGACCTCCTGAGGTCTCTTCCAACCCTAATCTTCTATGATTCTATGAACACTCAGGAAACCTGGGGTTGAATCCCTACCTTGCTGGTTTGTTCCCTTTCCCACCCGTCATCTCTTTAAACTGTAAGCTTTCTGGGGCAGGAAATGCTTCTTACCCTTCACAGTGGCTAGCACAATGGGGCCCCGATTTCACTTGGGGCAAGTAGGTGCTGCCTATGCTAATAAATTACACCTAGTGCTACTGATCTCCAATGCTGACAGTGCCTGAGGGGACACCATTAGCATTGGCCCCACTTTAAGAAGGGGGAACTGTCACAGCGAGAAGTGACTTGCCCAAGGGCACGCATTGAAGCTATGACACAGGTGGGAATAATAACACTTAATAATGATATCTTTAAAAAGCCTTCCTCTCTCCCCTCCCCACCCACAGGAGGGCTCTAGACACCAGGAACGGACATCATGCACCGGACTAAAACACATCAAAGTAAAACACCACCCTCTATCTTGAACCCAGGAGTCCTATCTCCCAGGGCACTGCGACTGTAATCACGAGGCAACGCTGCCTTCCTTTGCTAGTTTTTTGCTAGTTGCTGCTGGTACCACAGGTAGCTAGAGGCTGAAGAAGACCAGGCTAGGGAACTGTTGCCTCCCAAATCTGTGCATCCCTCACTTGCAATTCTCTAATCCATTTTGTCTGACAGCTTTGTTCTTTTGACATACAGGCTCCCTGCAATGAGCTCCACAGCACTGGGATGCTAAGCCCCTTGGCCAGCCCCCTGCTTCACTAGTTCTTCCAAGCTGGATAAAGAAACAGGTTCAGATCCCAGATGATCAGCAGAACATTGGTATGGACTCAAAAATGCCAGGTGCACGCTTTGTATGGTTCTTAGTTTGGAAACAGCAAAGCAGAAGGAGCCTGCGAATCGCCATTCAGGGGCATATTGCCATTAATATCATTAATAACCAGGCCTCTGCTTTGCAAATGCTAGCTTGCAGGCCCAAATGACAGAATGTAACAGTTTGCTTATCTATCTGTACCCACAAATGCTTTCAGTAGCTCCCTGAATGTTAAAGGTGATGAGCACTGTGGACATCAATGGGGGTGGGAGGAGGGGGCCTGACATCTCTGAGACACAAGTACTTTTAGCTGCATCCCTAAATTTGCATCTAGGAGCCCAACCTTGCCTGTGGAACTAGGGGCCTTAAATCCTTTTAGGCAGCTGAACCAACTTTCTGAAGGTCTGGGCACTCGCAGCTCGCACTGCACGTAAAGGGCGCTGCAGGTGGTCAGCTATGTTCAGGGCCAGGCCTCTGGGTGTTTAGCTGACTTTGGGCACTGTGGTTTGCTGGCATGCACATGTGTGAGGTGCATCTCTCTGCGACCCGGAGGCCTGGCCCTGACCAGAGCAAGTGTCAATGAGATTCTCTCAATGGGAGACCGTGTTCCAGGCCTTTGTCAATGGTGTTTCCTACTTGTGAGGCAAGCTGGCCCACCAGCTGCAGTTTGAGGAGCGGGTTTGCGGGGAGGGATAGCTCAGTGATTTGAGCATTGGCCTGCTAAACCCAGTATTGTGAGTTCAATCCTTCAGGGGGGCATTTAGGGATCTGGGGCAAAAATTGGGGATTGGTCCTGCTTTGAGCAGGGGGTTGGACTAGATGACCTCCTGAGGTCCCTTCCAACTCTGATATTCTATGATATGATTCCCACCAGCCTCTGAGGGAGCTACTGTGTTATGGAGGGCACAGGTCACTGAAAATGAACTATTTGGAAATCTGTTTCCCCTTCTCTTACCTGCTAGGCTTTGAGTCCCTGATACCTCGATGGCCCCATGGAGGCTGGGGAGTTTTTGAGGCCCGCCTCAAAATGCACCTGCTGCGCCAGCCACCTTCCTAAGAGGGAAATGGGGTTTACAAGGGCCTTGGAGCTCCAGCCTCCCTCTGAGGGAAGATGAGCGCCAGGGCTGCTGGTGGCTGTCCAGAGTCTCCTACCATTCCTTCTCTCTGCCCACCCCATGCTCGGCACTGTGGGATCCCATCATCTCTGTCCTCATGCTGCTCTCCTTTGCACTCACTCTGTTTGCCTTCTTCTCCCACTCCACCCGCTTCCTCGGGCCGCTCTCTTCTCCACAGCCTCCATCTCCAGCTTCATTCCCTCATCTGCAACTCCCCTCTGGCCAGCCCTTCGGCCCCAGTCTCCACCTGGACACTCTCTGTTCTCCGTGGGACAACATTATGCACCAAACAAACCCTGGGAAATGGTGTGTGAACAGCTGCTCCCTAAGGGGACCCTCCCTGCCCAAGAGCAGCCATTCCCTCTGAGCCATGTGCCTTTTAGATGTCAGCTACTTTAGACCTCTGCCTGGTTTGGGTGTCAGCTCCTAGGGGCAGAGGTTTCCTATTCAGCCGTATGTTGCCATGCACAGAAATAGCACTGCATATAAGCAGCAATAATGCAGTCCCTCCACCCCCACTGCCCTCCTTCCAGGGACCCTGATGAGAGATGGGCTGAACCAAAGCCCTGAGTTTTAAGTGCCTTGAACTTGGAGGGAGTTCAGCTCTGGGCCTGAGCTTTGCACTCTGAGCCAATCCCTAGCCATGACATTTAGGGTCTGGTGGTGTAAGCTGAATCAATGTGCTCGTATCCCTTTGGGCGTGTTCCCTCCCACAGGCCTGAATGCCCACCACCTCTTTGGGATCTTTTGGTTCCAGGTCTGAAGGTGTGTGGGAGAAAGCTGATGGCGTTTAGCAGCCAGAGGAGTCAGTGGGGGCAGGCTGACTGCATGCATGAACCACCTCTCCTTGTGAAAGCATTTCTTGGTCAACCAATCTGTGGCAGAGGGCATTTCTACCAGCACAGCAATGTCAGCATCTCTCACAGGGGAAACAGGACCCTGGGTGCATGTGATCGGACCATCTGGCCATCATCCAGGCAGGGACCTCCTTTAAGCATGTCCAATCTGCAGAGGAACACACCCATGCACATGCCACTGTCACTGGGTAGAGTTCCCCCACCACAACAATGGGAAGGCTCCTGAGAGAGGCCGCCAGGGCACCATCACTGCAGAGACTCAGTGGACGGTTTGTATGCGTGTGCATGACACCATTGGGGCACACTGGCAAAGGGATGAAGTTTGTCTTCCTTTTTTGTCATGAACAAACGGGTTGTGGGGAGGTGTCTGGCTATGTGTGTCTCTAGCTGCTGGATTTGCAGCCACAATCAGGTGCAAAAATGACTGTCACAATCTTGGCTAGAACAGCTGGTTGAAAAGCAGGAACGCTATTTTGTAAAACATTTCCAAATTTCCAGTGGTTTCCATTTCACAGCACTCAAAATACCCCCAGTTCCCACACATTTTCTGTTACATTTTTAATTGATACTTTAATCAAAATGTTATGTTATGTGATTATTATGTTGTTATGTTTATTTATTATTTGTATTATCATAGCACCTAGGAGCCTGAGTCAGGGCCCGCATCACATTGTGCTAGGCCCTGTACAAACACAGAACAAAGACATTCCCCGCCCCAAAGTGCTTACTACCTAAGTACTGGTAACCATGTTGCTGGTCAAGCCAAAACTCAGTAATGAGTTTGAAAACTATTTTGAGAAAAATAGCAATTAAAAATGTCATGGAATTTTTTGCAAAAACCTGGAAAACTTGGATAACATTAATGAAAGAAGTGAAACATTGCAACCTGCTCTAATAAGAAGCTAGCTAGACAGACAGATTATTTACTAAGAGGCACAATTTGCCAGATTTATGCCCATTCTTGGATCATGGGGGCAAAAATCTGCCTGCCAAAAAGCACATATTGAAAATACATTTGAAAATGTGGCCCTGAGCAGTCAGTCCTGCAAAGGTCTCAAACACACTGGACACTCTTTCTTCTGGCCCACTGTTGGCTTCAGTACAATATACTGTATGTTTGGTTGTGAGAAACGCCCTCCAAACTATGGCATACATTTCGCACTATTACACGTTAAATGGACTTAATATGGCACTTGTCAAATCTACTAAACTCTGCCTAGATCTGCAACCTCATTGTTTCCTCTGGAGATGTTGTCCTTCCCTTCCAGTCCTAATCTTCAGCCTCCAGGGCTGCCAATATAGCATCTCTTACCAGGACTAAATTTAAAGAAAAGGAACAACTATTTCCAGGAGTATATATTTTTGCTTCTGATAAAGTCTGTGTACACCCTAATTACATTCTTGCTCTCTCTTTGCATACAGTGTATATTGCAGGCTGTTGTTATATTTACATAATAAAGCAGAACCAGGATTGTTTTTCCCCCCCTCTTTCTCTGATCTCCCCATTGAAAAATGCATGGAAAGCAACAGATGTTTCGACTTTGTAGCTTGAACCTTTCTCAGCCGTTTGAAGATTTGATGTAAAGTTCTTTGAACATCAGTTTCAGAGGAGACTCTCTTGGTAACGGTTGCCAAGCAAAATTCATAATTAATGGAGATTTCAAGGTTATGGTGGGTTTTCAAACTTTTATTTTATTAGTTTTTGGCTCTTTTTGAATGGTCTGAGGAAGTGGCTTTGTCTGGATGGAAGGACTTGCCAGAGCCTGTAACCCTGGGTCTTGCAACTAGTCAAGCACACACCTCCAGATTGTTTAGCTTTGCCTGGTCTACACGAGGAACTCATGGTGGTACAACTACATTGTGCAGGGGTGTGGAAAAGCCATGCCTCTGAGTGATGCAGATACACTGACGCACTTGTGGCGTAGACAGAGCTATGTCCATGGGAGGTCTTCTCCTGCTGACATAGCTACTGCCTCTTGGGGAGGCCAAGTCCCTGCGCTGATGGGAGGCAGTGTCAGATGAAGGGGTCCAGTCTCTGAGAGATCCAGGAGCTAGAGGGAGTGAGATACACAGTCAAAGATTATAGACTGTAGGGACCATTGCGATAATTTACTCTGACCTGTATAACACAGGCTGTAGGACTTCCCTGAATTAATTCCTCTTTGAACGAGAGGAACATTTCTTCTAGAAAACAGCCAGTCTTGATTTTAAAATTGCCACTGATGGAGAATCCACCACAACCCTTGGTAAATAGTTCCAATGGTTAATTACCCTCCGTTAAAAACTTGCACCTTAATTCCACTCTCACTTTGTCTAGCTTCAACTTACAGCCATTGGATCTTGTTACACCTTTGTCTGCTAGACTGAAGAGCCCATTATCCAATTTCTGTTTCCCGTTCGGTACTTATAGACAGGGATCAGGTCACCCCTTTGCCTTCTAAGATAAATAGATTAACTCAGTCAGTCTATCACTATAAAGCATCTTTTCCAATCCTTTAATAATTTTCATGGCTCTTCTCTGAACATTCTCCAGTTTGTCAATTTCCTTCTTGAATTGTGAACACTCAAACTGGATGCAGGATTCCAGTAGTGGTTGTACCAGTGCCAAATATAGGGGTAATATAACCTCCCTATTCCTAGTCAATACTCCCATCTATGCATCCAAAGATCGCATTGGCCCTTTTGGCCACAGCGTTGCACTGGGAGCTCATGTTCGGCTGCTTACTCACCAGTTTATTTATCTGAGTAACTGTTTCCCACGATAGAGTCCCGCATCCTGTAAGTATGGTCTACATTCTTTGTTCCTAAATGTATAATGTTACATCAGACTTTGTTAAAACACATATGGTTTGCTTTTGCCCAGCTTACCGAGTTTGCCCATCATCTGTAAACTTTATTGGTGATGAATTTGTTTTCTTCCAAGTCGTTGATAAAAATGTTAACTAGTACAGGGCCAAGGACTGATCCCTGGGGGACACCACTAGAAACATACCTGGTCTGTGATGATTCCTTATTTTTAATTACATTTTGAGACCTGTCATTTAGCAAGTTTTAAATCCATTTAATTCATGTTATATTAATTTTGTATCGTTCTAGTTTTTTAATCAAAATGTTTTGTGGTACCAAGTCAAATGCCTTACAGCAGTCTAAGTAGATTACATCAGCACTATCACGATTATCAGTCAAATTTGTAATCTCATCAAAAAAGATATCAAGTTAGTGTGACAGGATCTATTTTCCATAAACCCATGTTGATTGACATTCATTATATTACCCTCCTTTAATTATTTATGGAGTCCCATATCAACCAGGCCATTATTTTATCTGGGATCAATGTCAGGGTGACAGGCCTAAAATTGCCCTTTACACATCCTGTTTCCCCTTTCTAAATATTAGCACAACATTAACTTTCTTCCACTCTTCTGGAACTTCCCCAGTGTTCCAAGATTTATTTAAAATCAACGTTAACACACCAGTGAGCTCCTCAGCCAGATCTCTTAAGATTCTTGCATGCAAGTTATCCAGACCAGCTGATTTAAGAATGTCCGACTTGAGTAGCTGCTGTCTAACATCTTCCTGAATTACTATTGGAATGGGAAGTGTTTCATCATCATAATATGATGTGACTACATCTGTTTTTTTCCTCAAATGCAGAACAGAAATATTTATTGAATGCTTCTGACTGTTCTGCATAATTATTGACAGTGCCACTAATTCCATCTAGTAGTGGACCAATATCATTGTTGGGATTCTTTATGTTCCTAATATATTTTAAAAACTTTTTAAATTGTCCCTCATTCTGCTGGCTATAGATTTCTCCTGGTGTTCTGTTGCCTCCCTTATCAATTTTCTATCATTGCTAGCTTCTGATTTATATTCATTACTATTGACTTCTCCTTTCTTCAGTTTGTTCTATGCTATGAAAAGCTTCTGGATGACTGTAATATTTTTAGAGAGGGAGTGGGCATTCCAGAGAGCGCTAGAGACAGGGAGGTGAGGGGGGGATGAGTGTGAGGTTAGGAATGGTGGCACAACAGTGTGAGCATGCACCACTGCCCTCTCCTGGAGGGAATCCCAACTACTCTGCTGTGTGTCATAGACCTACTAACACAGCTAATGGAGTTTCTCCTGGGCTCATGTGGAGGTGGCCTGGGTTTTTAGAGCAGGAGGATCTAAGTTCTGTCCGTGATGAGATCTAGGGTGAGAGTTCAGAAGCACTCAGCATTGGCGTATCCCTGCACCCCCTGAAATCTATGATCAGAGTTAGGCTAACTCTCAGCCTTTCTGAAGCTCCCACCCTTAGCGCTCATCCCCGCCCAGTTGACTTACATCAGAGGAAACCCCATGCTAGATCCTTCCCCCCAAATGCCTTCTCTTTGCTGATGGGATGTTGCTCTCTGCACCTAGCCTCCACTGAAGGAGCTCGGAGCCCCCGCGCTCCACATCCCTCCCGGCAACTCCCCCAGCCCATCCGCTGCCTCCTCTGGGAAACAAAGACAGGCTGGGGGAAACAGAGCAGCAGCCGGCCACTCACTAGGCAGCATGGCAAGATCCAGACCAGATCTGTGTCACTCCAGCTAGGATCAGCAACACACAGCTGCCACCAGCGAGCAGCCACCAGCAGCAATGGCAGCAGCAGCCAAGTCATGCATTTAATTGGCGTCTATTGGATTTTTTTCCTGCAGCTACAGTTTGTGCTACTTGCTCTGACATGAGAAGCAGCAATTTCATTTATTTATATGTCTGATTCAGTGGATCTCCATGATGGCATTAGATCCCCACCCTGACGGCGGCTCCTCTGTGTCACTGGGCTGAAGTGAGCCGAGGCTTTCCAGTCAAGGATGTATGGGGCCCGGGGGTCAGGGGAAGAACAGGAGCACAGCCAGGCTGAGAGCTAGGGATGCTTCAGAGCCTTGCCCCTCTCCCGGCGACTCATTCCCGCAGACAGAGTGAGACTGATCTCATCCGACCTAGGCATACCAGCCAGGTCTTTATCCTGTCAGCACCCTGTCATCTCTCATCAGACTTGCAAGCTGTCTCCAGAATGGTGCGATCACAGGGCGGTATGGGGTTGTGGTGTACAGCCTGGAGACACCCGCTCTCTAGGCAGTGCTGATCCATCTGCAGTCACACTTTCTTTACTACCCCAAGGGAGCAGGCTATGTTTTCCTTCCTTGGGACGAACAGAAGAGAGACGGAAGGATGCGTTCCCACACCCCATCAGAGCCCTTAGGTTTCCTCCTTTTTTTGTATCTTGGCCTGATCTTCTCAGCTGAGGACTGTTACTGGTGCTCCTTAACTACCTGGCAGGGGGGGGGGGCTGTTGGGTGGGCCCTGGTGGAGCTGCATGCTGCCTCTGCCATGATGGCCAAGGGAGGATGCAACTGTCTGCAGTACTTAAGGGATGCATAGACCAAACAGGGGAAGAGTTGTGTGAGAGGAGTGGGCAGGCCCTTCAAGGGGCTGTAACTAGGCATGGGCTGAAATTGAGGAAGAGAAAATTAAGTCTAAATACTGAGAAACTGTATCCCAGTGGTGCAAATGCCAAGGCTGTGGAGGAGTCTGCCAAGGGAAATGGCAGAAGCCTCATTGCTGAGGACATTTCAGACTGGACCAAGGACAGCCCTGGAGACAGGGTGCAGTCAATGGCTCCACTGTGGACTCTGGGAAGGATGAAACAGATGGGACCTAACAGGGCTTGTCCATGTCCAGTTTCTGTGACTCTGCTCGGGATGCGCTGAAATGGAAACCTGATATCTGAGCATCCTTATGTTTCTGAGGCTATTCAGAAACCAGATCCAAATTTCCCAGCTGACCCTGTTCTCCATAGTGGGCTGAGCCAACAGCCCCAGATCCAAACAGCCCTAAAGTTTAGGGTCCTGAGGATTTGAATTTTGCAGCTCAGCCCCATCTGTAGATGTTCCAGATGTTCTGCATTACAGAGCTGGGTGGAGAGGGGAGAGCATGCCCATGTGGTGGGTAGCAGTGGGATGATATGCTTGTGGGCTGATTCTTGCTCACGTGCACAGCCCTACGCCAATCTGTAGACTTCACTTTCCCTATGACACTGTAGCTCTGACTTTGGAGGGGTCTGAGATTTCCCATGGAGCAATGAGCAGGGATTAGGGTGCCATGTACCATGATTGTCCATGATGGTTTTGGTGGTATTGGTAGACCTCAGTCCTCCCACTCTGATACACGGGTGGTGTTCTAAGGGTGTGAGTCTGGGAGATGCTAAAGAAAAGGACCCAGAATGGAACAGGCTGGAACCTGCTTTCTTTGAAGCTGTTCCTGGCAGGGGGAGTGTTGTTGGTGGCCTCTAGGCATTGCTTGCACTTCCCTGTAGGAAGTCACACCATTGCCATTCAGGGAATGCAGCACAGTAGGTGTGTGGAACACATGGAGCCAGGGGTGCTGGTACAGTTTGTACAGAGGGGATACTGAGAGCCATTGAACCAAACTAAATTCTGGATATGATGGAAAACCACTTCAAGCCAGGGGGTGCAGCAGCACCCCTAGTTCCAGCACCTATGCATGGAGCTGTCAGATGCAGCCTGTCACAGATAAACAGTGACAGGGGCCTCTGTGGTCTGCCTCACTCTCTGCCTGACCAATTACACTGGGCCTCGTACCTATCTCTGTCATTTCAACTCCCTGTTTCCTGGAGACGGAGGTTTGAAACCCCTACCCTGCCCGCCAATCTCTGCCAAACCTTGTCAGCCAGCTTCTCACACAGATGTCTCTGCCCCTTCTTCCATACTGCCCCATCTGTGTGGAACCTCTCCCTCGACTGAGCTGAGACTACTAAGGTCGCCTCCAGATTCTCCTCTGCCATGAGGCCTGTAAGAATTTAGAAACCAGCCTGTTCAGGATGGCCAGACTGAGGGTAGTTGAGGACAGCTGGCTCTCACTTAACACTGTGGGTTTTTTTTTTGTTTTGGTCTGGCTGCAGACATGTCTATGCCTATAAAACTGTTCCTGTTTGGTTGTAACATCCCTCTCTTCATACTCCACTTGCCTTGGATTGTAAATTCCTCAGGGTGAGGACTGCCTTCCGATGCGTGGCCAGCACCCTGTACACACGGGCCTTGCCTCTGGGGTTTCTAGGCACCGCTGGAATACAAATCCCAATGAGCGGGCGCCTCTCCTGCTTTAGCACCCCTATGCCCACTTAGCAGGACTTGCCGCTAACACCAATCTGTAGTCAGCCAGAAGGGTGGGAGCTCAGTGATATGAAGTTCTCTCTTGGCTTCTCCCTCTTGCAAGGCTCCTCACTGGTCCAACTCACCTGGAGAGCAAGAGACTAGAACCAGTCATGGAACTCAGGCCTCCTGCCTAGGGCCAGCTGGACTCCAGCCTGGGCAGTGCACGGGTATCAGCAGAGAGGGCTGGGCTCCCATGTTGGAGGCATACGGGGTTGTTCAGATCAGCTTGTCTTCTGCCTACTGCAGCATGTCACCAAGGAGCTGCTATCTGGATGCTGCAGGACATCAGGGCCTCGCTGTCACTGGCTAGACTCCAGCTGAGAGCTGAATAGGGCTGAGCAGTCCGCTGCCTTGGCCACGCACGGTGACGTGGGAACGGTCCTGCCTTTGGAGCTTTACCCAAGCGTCAGTTTTCACTGAGTTGCTTCAGAGACGCACAGAATTAAGCCCCTGAGGCCCACCTTGCCAAGCGCTTGAGGCAGGCTTGCCAAGAGCTCAGCATGCACAACTGAGGCCAGACTCCCAAAGGGCTCAGCACCCAAAACAAGAGTATTTTGTAAAACCCGGCCTCCGCGTTAGGGGCCTGAATGGGAGCTGAACACCCTTGAAAATCCAGTAAGAAAAATAAAACCATTTATGGACTCTCTCCAGGTTTGCATTGCAATGCCCACCCCCTTCGTGTCTGGGAGCCCCTGGGGTCGCGAGGAACCTTTGGAGTAGCTCTGTATTCGCTGAGAGGCTGCATGGTAGCTCCAGCATTGATGATCACTTCTGCGGTGTCTGCAGGCCTTCGCAGTAGCTGCGCAGTCCCTGGGCCCATCTGCAGCTCTGTAGTATCCGATTGCTTCGCAGGCGACCCCGTGATATCTCAGCCCTTCCATATGATCTGCCCCCCCCCGCCCACATATTATCTCCATGTGTGATCAAACGCACAGCTGTCTGGCATTGCTTGGGATGTGAAACCCGTCCCCTTCCTCCTTTCCCCTTCCCAGTTGCTCCTCTGTTCTTCTCTGGCTTCCGTAAAGCCGCCTTGACCTGCATCCCCGAGACCACTGGTATCGCTAGCATCCGAAAGAAGACGGGAGCTCAGGGAGCCCCTCCTGCACCCTGGGGACACTGAGAGAGCCTATCAGCAAAGGCACCAGGGATAGAGAGAGGCCCCAGTGAATAACCATCCAGTGAAGTGTAGAGGGGAGAGTGCTGAGCAGAAGGGAGCCAGGCAAGCATGCATGCTGCACAGGGTCCGGGGGGCCATGCACGCAGTGACCTCTGCTTTCTTATGAGGAATTCTTGCTCATCATTTTCCTTCTGTCTTTAACCCTTTGCATTCAGCTGGGCACAGGGAACCTGTTGCCTCGAGTACAGTTGGAGCAATATGGGGAGGCAAAGCAGTAAGTACTGGTGCTTGTGTTCCTGCAGCCGGGGTACAATTCAGTCTCCCTCCTCTCGCCCCGGCCACATGCCCCCTTAATCACAGCCCCCATAACAGCAGTGATACTTGCCGAGTCCCATCCTGAATAACCCAGCATGGCAGATGCAGCCTCGCAGACCTGACAGAGCTCTGTGTATGGGAGAGAGAAACGTCTCGGGATGCTAATCCGAGCAGACAGATTGAGGTCAAACGATCCTTCCATGCAACCAATGGGGAAGGGAAGGGGGGACTGGAGCCTCTTTAGGGACTGAAGGAGAAGAGAGTCAGGAGGAGGTGAGTGGCTGGAAGGTGCAGCCACTGTCCCACCCTGAGACCCACAACAGCACAGATCACTCACCTGTACAGAGTTTCCGAAGGCTCCTGGCAGGGCAGCTTAGCAAGAGTCTTGCAGCACAGCTTGTGCAAGGGGCCCTGATTGCATCACCGCGCATGCGATTTGGTCCTGCCTGTTCTATTGAAGGGCTGGGCGGGAGGCGGGGAGGAGCAGTGGTGGCCACGTTCCTACCTAAAACCCCTTCTGGATGGCTCCCACCCTCAGGTGGCACTCACCTGCCCAGTCCCAGGGCACTCTGTCGGTATTAGCATCTGAGGCCAGAGGACGGCTGGCTCCCTCAGACTGGGAATGAGGAGGAGGAGGAGGGGAACCGGCTTTGCCACTCTTCATTGGCAACCTCAGCAGTTACAGTAGGTCAAGGACTGATTGGACCTTGAAGACCAAACTCTCCTCTCATGCCAGGCTCTGGCTCTTGGTGCAGAGATATGGGCAGGAACGAAGGGCAGGGGCTTTCATTGCTGCTGCACTTTTTCTGTGGCTACGCAGAAGATTTCAGGTTGGCAGCTCTTACCAGCACTGACAAGCCTGCACCGTGGGGAGCTCAGGCATTTGGTCTGTTTTGGCCTCTTGGACAAATAGTGAGCAGCACTGCCTAAATTCAGCCCTGGTGTAAGCGGGCACAACTTTGATGTAGTTGCTGGGTCAAAGTCAGTGCTGAGGTGATGTAAACAGTGTGTAAGTGGTAAAGTAGTGTAACTTTCAGCGAGTCGGCAGGTGTGCAAATGAGTATAATGTATACCCGCAGGGAGCAGAATGTGGGTGGGCATAGCAGGAAAGGCAACTCACCGGACGGTGTAAGATAAAGCAAACCCATCTGCTTCATCACACCCCCCTTTATATTAGCTGCTTTTCTTTGCAATATCGCTCATCTATGCCCATCATCATGTAAATGTCATCCTTGTTGTCATTTGGTGCATGATACACAACTTCACAATTTACACCCCATGTGTAACTTACCCCCTTCCCCATCCTGATGCGAAGGAAGGCTAGGAAGAATAGTAAGATGGCAACATGGATCCATCTGGACTCTTTACCAACCAGAAAAATCAAAAAGGAATCCTACGACGAGTGGAAATGTGGACAAATTGCTATGGATGAGTACAAAAGAAAAGCTCAAGCATGTAGGGATAAAATCAGAAAGGCTAAGGCACAAAATGCATTATAACTAGCAAGGGATATAAAAGGCAAAAAGAGGTTCTATAAATATATTGGGAACAAGAGAAAGACAAAGGAACATGTAGGCGCACTACTTTGAGGAGAAGGAGGACTAATAACGCATGAGACCAAGAAGGCTGAGGTGTTTAATGTCTATTTTGCTTAAGTCTTCACTAAAACTTTAATTGTGACCAGATACTTAGCACAATTAATATTTATAACAAAAGGGAAGGAACAGAAGCTAGAGTAAGGCAAGAACAAGGTAAAGAATATTTAGATAAGTTAGATGTATTCAAGTTGGCAGGGCCTGATGAAATTTATCGTAGGGTACTTAAGGAACTAGCTGAAGCAATATGGACTCATTAGCAATTATCTTCGGGAACATATGGTACTCCTGTTATGACACAGAAGGTAATTGTCCCATTTTGTTCAGCACTGGTGAGGCCTCAGCTGGAGTACTGTGTCCAAGTCTAGGTGCTCTACTTTTAAAATGTGGACAAACTGGAGAGAGTCCAAAGGAGAGCAACAAAAATGATAAAAGGTTGAGGAAACCTGACCTATCAGGAAAGTTTACAACAACAGGGTATGTTTAATCTTGAGAAAACAAGACTGAAGGAGGACCTAATGGTCTTCAAATATGCTATGGGCTGTTATAAAAAGGATGGTGGTCAATTGTTCTCCATGGCCACTGAAGGTAGGACAAGAAGTAATGGGCGTAAGGGAGATTTAGGATTAGATATTAGGAAAATCTTTCTAACTATAAGACTAGTTAAGTACTGAAATAGGTTACCAAAAGAGGTTGGGGAATCCCAGTCATTGGAGATTTTTAAGCATAGGTTGGGCAGACATCTGTCAGGGATGGTCTAGTTTACTTGGTCCTGCCTCAGTGTGTGGCATGACCTAGATGACCTCTTGAGATCCTGTCCAGCCCTCCATTTCCATGATTCTATGTCTATGTTACTGACTTTGACCCAGACACCTTTGTGGGGCTTGCACTGCAAAAAGGTGGGGTGACTCAGCAAAAAACCCAAACAAACCCAAGGGTAGCAAGACCTTGTCCTGCAGGGGCAGGGGCATGCACTTCTAAGTTAACCTCTTGCTCCCTAGGGACCAGGGAGTATCCCTACCCCCTGCCACACGCACCCACTTGCCTCAGAGATGCTTTAGACCCTGTGGGCTTTATTTTCAGGCAGGATATATTTTAAAAGGCCTTGCCCAGTTCTCAAAGCATTTGCTTCTTGAAACCATGTCCTGTATGCATTGGACTGTCCTGTGTGACTAGAGCTCTTTTCTTATTAAAGGCAGTTGAATGGGAACAAGAGCTTTGCCTCTTGGGAGACGCCTGTGGTCTGGCTGCTTATTCCTCATGTCAAGTCCCACTCTTCTGCCTCTGCCCCACTCCTGTCTCATTTTCACGCTGACCGGTGCTGATGTCTCCGGTGGAAGGAAGCATTCAGGCTGTGGGGACAGGTGACAGGAGCAGAAGAACTCCTAAGGGCCTGCATGTTGAGATACAAATCCTATTAACAGGAGAGAGAGATGAAAGCGAGACACCGAAAGACGCACTGAAGCAGAATTGTCTCCAAATAGAATATTTTTCATAGCCTGGGACCCAGGAGATGTCAGTGAGTCTCTAAGCAGCATTTTATGCTGCAGCTTGCTGGGGACAGTTCTGAATAAATAGCTGCATTTTGGTAAATGAGCTGTTAGACCCAGGCCTTGGCCACTTGGGTCACTGAGAACCCTATAGCATTTTTCACACGAGTGGGGATGTTAACCCTGGGACCCTGGCCAAATTCTCCCTTGGGTAAGTGCATTCTGTCTTCCAAAAACCCGTGTGCAAGCTCACTCTGATTCAGTATTTTCCCTCAATTTTTGTCTTAACTCATGTAGTGCTCCACTGTGAAACAGTCCCACCCTAGAGCTGCATTTCACTGGCAGGTATTGCAGCTGCTATATATAGCCTGTAAAGTGCTTTGGGATGAGACAGGTCTGCATAAATGAGAGAGAGACAGATTTATAAAATGTTTGGGGCTGGATCTTCAGCTGATGACATGGGCATAGCTCTGCTGGCCTTCGTGGCTCTACCCCATTTACCCCAGCCACGATTCTGGCCCATTTATTTATGGAGTACCTTTTGTGCTGAAAGATCCCAAATATTTATTTACATGAATCTGGTGGAGAAATACCCTATGGATTTTCTATATATATACACCAAGATCATCAATGGTCCCACTGGCATGTTTGTTAAGTAGCTGCTGTAAAGCCACCAGTGACAGGGAGAGTAACCTTTTGTTTAGGTCCTGCTCAAAAACATAGGAACGTGGCGCTGGAAGGGATCTCCTGCATCACCAAGTCCAGTCCCCTGCTATCTCAGGCATCTCCCTCATATAATCCCATTTATAAATTTATCAAGATCCATCTTAAAACTAAGTAGGTTGTTTGCTCTCATGAATGCCCCAAGAATGACTGACTATTTATCTATTCCCACACATACCCCATCTATCTATGTATCTATTGTGACAAAGCTCTGACCTTGTCTCAGTGGGTCCCGCACTTCCTGGTTGATTATGCTAGCCTCAGAAGCTTACTGTGACCCTCCACATAGCCCTTCTCTCTCTAGGGGCAAGGGTCACAGCCTACTGAGCCATTTTCATCATAAGCCAGCAAGGGAGGTGAGGAGAAGCTATCCTCCCTCGCACAGTCTCTATTATCTCCCAGTCTCAGTGATTAGTCGGGGAGGGGAGGGGCGAGCCTGGGCCCGCCCTCTACTATGGGCTCCAGCCCAGAGACCCTAATAGTAGCAGCTCTTGTTAGCTGACTTTTTGGAAACAGGACGTGTTCAATATCTTCATTAATGATCTGGAGGATGGTGTGGATTGCACCCTCAGCAAGTTTGCGGATGACACTAAACAGGGAGGAGTGGTGGATACGCTGGAGGGTAGGGATAGGATACAGAGGGACCAAGACAAATTGGAGGATTGGGCCAAGGGAAATCTGATGAGGTTCAACAGGGACAAGTGCAGAGTCCTGCACTTAGGACGGAAGAATCCAATGCACCGCTACAGTATAGGGACTGAATGGCTAGGCAGCAGTTCTGCAGAGAATGACCTAGGGGTGACAGTGGACGAGAAGCTGGATATGAGTCAACAGTGTTCCCTTGTTGCCAAGAAGGCCAATGGCATTTTGGGGTATATAAGTAGGGGCATTGCCAGCAGATCGAGGGACGTGATCGTTCCCCTCTATTCGACATTGGTGAGGCCTCATCTGGAGTACTGTGTCCAGTTTTGGGCCCCAGATTACAACAAGGATGTGGAGAAATTGGAGAGAGTCCAGCGAAGGGCAACAAAAATGATTAGGGGTCTGGAACACATGACTTATGAGGAGAGGCTGAGGGAACTGGGATTGTTTAGTCTACGGAAGAGAAGAATGAGGGGGGATTTGATAGCTGCTTTTAACTACCTGAAAGGTGGATCCAAAGAGGATGGATCTAGACTGTTCTCAGTGATAGCAGATGACAGGACAAGGAGTAATGGTCTCAAGTTGCAGTGGGGGAGATTTAGGTTGGATATTAGGAAAAACTTTTTCACTAGGAGGGTGGTGAAACACTGGAATGCATTACCTAGGGAGGTGGTGGAATCCCCTTCCTTAGAAGTTTTTACGGCCAGGCTTGACAAAGCCCTGGCTGGGATGATTTAGTTGGGATTGGTCCTGCTCTGGGCAGGGGATTGGACTAGACGGCCTCCAGAGGTCCCTTCCAACTCTGTTATTCTATGATTCTATGAGTACAATTCCCTGGGCCACTTCCCCACAGCAGCCCCCACTTCCTCAAAATCTATGTCGCCCTTACCTCAGGGCCTCCTTCCTTGTGCCTGATAGGGTTTGTATTGCTCCATTTCTCCAGCAGCATGGCTTCCTCCAACAGCTCCTGACACACACACCCTCCACCTGACTAACTGGGAGGCTTTTACCTAGTTTCAGCCAGCCCCTGATTGGCTTCAGGTGTCCCAATCAACCTACCTGTCTTCCCTGCTTTCTGGAAGGATCTTAATTGGCCCCAGATGTCTTAATTGACCTGGAACAACTGCCATTTGCTTACCCTGGTAGCAGGGATTTGTTTAGCCTGGGGCTTATATATCTGTCTCCAACTGCTTTCCTATAGCCATCTGGCCTTGCTCTATCTATCTATCTATCTATCTATCTATCTATCTATCTATCTATCTATCTATCTATCTATCCTTTTTGGTTAGGACCTAAACAATCTGTATATATCATCTATTTCTGTATCTATATAACTGTACACCAGCTCTGCTGGTTGTACAGCAAGAGCTAATTAGCCAATGACTGCTGGTGAGACTGTAGTTGATCTTGGTGCACAAACAAGGATGTGAACTACAGCTGATCTACATTTCCCAAATATTGAGTGTTTGACTAATTTCTTCTTCAAAATTTTAATTTTTGACCAGCCCTTCTTCCCAGTCCCTCCCTCCCTCCCAAACAAACCAAACCAAACTCTGAAAAATTTCATACCATTACTTTTGGCCAGCTCTAGAACTGGTGGAAATTTTTTGATGACTGAAAAATATGATTAAAAATTTTCAAATGTCTCTCCAGCCCCACCCCTCCGAGCTCTACAGTGGACCCCCCAAAGCTGCATGACTTTCCAGTGGAAGGTAGGGCATGAGCTGTGCCCTTCAGATCTAGATGAGAACTTCTCCAAAGTTTAGTGGGCATCATAGCCTGGATTTGGTTCAGGCCCATCACTAGTTTCAAAGGCATTTAGAACTGTCTGATGAGGAGTTTGTGCTTAATCGGTTTGTGGCTTGCATTAGGATAAATCCTTGATCCCTCGCAAACTGAGCAAGTGGGGGGCACCTGTGATGAGGGGCTGGAATCTAATCTCAGTTATTCGAGGGTCAATCTCCTTTGTAGTAAGTGGAGTTATTCTAGTTTTAACTTGCTAGAACTGAGATCAGAATCTGGCCTGAGCGATGTTGTTGCACCATAAAAATCCCAGAACTCATGTGGTGGTGTCATGTCTTGTAAGCCGTATTACCTGAAACCTATCTGCCTATGGCCTTGGATGGCAGTGGGACGGGGCAGTGTTGTTATCCTCATTACACAAGTGGGGAACTGAGGTAAAGAGAGATGAAGTGAGGTCACAGATCTGTGGCAGAGCAGGGGATGTGAACTCAATTCATAGGCGAGTGCTTTAACCACTAGACCATCCTTCCCCAGCCTTTCAGTCTGTAGCTTCACACAGAGAGTCAAGTTTTCTTTCTTCTTCTTTGGGTCACACGTTTCAGGATGAATCACTGAAACATGCCCACTGTGCCAGCAACCTTTGCCCAGACTCTGCCTCTGTGCTGCTTTCTCTTAATGACCAGGATCTAGCCAGAAGCTCCCGCTGAGCATGTGTGTCTTGCTCTTTCTCCAGCAGCTGTGCAGAAACGTGTTTTCCACTGAACCTTTTCCATAATTATCTTTTTGTGTGTTTGTAGCATATTGTCAGTGTCTGCCGGTCTTTATGCCTCCTGGGGCCCCCCCAGAGAAAACCTGAGCTGATTTGGTCTGGAGAGGGAGCGAGCAATCTCCAACTCACCAGCCCATGTGGATTATCTTGTCCTCTCGCTTTTTAATAAGCTGCACAAGATTAAAGAGCGACTTTAGGATTGAGTTCCTCCTCCCCCACCTGCACCAGTTTTAACTTGGTACATAATTGAGGGGAGAACAAAGGATTGTGGGTCCTGTAGCATCACAGCCTTTCACACTGGCATTGATGGTAAACCTATTAGCGAATCCAGCCTGTGGCTAGAGACTGAGGGGTTTGTGGCTTTGAAGGACTTACATGCTGTAAAACATCTTACATCATTTGAACTGATTGTATGTGGTTGGGTATTTGTTTTCCTCCAAAGCCTGCAACTTTCTCCTCACCCCAAACCTTTAAAAATAAACATATTAATGTATGAGCTATAGTCAGTGCTGAGGCAGGGGGCTGGGGGAGGGGGGCTGTGCAGCCAGAGGGACTGCAATGAGATTTGGGGGTTTGGACTTTGCTCTCAGAAAGTGGGTAGGGATAGCCAAGAGGCCTGATCCAGAAGCCAGAAAGCACAGCACATCACAAAGTCAGCCCCAAGTAGCTTAATGCTGCTGTGACTGCTTGATAATCTGGTAGATAGGGCCTTCTATCCAAGGATCCCAAAGCACTTCACACATGCTAGACGGAGCCTTGCAACATGTGAGGCAGGTTTGTACCATCATCCCCATATTAATGGTCATGAAACTGAGGCGCAGGCAGGGAAGTGTCCCAGGTCCTCTTTGCAGATGAATATTCACACACTGGACTTTCCATGCCAGTTTAGAACTCCGGTGCATCTGCTCCAGCCTCCTTGAGGATCCAAGGGACATGAGGGGGGAAAATAAAGCTGTCATGAGTGATCACGGAGCCCTCACGCAATGGAAACAAAACATGGCTCTTGTGTCTTCTGAGGATTGTGACTCCTGGGAAAACTCAGACACGTGGCGTGTGGAAAAGAGGAAGGCATGGCCACCGGTGCTGGTGCTGAGTTCCGGAGTGTTCTTTTCTATTTTCTGCATTTCAGCTTCTGCCACAAGTATACAGGCTGGGCTAAAGCCTCACTTCTGGCTTCTATGTATAGGGCTGACCCTGGACCACTGGCACTCCAGGTGAGGAGCGTCTTCAGGGCTCCCCCTCCATTTGTTAAACTTTTGAATGCCTTGTTTTTTTATTGCATTTGTAGCCCATTTCTTGACTTAGATGCACAACTTGCATGCGTGATTTATCCCTGTTGTATAAGACGATAAATTTGCACGCTAGGATCTGTAAAACTGTATTTATTCATGCCATATATAAGCAAATAAAAAAACGTTAGTTTCCTCTAAGCTTTAACACAGTAAAACAAGGTTTACAATATTACAGCTGGGCTCTCACTTCACTTCACTTTGTTCTTATATCTCCCTGACTGACTGGCAACTCTCCGCCCCTTATATACCAGCGAGGAAATGTCTAACAACATTCTAGGAGGTTCAAGGAAAATGTAGTTCTCTGGAAGTCTGGAAGGTTCCATGAGATTCTAAAAAGATCCAGAACATTATAGGAGGTTAGTGAAAAGTGAATCCCCATACAGAAGACCTGAAACATTTTACTTCAAACATTCTATTTTCCCTTTTGTTGCTAACAATAAAAACAGCACCCTGAGCCCAGCACCCACGAAGCCCGGCAGGCCAGGTGGTCACTAAATCTGGCCCTCTCTATGTATTCTTCCCACACCTGCCTTACTGTCCCTATCACATGTCTGCATGTGCCCAGCCACAGTGAGCTGGAGGAGGTCAGGCCTTCTGAACCTGTCAAGACTATTCCCTGTGTGGCCAGAGGCATCACTGTTGAGCAACACAAGGTCCTTCCTCTTCAGAGGCTGAACATGCTGCCTCCAAGCTAACCAGTGCTTTATCATACAGATTTGCAGTATCAGAGCTTTCTAGATCCACTTTCATCCTTCCCCTCCCCAGCTGCACTAGCATTCAAATGCTGTTAAGAAGGCATAGACCCACCTCCAGTATGCAGTGGGACCCCCCAAGAAGGGGGCCGTGTGAGCAGATTTTTAATGCTGTCTGTGGTGTAGGTGAGAATTAAACTGGCCCTTATTGGTATTCCTACTCTGATATTCTAACTTTTGTCTGTGTTGGAGATGTCTTGGTGGGGGGTGGGTACATTATCTCTAGGAAAGGTACATCTCTGTGCCTCTGGGAAAGGTACATCGCCTTTGTTCCCTGCTGGAAACCAAAGCGCCAGCAGCTATGGAAACTGAAGCATGCACGGCTAATTTATTTGCCTCGGCTTAACCCCAAACTAAGCAATGTGACCGTGATACAAGATTGAAGTGTTTTCAGAATTTTAAATACTGTTTCGTATGTACTGTTGTTTTTAATACAACCCCAGGGAAGTATGAGAATGAGATTGGTTTCCCTATTTCAACATCCTCCTCCCCATCACATACTGGTTTTGCTGCTCACAAGAACTGGGCACGCTGCTTTGTTACTGTTGTGTTATTCATGAATACTGGGCTGTGCATACGGGTTTGTTATTGTAGGGTTGCTCACGTGACTGTCCCTGCTTTAAAAAAATACGTTAAAAAGACTGAAGCATCTGGGTTTTATGATGATGATTTCAATTCGCAACGAGTTATATGGCTTTTCCATAGTGGTGTAAAACAAAATGATAGGTCATAAGTTGGGCCAGCTGATCTCAATAAGCATCCCATTAACTAAGGCCCAAATGTTGCTAGAAATGGGTGATTTGGCCTGGTTGCTTCTGAGGAAAAGATACTGGGGTGGGGTGTGGGAAGGAATAGTGCTTTAACTGTAATCTCCATATGCCCATTTAGGATTTAATAAGACAGTTACCACATAGCTGGTAAGTGACAGCTGGTTATCAGAAGCATATGCTGGAGCTAAACAAGATCCAAAGGCAGAGCTAGTGCCTAATTCATCAAACACCAGTACATCTGCTTTTAATAATTAATTACTTTTAATTTTGTTAATATTTATTAACTACATTATTGAATTGGACTAAAATAGGAATCAGACACTTTATGCAACCCACTGAAGAATAAGCCCTCAATGCCTGGCTTTACCTGATGGCAACCAGGAGTAAAATGCGATGAATCAGTATCCTTAAACTGGAATGTTATTCAGTCGTGCTCACACTAAACATAATACTTCCCACCATCTCCTTGTTCTTCTACTTTTGACTTCTTTGCTTAGCCCCCTCTAGTGTGTATAGCCATTCTCTCTGCAATCTTCAGTTACTGGTCGGATGGAAGTTCGGTTCACAAAAGCAGCCAGAGTTCTTTGGTCTAGAAATGGCCAGATACTGTAATTTCTTAGTTTGCAGGAGATGACACAGTTTATGTCCTTTTTAAATTAGAGGTGGACTTTAATCTAGTCACTGGATTCAAACACCCCTTGATTTTGAGGTAGTTCAGATCAAGAGTAGGGTTCTATCTGTTTTTTAATTAACAACAGTCCATGGGGCTTTTACCCTCATGAATATTCTCATCAGCACCCAGCACTGGATGAATACGACCAAAACATTTCAGCTGATAGATGTCTGGATTTGTAAATGGCTTCACTTGAACTGTGCTTGCATCCTTTTTGCATTCGTCTGCCAGGAGCATTTTGAGCGAGCACGTTTGCATGCAGGAGGTGTCGTGAATTTTAGATGATTATTGCAGAGTATGATATAGATCCTCCTTCCAATATCCCAGCAATGAATTCCAGGGATTGCAGGTATGGGAAGGCTGGTGGGCTGAACCTCAGTATGCCTTATCTTCTCCTTTGTCTTTCCCACTCTTTTGTTATATCCCTGGGCTTTCTACATCTTTATCGCTGATTACTAGGGCCCCCTTAAGCCTTTGGAGATTGATAGCCACGTGCATAAATGTGAGTGCTATTGATCATGTCCACTTCCTGGGTATCCACCCAGCACTGCCTAACTCCCCAAGTTCCATCCTAGCAGGCACTGGTGTAAAACCTGGGGTGGCTTCTCTAGAGCCCATGCTCATCTTTTGACTGTCTTGAAGTCCTGCTTGACCCTCTGGAGGGAACTCCCCAACATATTACAGTTCAGCTGTTAACTCTGTACCCTGAGCTGACTCATCTGCCTTTCATATAAGGCATCAGGTGGCAGCCTGAACTCAGGGTCTGGTGGCTGGGTTCCCTCCCTCCCCAGCCTCATTCCAGGAGGATTATGAACAATTTTGCCACAGCTCAATCTCATTTAGACACAGAAGCTCCCAAGAGTGGATCATAAGAGGTTGCTGAAAGCTGAAACTCTGATTGCTTTAACTCAGCTCCCCATCCCACAATAACCATCCCCAAAAGAACCCAGAAGAACAAAGGGTGGCTCCTTCGTTAGAAAATCATCCCCTTACATACAGTAGGAAGGACCCCATCCACGAGCGTCCAATACACAACCTTGTTTGGCCCAGAACTGCGTGCAGGGGATGGTCTCTGCTGCCTGATGACACACACAAGCTGAGGGTGCTGCTAAAGGGGTACTATTTTCAAAGCAGCTTGCCTGCTGTTGTACTTAGGTAAGCTTATTCTAATGAAGAAATGAAATCCAAATGATGACAGAGAAGGGGACCTCCCCAAGGGGCTGTGTCTCATAACAGGGCAGCCCAGCTGCTTGTGTCTTTCTCTTTCTAGTGAGAGTGCCTAACATGACAGCAGCCCTGCGCTGTGCTGAGGTGAGCGCACTCTGAGAAGCCAGCCTCATCGGTCCCTACTTCCATCTAACCAACAGAGCGGAGAAATTGCCTGTTACCTTGGGTCGATTTCTCATGCACTCCTAAATTGCTTTGTATTGACACGCTGTCAGAAATGGATTGTCACATTAACCCACCAAGCCCGGCCTGGATTCGTGAGCATGTGCTGTTGGACTTATATCTCCACCATTTCAGGGCAGGCCATTGGGGGCCTGGGCTTTTCCTCTCCCCGTCCCTCCTGCTGCTCTTCCACTTGGGCTCGGAGAGGTGTTTCATGACATGTTCGCCAAACATATGTGTTTGGTGGGCAATCAACACACACAGCAAATGAGGTTTAGTGCTCAGCGCGGCCTCCAGCCCACATATAATCTTTCATCCTCTTCTCCTCCCTTAGCTAGTGGGTAGAGCCGGGAAATGGGTGACAGGGCTTCTAGGTTCTATTCCTGGCTATCGGAGGGTGTGTGGGGGTCGAGTAGTCAGAGAGGGTCTCGTAGGTTGTGTTCACAGATATGGAAGGTAGTTTGGACAACGGGTTAGAGTAGGGAACTGAGATTCAGGAGATGTAGCGTCTAGTCAACGCTCTGCCAGCGAATCACTGGGTGACATCACTTTTCTGTGCTTTTGTTTCCCCATCTGTATGAATGGGAAGCAATGCTGCTTCATGAACTCTGGGAAGTGTTTTAAGTTCCCTGGATGAAAGGGGCTATTGCTCATTATTACGCCCCAGTCCTGCAGCTGTGGACTAAGGCTATGTCTACACGCCAGACCGTACCGTGGCATAACTTACCTGTGCTGCAGTGAGGTCTCCCGTGCAGCCACTCTATGCCGTTGGGAGAGAGCTCTCCTCTCAGCATAATCAAACCACCCCCCAATATTCAGCGGTAGCTATGTCGGTGGGAGAGCGTGTCCCACCAACAAAGCACTGTCCACAACAATGCTTTTGTCGGTGAAACTTATGTCGGTCAGGGGTGTGTTTTTTCATGCCTCCGCCCCCCCCGCCCCCCGACTGACAAGCGTGCTAGTGTAGACATAACCTTAGACTTAACACATGTATGCTCTATCTCCAGTCCCCTTCCTCCTGCTCTTTGGCAGTGATCCTGGATTCCCTGCCTGACTCATCACCCTGCAGTAAACTTCCTTTTGTAACACAGCCTCGTCCACGTTGCCTGTCACGTGATGCCCAGGCGGAGGGTGCAGCTGCAGACCCCGTAGGGGAGCTGAGGCTGGGGCACAACACATTGTCCAAAGGACAGGACATGAACGGGACTGAGTTTCTGGTGTAGCGACCTCTCTCCAGAGCCAGGCCTCTGAGAGCCAATTACTCTCCCGTCTTTCTTCAGCTGATTTTCTAGCCTATGTGTATTTTATGTAGCTTCCCATCCCCACCCCTCACAACTTCTTCATTTAGCTTCTCAGAGATTATTAGTAAATGCGCCTTGAGATCAAAAGTATACAACCACCCACTGCATTTCCCTTGTCTATCACAGCAGCAGTATTTTAGCAAACAGGAAAATCAGACCTTCCCCGAGCTAAGCTGAGCTCCTGACCTCATAGCACTGTGCTGCATATGGGCCCAAATCCTGTCAGGGTTGCTTTCTGTCTAGCTACTTATATGGTGCTTATCCTTCTAGTGACTGAGCACCTCACAGTCATTAATGGGTTTTACCCCCACAACACTCCTTTGGGGAAGGATAGTATTACCCACATTTTACAGATGTGGGATTGAGCACAGGGTAGATTAAGTGACGTGCCCAGAGTCACACAGCTAGTCTGTGGCTGAGCTGGGTTTTCATGCAGTTCCTTCCAGTGTCTTCTCCACAATAGATCTGAAGGTAACATTTGTGTTGGTACTGCCTTGCAGGGCTCACGGAATGACAGGCCAACCTCAGAAAGGTTAGGTAAATTTAATTTATGTTGAATAAGTCCCTCAAATGAGGATACTTGACTAACCTGAAGCTTTTCTGCTGTTTTTCTGAGGTCTTCTCTGTAGGCCTGGCTTGACATGAGTAATTTTACGTGGGTGAGGTCTTATTTTTTGGGAGACAGGGTTAGGGAGGTAAATAGATTAGCAAGCTGTAAATAGAAGGTTATGCTAACTAAGATAGGTAAATGGTTCAGTATGCTAAAAGACAGAATACCTGTACTAGCTAAGCTAAAGCAGAACACCCAGGGAAACATTTACAATGGACAAGATAAGCCTGGGACATAAGATGAGGTAAAGTGTATGTCGTATATGGACATTGCATGAACAGAGCTTCTTTGTGGTTCCCACAAACTAACCAAGCCAATCCCAAAATGTGAAATGCAATGTATAGTAAATGTACGTGAAGAAAGAGGTGTTCTGTGCAATGCTGGATGTACGGTATGCCCTCTACCCACCCACTCTGCTTGAGTCTAATCAACTCAGCATAGCTTTGCTGTATGCCAGATAAAGGAACCTGATTAACGAGACTAGAATCAAACTGAACTCTTGGGGAACCGAGTGCGAGAAGTCTTTTTGGAACCCCAATATTCTCCCCAGTTTCTTTATGTCCCAGAATTCTCCTAGCTGTTCCCATTTCCCCCTGCTCCAGCATTGCTTTGCCTCTCCTGCCAGCCTGATCTTCCCTTTATTCATAGAAATGTCCAGCCCGGGCAGCAGCAGGGAGCAATTTTCTCTGCAGTCCCACCAATGACCCTTAACCATGGCTAACAGTGACCTCTTTCGAGGCATTCAATGTTTGGCTTCTTTGCTAAGATGGCCAATGGGGGGGCCATCTGTAGGGATGGCTTCTAGTGAGGCAGACACCTCACCCTTAAGACTTGGAGTGCGACCCATCAGCTCATTTTATATTAACCACCAAACTGCCATGAATTGGTAACATGTTCCAGTCGCTACCGACCTGAGCCACTTTCCGTGCAGCAGCAGAGATGAAAGGCTCTGGATTTCAAACCATCCTTCACCTCCTCCTATGCAGAACACCTGTTTAACACAGCCACTCTTTGTCCATCCTCCAGGTCTAGTTCCCCCCTACCCTTTCTAATTGAGCTGATTCCCTAGCCCTTCCGGCTCCTGACGCTGCTGTAGTTTTCCATTTAAAGCCAAAAAGCCATTGTTACGTGGACTATTCCCTGCAGTCTGACAGGCACTCGATTTCTCTTTCTCTTCTAACTTTCCTGTTCAGCCTCTTCTGCTTGTTCGTATGCTTCTCTTCCCCCTCCTGCCCTCCAGTCTATCAGAATTCTTCTAAGCCGTGATGTGTTGTGACTGGGGCTGACTGACAGCGCTTCATGCTTGACACACATCTCCACCATGCCGCCCAGATTCTGCATTTCAGAGCAAAGTCAGATTGTCAAGTGCCGTGTGGGAGTCTCCGAGAAAAGAGTCAAAACACCATCAGGCTGATTCTTCTCGAGAACAGTGGAAATGTCACATGGATGCCTTTGATGTCAGACAGGATTCCTGCTGCACCAGGAAAGGCTAGAGGTCATCCACCCAGTCGCTCAGTGAAACTGTTCATTGGCCTCCTTGTTTTTAGTCTCATCACACAGCCAGGGACCGAATGTGCCAGGGAGGCTGACCTATCCTACCCTGCCCTGGAGGTGGTGCTTCCAGGTCAGAGCTGGGGATAATGAGCAGGGAGTGGAGTAGAGTAAACAGCCACTGCTGCTGCCTGAGTTATACGGGATGTCAGGACTTCACTCTCAAGGGCTTTCAAGCCAGCACCTTTCCCCAGTCAACAGCAATTAACTATATTCAAAGAATGCATAGACAAACAGCCACCCAACTGGTACTCAGGGAGCAGTACTGATTCATGCCTGGCAAGCCTGGCCTGCAGGAACAGTCATAGAAATGAGAGATGGAAGAGACCCATTAGAGCAGCCACTGCATCTCCCAGGGCTAGTACAGGAAGAGACTCCCAGGCTGAGTAAATCCTGGTTTATTCCAGGACCTGTAACATCAGGGTGCAGCGTCACAACAGGACGAGATTGTACGGTTGTGCTGTCCGAAGCAAGCAAGAGAGGGGCTTAGATTTCTCCAGTGCACACTATGGCTGTAGGACACAGGCCAGATCTGTGGGAATTTGGATTATCCTGGCAATGCTTATGATGGAGGGAAGGGACCCTAAGAAACACATTGCAGAGATCCATGATTCACATCACTGCTCTTCACGTTTGCTTTCAAGGCTACTCCAGTTCTCCCATCCTTGTCTCTCCATCCTGTCATTGTGTACAAAACCAATAACATTTGGCTTCTATAATCTTCCTTGGGCTGCGCTGGCTTTGCTGGAGTCTAGTCTCAGCTGCAATACAAACAGAGCGGAGGGAGAATGGTAGGCTGCGTACTCCCAGACCCTAGGCTGGGATTAAAGCTTCATCTCTATATGTCCTCCTCCTCTTCCTCTGCGCCCTGTGCTCCTCTCATTCCAGCCACTGGTTCTGCCCTCATGTCCCAGCTGCTCAGCATTTGAATAGGTAACTCAGTGCAGGGGCGGCACACGTGGTGGGAAGAACACTGGGGAGGAGAGAAGTGACATCTGAAGCAGGATCTGAATCAAGCGATCGGTCACCTCTGCTCACCCCCTCAGCAGTCACTCTGCCCTCAGGGATGCCACTTATCCACTTCTTCACAAGTGACTTCAATTTCTGCTCCTCTCACTGTGGTGAGCTGAGGTGTGAACTGGGGCAAACACACGGCACCGTCCCTGGGTGCTACTGCAGCTATGAACCAGTCGGTACAGCCGCCGCGCTCGTCCTGCCAGTCTCCGCCTCTCATTTCAGTCCTGCCCAGCCTTTGGGTTATTATTAGTACGTGTGAGAGCATCTCTGAAGAATGGGCTCTAATGAATCCATACAGAGCTATAGCTATTGAGGGGGGCTGTGGCTGGCACAGCAGGCCTAGGTGAAGTAGGAACAGCTGCTGCTGCCCTCGCTCTCAACCCACCTGCAGCACTGAGACCTCTCCTGCTGCTCCAGTGCTGTTGGTAGCCCCATGGAGCACAGGGCCAGCCTGGCCTGCACTCCTAGCTGGCCCCCTGTGCTCCATGAGGCCATTGCATGTGCGTGTGTGGTGGTGGGGGGGGCTTCGGCTAAGCTGACATGTTTGAAGGAGAAAACTACATAGCAAAGTAACAACTTGTTCTGCGTTCTCCTTCTGAAACAGATGCTGTGGAGGCCGGGATGCTGTACACGGTGTCTAGTTCGAAAATAATCCAGCGGCTCAGTGTTGGATCTGGACCTGATCCAAGCACCCCTCGAATGCTGGGGATTTAGACTCTGAGCCAAGATTTAAATACAGCAGGTTAAGGATACCTCTACTCTAGCCCCGTCTGTTTAACTGTTCACCTGCCCTATGGAGGCTGGTAAGGTCTATAGAAGCATGAAGCAGCACCTTCCCTGATGTGAGGAGCTGCTAGTGTCATGCTCACTCACATCCCCTCCTTTGTAGCGCTGTTGGCGTTTTGGGAGTGCTGCTGTGAAAGCAGCTCAGTCATCTCACTCTGCTTACCTAGGTGTCTCCATCTCCCCGCCTATCATTTATGATTTCTTTCCTCCTCCTTGTATACAAAATCACCTATAAAATGCTCTCTGCTGGTTCCTCCTGGGACTCCAGGTGCTGCCCGGAAACCTCTTAGAGAACTAATCATCCCATTCGGATTGCACCATCATTCACCTTCACTCCCTGTGACATTCCCCATTTTGCTTGTGTGTTCGGCTGTACAGCGCTGGAAACAAAATATTGTGGGCTTTCTTTTCTTTTTTAAAGTTTCCTTCCCCAGGAGCGAGGAGAAAGGAAAGGTCACTTGTCTCTCTCTCTCCCTGTGACCCACCGCCCCATGGCATTCTCCTCTGAAGGCTTTTACCATTGAATTGGGAAAGTGGGTTAATAAAGTTGCTCAGCTAGAAGGTCTCCCACCCCATCACAGTCACACTGAAGGTAAGTCTAAACTGCAAGAGAAGGTATGTTCTTAACTCAGATTAGCTAACCTGCATTAGCTAACTCAGGTTAAAATAGCAGAGAAGACACAGCAACTTGGCTTTTAACTTGGGAAAGCAGCTTGAGCTCAACCTCTGCCTGCCCTATAGGCTTGAACTCATGCTGGTAACCTGGGTTAAAAGCCGAGCCGCCATGTCTTCACTGCTATTTTAATCCAAGTTAGCTAACCTGAGTTAAGAACACTGGTTTTTGCATTGTAGACATACCCTGATTTGTTCTGTTCTCGGCCCAGAGGGTCTACCTAGCTGGCTTTGTAGTAAGTGAGGAACTGTCACTTTCCTGGGTATGGATTAGAAGTCAATGTGCCCATACTGAAAACTGGGGATCCAGTGCCGGTTCTCATCCCCAACTCACCAGCTGCTGGGCACATTGGTATTTACCTTTCTCTGCCCCCTTCGTCTTTCCTGCCTCCAGTCTCATTTTTCACTTTGTCTCCTGTAGAACAAGCTCCTTGTTTGTTGTTTATCTCCTTTCACTGTGTTTCCTGCTCCTGTGCAACGTTCCTTCAGATCTTTTCCTTCCCCAGTTGTCTCCCTTCCTCCTGTTCTTCTCTTCCTCACTCAGGTCTTCCATGCCACTTGCCTGAAACCTTTTGTATCTTCTAAATTCTGATCCCTTTTGGTGGGAGTTGGACACAGATGTTCCTCCTGTGGGGGTGGGACTGTACTATTGTCTGCATGACTGTCATGGATAGCCAGGACCAGACTTCATTTCAGCTGAGGGCCCACTACCAAAAGGTGGAGCATCCCCCTAGGGTTGCTAACCCAGGGGGCTTCACTGCCTTCAAGGCTCTGGACTACTCTGCCTTCAAGACTCTAGATTACTCTGCCCCAATCCCTGTCTCTGTTTCCCCTACCAACCTTCTGCCCCCATCCCAACACATCCTGTTTGTGGAATTCTTCCACTTTCCAGGCTACTCCCTTTGTCTGAATCTCTAATCCACTTGCAGGCCTCTCTTCACTGAGGCCTTCCAGTGATAACTGATCATGCACAGAACATTTTAAACCTATGTCTTTGTAAACAGGCAAGCCCCCACACAGATGGCACAGACACATAGTGTGTTACACTCCCTATTCAATGTCCTTCTTGGAGTTAGCATTTATTCTTTACAAAGGTCTGAGGGAGAACTGACTTTACAACCATGATGCTTAGCCCAAGCTCCCTCTTGAGCAAGCTATTCCTCCCTGCTGAACCTCCTGTCCCCCTTTCTCTCTCTTGCCTTGGACATTTTATACTCCTGAGTTGCAGCTAATGAGATCTACTTGGAATGGCTGCCAGTGTGAGTCAGTAAAATAGCTCTGTAGCTCTGTACCTCTACACGGGGTCCTGAGGCTCAGCATCTGGTCACACTACCTTATAAATCTAGAATGTGCAGTCTTTCTCATTTAGATTGTAAGGTCCCTGGGGCATGAAACTTGTCTACATCTGTAATTTTACAGCACCAAGTACTCTGCATATGTTCAATACATAATGATATGACCTTGCCCTGAAAGATGCACTTCAAGAACAAGCTCCTCCCCATCTTTTAAAGGGGCAACTCCCCACTTATGCCATGCAGACACTCCATAAGCCTGAGAATGCCCTAGAGTTACTATGGGTCTGGTAAAATTAACCTTTTAGAAATTGGATGGAGCTGTGGGAAGGTTCCTGACTGATCATCTATCTTGGCTAAATATGATTTCCGTAGGTTGATTTGGACCAGCTACCTAGGGCCATTCCTTCAGAGAGAGTAATTCCTGTGCAGGAATTAGCAGTCAATGCACCTGTTACCACAGGAGACTCCAGCTGGAAAAAAAGAGAAAAAAAGAGGCACTTCAATTTAGTGCAATTATCTCATTTTTCCCAGGATAAGGATCCTTGAGATATTTATCTGATTTACAAGGGTGTTTGGTCGATGTGGAAGGCATGAGGCCTTAAAGAGGCATTCATCAATTTCACAAGAATTCAAAAAAACAAGCGAGTGGGAAACAGATGCTGTGAAGAGAGACATTTCAAAGGCTGGAAAGGAAAAGAACCTCTCCTCTCTCTTTCTGTTTTCACTGATGATAAATTAAACAATTTGCAGGAAATGGTGCCAGCCACAGGGAATGTTGGATGTTGCTTCAAAGAGGTCACTAAATAGAAATGGGGGGAGCATATTATTATGTATATTGCAGTAGTGCCCAGGTGCCCGCAGTTTTGGACCAGGACCCCCTTGTGCTAGGTGTTGTACAAACAGAACAAAAAGACCGTCTCTGTCCCAAGGAACTTGCAGGCTAAGTACTTCCCATAAGTACTTTCCAAGGTGTTCTAAGTATGTATTTCTAGGGGAAAGTAAAGTATTTGAAATACTTTCTAAGGAACTTGTTTTGCCAAGTTAAGAACTTCCTTGGGAAAATAATGGATTTTAGATTTAGATCAGGATTCTAGAAGCCACTGGAGAACAGAGCAGAACTGCGGGGCTTTGAGTCAGTTTGGGTTTGGGCACACAGGACTTCTCGTCTATTGTGTGCTCATCATTATGCTGATTAACCTGGCAGACCATGGGGGCGGGGAGACGGGGGGACAAGGCCAGAATGCCTGTCAGGTGAGAGTCTTCACTGTGTGCGCACCACCAGGCTTCTCACTGTTGGAAACTCATGGCTTGGTAATAGTTCATCGTCCTAGGGAAGTAAGGACTTTAGTTAAAGAAGGGCAAGGGAGAAGAAGGAATGTTTTGCACAGCTCAAATAAAATTCTCCAACACTTTCAGGGGAAGAAAGCAAGTTGGAGAAGTCTCACCAAACACAGGGTCTCCCAACTCCAGTGACAGAAATAGACACAACTGCTGCTCAACAACCCCCCCCCCCCGAAGCTGAGGCCTCTGAAAAAATAATCATGCCCCAGTGTCCAGGAGCCTTGAGTTAAGATACTATGGCCTCTTTATGCTTTTCTTGTTGCATGAAGAGGTCTTGATGGGGACAGACTGGCCTCCTAAGAATGTCCCCCAAGCAAGAGGCCTACCTAGATGCCGTAGAGCTGGTGTAAGGGCTTCACACAAGTTCTGCTCCCACTTGCAGTGCAAGGTATGTGCACTGGGATGTGTGATGAAAGCAAGGGAGAGCATATAGAAAAGGGAACAGGCTAGAACACACCGCACTACAGCTAGTCTCTGTTCTAACTCACACTGAGGACCGGGAAGCTGCCTGTCTGCCTCAGAATCTGAGGCGTGCCAGGGTGGCTTAAAGCTAGCTTTGCCCCAACCCTCCCAAAGCTCTTGGAGAAACTGAGAATCAGGGTCCATATCTCAGTATTAAGGTTAAGAGCTAGCAGCTTTATTGAGTACACCCAGCCCAACTGGAACTCTCAAGGCCACCCTAGAATCTATTAACTCTTGTCTAAGACCTGGGATACAGTCTTTGAGGAATGGTCTTTCATTCAGTTCGCTTGAAGTCCTGGCCAGGAGAACTCTCTGGGGCATTCCATTAGCCTCCCTCCACTAAAGTAGGATGGGACTAAAGTAGGATGGGGAACCAGGAGGAGCCCAAAGATCTTCAGAGCAACAATCTTAGCTCCTTCCCTCAAGGGGGCCTCCAGGATTCCAGCTGCTGTTTGTGAAGTAGCAATGACTGGAGTCCATGCAGAGGCATCACATCCAAGGTTACAATCTGGCTATTTTTATTTTCTGCTCTGAATGGGGAGACTTTGACTTTTCTAAATGTAAATGACTGCAGTTTCCTCACACTTCAGAGGAATTAAATTCTCCATGTTCGATATTGCAGGTAGACTCGTCCTGGGATCCATCTCTCTTTGTTTCAGGTTAGGATGACAAAGAGCAGATCACCCCGAGGTACACCCAACAGAAGGTTTTCGATGCACCCGGTGCTCTGCTGCTGAGTTGATGGCTCTGCAGAGGTGGCTTTCCGCAGCCCGTTATGCAGAGCAATTTGATATTGTAACCTTAATGACATGGCCAAGTGAAAAGTGCCTCTTACCAAGCAAATGAGCAGCTTAGGCTACCTGAGAGCATTTGTCCTGCCCTTGTAACCACAGGTATTAGAGATGGAAAGGACTTAGGCTCTCTAAGCGATTGCCCTGCCCCAGAGGTCTATGATGAATGCTCACATTTTGGTTGCCTTTAAAAATCTATGCCTTGACTGCCATTTCCCCACCAAGAGCCTAGTGTTGAGTAAATACTGGGTTGTAATGTTTGCTGGTACATAAAATTACTCACATCAGCCAGATACAGAGGCTGGTTTGAAACTGGTATGACTCTATGTCTCCCGTAGAATAGTTTCTGATGCATATGGGGATGGGGGAGGTGGGAATCAAGCCCATGATTTCTAATTTCTTTTTTCACTTTCTCTTCCCCTTGACAGAGTGGTTTGATTTTTCTTTTGGATGCACTCATGGGGAGAGAAGAGGGATGGGTTTAGCCTAAGCCCAGGACTGGATTCCCCTGGCACATATGGAGTCCTTACTGATGAAAGCCTGCTCTAGATGGGGGAAGACATCACTCTCTTCCATCGTCAGGCATTTCTGGGTCATTATCTCCCAGGCAGAGCGATGCTGTCTGGAGAATAAGGAGTGGGCAGGAGATACAATGACCCAGCACTTTCACCTCCGTGGCTTCTCCCACCACTTTACAACTAGTACATTTAGGGCAACGCTACAGATGTATCCCACAGCACGGCAGCTCTAGTATCTGAAGATCATCTTCCCACATGGGGTGCATGTAAAATACAATTAGTGTAGAAAAGAAATGAAGGGTCACTCTCTGTTCCATGGATAGAACTGAGCGTGGGCATGGCTCACTGTGCCGAGACAGAGCGGATGCTAGGCACACACTTGGGCACAGGATACAGGTGTGAACGGTTAGCTGCTCACACCCAGGAGACCCAGTCATTCTCCACCCAGGTGACTATTATTATTTATTAATTCTCAAGCTCGGACAGTAGTTTTAGACAGTGGTCCCCGAGGCATGGATCTAACCATAACCTCTGGGCTTTTCTTCCTTGGAGTGGGAGTGCAGGAGATTCCCGCAATCCCAGTACTTATCTCATTGCCAAGAAACACTTCCCTCTCACTGCAGAAAGGGTGTGGAGCCTCCTCAGTTGTCTCTCTCCTCATTTGTCCTTTCCTGGGGAGCCTCCTCAGTTGTCTCTCTCCTCAGGCCTCTTGACTTCTGCCAAGATCTCTTCTTAGGGCTAACAGGGAATCTCAGCTTGCTTTTGCTATGGCCACCAGATGGCAGATGAGCAGGATATGTTGTCCAGTCCCATCCTTTACCTTCAGTTTGCTCAGTGCAAAATGGCAGGACCTGAATATCCTGCTGGTATAAGAAAGTAAACATAACGTTTATGTGACCCCTTCATCCTGCTTGCATTCACCTGAGGCCTGTATGCTTCTGAAGGGACTTGTCGTCGGCTATCCCTTGATACGAGGATGATGTCTGCCAGGGGAAAAGTCATTGAGGAGACTTAAGATGGCTGAGGAGTCCAATTTGTGCATTACAGGTTTTTCCACATGTGACATGTGGTTGCTTGCAGAGAGCACAACTACTGGCTGGGATGCTATGCCCTTTCCTTCCTCCTCTGTTGTTTCTCAGCTTCTCGAGCAAGACGATTCTCTTCAAAACGGGCTGAGACTTGATGTACAATGCGATGCCACTGCAGTCTATTGCCACCCAGCTCTTCACAATTCATAGGGTCAATGCCTCCCTTCTTACAATGTACTTTCAGGGTATCCTTGTAGTGTTTCCTCTGTCTCCCATGGGTCCTCTGACTGTGACTAAGTTGAGAAAAGAGGACTGGCTTTGGAAGATGAGCATCAGCCATCTGCACACAACCAGCCCAAGGAAGTTGATGTTTCATAAGGCTCCAGGCACTGGCTATGTAAAGTCATGACGCCGCACCAGTCACGGTTTTAAGGCTTTTACAAGGTGTTTTCCAGTCTCATCTGGTGAAATCAGATGCACTTTGTCACTGCGGACAGCACCACCATCCTTCCTGTCACTCCAACTTTTGATGACTCCCTCTCTCTTGCCAAATCCAAATCCTGCTGCTTCTTCCTCCATGACATCCCAAAAAGCTAACCTTTTTCTCATTGCCTCTCTAGGTAAAACCATTCTCTGGGTCCTCTCCAGCTGACATCCTGACAACTGCAGCCTCCTCCTCTCTGGCCTCCACAGCCAGACCTTCTTTCAGGCCATGCAAAACACAGCTGCTAAGAGCATTCTCCTTGCCTGTCCCTGTGATCACAGCACCCACATCACTTCACTGGCTCCCTGTTTCCCCTTCCATCACATTTAAGCATCTTGTCCTCCCCTTTAAGCCCCTTCACAACTGTGCCCTTGATTGCTCAGCCACCATTGTCTCATTGCATCACTCCTTGCTCCCATGCATTGCCAATAATGCTAGGCTGCAATGGCCATTTGTCTGTTTCTCCACCAGTATCTCTGTTTTCCCACCCTGAACCAATCCTTAAAGCTACCACCCTCTCCTCCTCTCTAAGATACCAGCCACTGTTGTCTAGGATGTGGAAGAGTCAGAGAAGGCCGATATATATTGATTTGTAGGCTAAAGCAAACCTGGAAAGAACTTGGAACCATCAAGCTGTGCATGTTGTTAGCCTGTGCAACCATGGGATCTTCCTACTGTCCCCTCCATTCTCCTGCCCTCTTCCCTGCTACTGTTTGTTACACTCACTTGTTTGAAATTAGTCCTTGTGTATGTTTGACAGCACCCAGCACAACGGGGTCCCAAACCGGATTGGGACTGTCGGGAGCTAATAATAAAATGGCATGTAGGAAACACTGGGATGCTGAACAGCGGAGATGCCAGGGCAACTGTGCAGCCGATCAATCCTGCTGTGACTTCATCTCCTTTGGAAAGAGGGTGTAACTCCCTCATTTCCACTCACCTGCCCACCAGTCCCATCTTATTCCATCTCCCTCTCAGCATCATCCTCACTGCCCCCTTCTGTCCCTCTTCACTTTGTGTGGTGTTGCTCACTCAGTGCAAGGGAATTGGTTTATGCCCAGCGGGTCTGCCAAGCAGAGAGGTCACTCAGGAGGCAAGTGTAGGGGAAAGAGTCGGCTGCTGAGCATCATCTCATAGATTCATAGTTTTTAAGGCCACAAGAGATTATTTTGATCATCCAGTCTGACCACCTGCATAACACAGGCCAGAGAATTACATCCAGAATTACATTCCTGTGTCAAGCCCGTAACTTGTGGTTGAGTGAGCATACCATGCAGACAGCCATCCCATCCTGATTTAAAGGCTTCAAGTGGTGGGGAATCCATTACATCCCTAGGTAAGTGGTTCCAATGGTAAATTATCCTCACTTAAAAATTTGAGCCTGATTTCTAAAGTGATCTTGTCCAGTTTCAGTTTCACAGCCGTGGCTCTTGTTATATCTTTGTCTGCTAAACTGAAGAGCAGTCAGAAATCTTCTCCCTGGGTAGGTACTTATAGACCACAATCAAGTCACCTCTTAACCTTCTTCTTCAGTCTTTCACTATAATGCAAGTTTTCCAGACCTCAGATCATTTCTGTAGTTCTTTTTCTGAAACCTTTCCAATTTTGTCAATATCCATTTCAAGTCTGCATACCAGAATGGACACACCATCTCAGTGGCTATCTCACTAAGGGTATGTCTACACTATGAAATAAGGTCGAATTTATAGAAGTTGGTTTTTTAGAAATCGGTTTTATATATTCGAGTGTGTGTGTCCCCACAGAAAATGCTCTAAGTGCATTAAGTGCATTAACTCGGCGGAGTGCTTCCACAGCACCGAGGCTAGAATCGACTTCCGGAGCATTGCACTGTGGGTAGCTATCCCACAGTTCTTGCAGTCTCCGCTGCCCATTGGAATTCTGGGTTGAGATCCCAGTGCCTGATGTGGCTAAAACATTGTCGTGGGTGGTTCTGGGTACATATCGTCAGGCCCCCGTTCCCTCCCTCCCTCCATGAAAGCAGCAGCAGACAATCGTTTCACGCCTTTTTTCTTGAGTTACCTGTGCAGACGCCATACCATGGCAAGCATGGAGCCCTCTCAGGTAACCGTCACCGTATGTCTCCTGGGTGCTGGCAGACGTGGTACTGCATTGCTACACAGCAGCAGCAACCCATTGTCTTGTGGCAGCAGACGGTACAATAGGACTGGTAGCCGTCATCGTCATGTCCGAGGTGCTCCTGGCCACGTCGGCCAGGAGCGCCTGGGCAGACATGGGTGCAGGGACTACATTAGAAGTGACTTGACCAGGTCATTCTCTTTAGTCCTTCAGTCAGGCCTATTGAACCATCTTATGGTGAGCAGGCAGGCGATACGGATTGCTAGCAGTCCTATTGTACCATCTTCTGCCAGGCAGGCAAGAGATGAGGATGGCTAGCAGTCCTATTGTACCATCTTCTGCCGAGCAGCCATGAGATGTGGATGGCTTGCAGTCCTTCTGCATCGTCTGCTGCCAGCCAAAGATGTAAAAGATAGATGGAGTGGATCAAAACAAGAAATAGACCAGCTTTGTTTTGTACTCATTTGCTTCCCCCCTTCCCCTATCTAGGGGACTCCTTCCTCTAGGTCACACTGCAGTCACTCACAGAGAAGGTGCAGCGAGATAAAGCTAGCCATGTATCAATCAGAGGCCAGACCAACTTGCTTGTTCCAATAAGAACAATTATTTAAGTGCACCATTTCTTATTGGAACCCTCCGTGAAGTCCTGCCTGAAATACTCTTTGATGTAAAGCCATCCCCTTTGTTGATTTTAATTCCCTGTAAACCAACCCTGTAAGCCGTGTCGTCAGTCGCCCCTCCCTCTGTCAGAGCAACGGCAGACAATCGTTCCGCGCCTTTTTTCTGTGCGGACACCATAACAAGGCAAGCATGGAGGCCGCTCAGCTCACTTTGGCAATTAGGAGCACATTAAACATCACACGCATTATCCAGCAGTATATGCAGCACCAGAACCTGGCAGAGTGATACCGAGCAAGGAGGCGACGTCAGCGCGGTCACGTGAGTGGTCAGGACATGGACACAGATTTCTCTGAAAGCATGGGCCCTGCCAATGCATGCATCATGGTGCTAATGGGGCAGGTTCATGCTGTGGAACGCCGATTCTGGGCTCGGGAAACAAGCACAGACTGGTGGGACCGCATAGTGTTGCAGGTCTGGGACGATTCCCAGTGGCTGCGAAACTTTCGCATGTGTAAGGACACTTTCATGGAACTTTGTGACTTGCTTTCCCCTGCCCTGAAGCGCATGAATACCAAGATGAGAGCAGCCCTCACAGTTGAGAAGCGAGTGGCGATAGCCCTGTGGAAGCTTGCAATGCCAGACAGCTACCGGTCAGTTGGGAATCAATTTGGAGTGGGCAAATCTACTGTGGGAGCTGCTGTGATGCAAGTAGCCGACGCAATCAAAGATCTGCTGATATCAAGGGTAGTGACCCTGGGAAATGTGCAGGTCATAGTGAATGGCTTTGCTGCAATGGGATTCCTTAAGTGTGGTGGGGCCATAGATGGAACCCATATCCCTATCTTGGCACCGGAGCACCAAGCTGGTGAGTACATAATCCGCAAGGGGTACTTTTCAATAGTGTTGCAAGCTCTGGTGGATCACAAGGGACATTTCATCAACATCAACGTGGGATGGCCGGGAAAGATACATGACGCTCGCATCTTCAGGAACTCTGGTTTGTTTCAAAAGCTGCAGGAAGGAACTTTATTCCCAGACCAGAAAATAACTGTTGGGGATGTTGAAATGCCTATAGTTATCCTTGGGGACCCAGCCTACCCCTTAATGCCATGGCTCATGAAGCCATACACAGGCAGCCTGGACAGTAGTCAGGAGCTGTTCAACTACAGGCTGAGCAAGTGCAGAATGGTGGTAGAATGTGCATTTGGACGTTTAAAGGTGCGCTGGCGCAGTTTACTGACTCGCTTAGACCTCAGCGAAACCAATATTCCCACTGTTATTACTGCTTGCTGTGCGCTCCACAATATCTGTGAGAGTAAGGGGGAGACGTTTATGGCGGGGTGGGAGGTTGAGGCAAATCGCCTGGCTGCTGGTTATGCGCAGCCAGACACCAGGGCAGTTAAAAGAGCACAGGAGGGAGCGGTACGCATTAGAGAAGCTTTGAAAACCAGTTTCATGACTGGCCAGGCTACGGTGTGAAAGTTCTGTTTGTTTCTCCTTGATGAACCCCCCCGCCCCTTGGTTCACTCTACTTCCCTGTAAGCTAACCACGCTCCCCTCCTCCCTTCAATCACCGCTTCCAGAGGCAACAAAGTCATTGTTGCTTCACATTCATGCATTCTTTATTCATTCATCACACAAATAGTGGGATGACTTCCAAGGTAGCCCAGGAGGGGTGGTGGAGGAGGGAAGGAAAATGCCACACAGCACTTTAAAAGTTTACAACTTTAAAATTTATTGAATGCCAGCCTTCTGTTTTTTGGGCAATCCTCTGTGGTGGAGTAGCTGGTTGGCCGGAGGCCCCGCCCCCACGTTCTTGGGCGTCTGGGTGTGGAGGCTATGGAACTTGGGGAGGAAGGCGGTTGGTTACACAGGGGCTGTAGTGGCAGTCTGTGCTCCAGCTGCCTTTGCTGCAGCTCAACCATACACTGGAGCATACTGGTTTGATCCTCCAGCAGCCTCAGCATTGAATCCTGCCTCCTCTCATCACGCTGCCACCACATTTGAGCTTCAGCCCTCTCTTCAGCCCGCCACTTACTCTCTTCAGCCCGCCACCTCTCCTCCCAGTCATTTTGTGCTTTCCTGCACTCTGACATTATTTGCCTCCACGCATTCATCTGTGCTCTGTCAGTGTGGGAGGACAGCATGAGCTCAGAGAACATTTCATCACGAGTGCGTTTTTTTTTCTTTCTAATCTTCACTAGCCTCTGGGAAGGAGAAGATCCTGTGAGCATTGAAACACATGCAGCTGGTGGAGAAAAAAAAGGGACAGCAGTATTGAAAAAGACACATTTTATAAAACAGTCGCTACACTCTTTCAGGGTAAACCTTACTGTTAACATTACATACATAGCACATGTGCTTTCATTACAAGGTCGCATTTTGCCTCCCCCCACCGCATGGCTACTCCCTCAACCTTCTCCCCTCCCTGTGGCTAACAGCGGGGAACATTTCTGTTCAGCCACAGGCAAACAGCCCAGCAGGAACAGGCACCTCTGAGTGTCCCCTGAAGAAAAGCACCCTATTTCAACTAGGTGACCATGAATGATATCTCACTCTCCTGAGGATAACACAGAGAGATAAAGAATGGATGTTGTTTGAACGCCAGCAAACATACACTGCAATGCTTTGTTGTACAATGATTCCCGAGTACGTGTTACTGGCCTGGAGTGGTAAAGTGTCCTACCATGGAGGACGCAATAAGGCTGCCCTCCTCAGAAACCTTTTGCAAAGGCTTTGGGAGTACATCCAGGAGAGCCACGAATGCCAGGGCAAATTAATCCTTTCACATGCTTGCTTTTAAACCATGTATAGTATTTTAAAAGATATACTCACCGGAGGTCCCTTCTCCACCTGCTGGGTCCAGGAGGCAGCCTTGGGTGAATTCGGGGGGTACTGGCTCCAGGTCCAGGGTGAGAAACAGTTCCTGGCTGTTGGGAAAACCGGTTTCTCCGCTTGTTTGCTGTGAGCTATCTACAACCTCCTCCTCCTCCTCATCTTCTTCATCCCCAAAACCTGCTTCCGTGTTGCCTCCATCTCCATTGAAGGAGTCAAACAACATGGCTGGGGTAGTGGTGGCTGAACCCCCTAAAATGGCATGCAGCTCATCATAGAAGCGGCATGTTTGGGGCTCTGACCCAGAGCGGCTGTTCGCCTCTCTGGTTTTCTGGTAGGCTTGCCTCAGCTCCTTAAGTTTCATGCAGCACTGCTTCGGGTCCCTGTTATGGCCTCTGTCCTTCATGCCCTGGGAGATTTTGACAAAGGTTTTGGCATTTCGAAAACTGTAACGGAGTTCTGATAGCATGGATTGCTCTTCCCATACAGCGATCAGATCCCGTACCTCCCGTTCAGTCCATGCTGGAGCTCTTTTGCGATTCTGGGACTCCATCATGGTCACCTCTGCTGATGAGCTCTGCATGGTCACCTGCAGCTTGCCACGCTGGCCAAACAGGAAATGAGATTCAAAAGTTTGCGGTTCTTTTCCTGTCTATCTGGCCAGTGCATCTGAGTTGAGAGTGCTGTCCAGAGCAGTCACAATGGAGCACTCTGGGATAGCTCCCGGAGGCCAATACCGTTGAATTGTGTCCACGGTACCCCAAATTCGACCCGGCAAGGCCGATTTAAGGGCTAATCCACTTGTCAGGGGTGGAGTAAGGAAATCTATTTTAAGAGCCCTTTAAGTCGAAATAAAGGGCTTCATCGTGTGGACGGGTGCAGGTTTACATCGATTTAACACTGCTAAAGTTGACCTAAAGTCCTAGTGTAGACCAGGGCTAATGCTGTATGCAGTTGTAATATCAGAGGTAGTTGGAAATATTTCGTCAAAACATGTTTTCATTGGAATTTGCCAATTCGTTGAAATCAAAATGTTTTGTGGAGATGTTTTGGTTTTGGCAAAGTCGCTCCAGAAACTAGGCAGGGTTCCACCAGCTCTCAAGCTCTGCATCTCCAGGGCAGCCCACCAGGGAGTCAGGGCTCCATTCCCTTTCATGGAGAATTTCAAAATTTGGGGGGTTTTGTTCTGAATCGGAACAAAACCAGATGTGAAAATATTGAAATGATTCACAAAATGGAATAAGAAAAGGAGGACTTGTGGCACCTTAGAGACTAACAAATTTATTTGAGCATAAGCTTTCGGGAGCTACAGCCCATATCATCGGATGCATGCAGCGGAAAATACAGTGGGGAGATTTATATACACAGAGAACATGAAACAATGGGTGTTACCATACACAATGTAACGAGAGTGATCAGGTAAGGTGAGCTATTACTAGCAGGAGAGTGGGGGCGGGAATCTTTTGTAGTGATAATCAAGGTGGGCCATTTCCAGCGGCCAACCTTGATTATCACTACAAAAGGTCTGTCCGTCCGTCCGTTCCCCGCCCCCTGCTCTCCTGCTGGTTATCGCTCCTGCTGGTTATCGCTCACCTTACCTGATCACTCTCCTTACGCCCTTTTGGAGTCACTGCAGTCCAGGATACAGTCCCCTGTCCTGCAAGTGAGACTTCCATTCTTTGTTCCTAGATGTCTGACCTTGTATTTGGCCTCATTTGTCTCTCCTTTCTCTCCTCCTCATCTAGCTCCCTCCTCGTCATTCTTCACTCCTTATTCATTTGCTTTCTCCAGCGTTTTGCACTTCCCTCTAATGCTGCAGAAAGGACCTTGACTCCAGAGATGCCACTATTGTGCCTTGAAGGCTAGTTAATTTTCAGGGTTTCATTAGCTTTTGGGGCTTAATGCTCTTTGTGGTAGTCAATACCCATAAAGTGTTCAAAAGTGCGGAAGGAAAACAAGGAGCTTTACCAGTCTCTAGCCAAACACTGGCAGATTAAACTGGAGGAGAGAGAGAAGGAAGAGGAGGGAGGAAGGTGGGAAGAGAAAGAAAGAAAGGGAGTCAGGGAGAAGGGAAGCAGAAAAGGGAAGCGGTGAAGGAGGGAGAGAAGTTCAAAGAGAGAAAATGCTGTAGCTTAACTCAGCTCTTGAAGTCACCTGGGGGAGTCATTGACTAAGGGGTCACTGACCTATGTGAGTAAATTTCTATAATAAACTGGAGAAAGTACTGGCAGGCCCCAGTGATTTAGTTTAGAAATTGCAGTAGTTGAACTCCCCTCAAATACAATTCAGCAGGACTGTTAGTAAGCGCGAAGCCCTTGCCAGACTCAATATGGATTACTTTCCCTTGTCCCTTAAGTTCATCTCTTTACAGCATGGTTATGTTCTCATAAATTTGTTGCAGTGGGCTTACCGGCAGCTGGCCTATTGGAAAGGATTTGTGTTCGCCGGAAAAGGCTCCTGGATAAAGCTCTGTTTGGCAACGTGCCCCTGTAAGTCCCCTCAGCGGCTGTATTGTTACGTGGAATAATAGCTTTTTTGAGGGCCAGCAAAACCCAAGGTCAAGGATCTAACTGAAGCACCAAGTCCAGCCCATGATGTGGGTGTACACACACACATCAGTATATCATTGTCTGCTGCTATTCCACTGTATGCTGCCTTCCCCTATAATAAACAAACAGTATGACTTTGATAAAGTTTAGGCAGCCTTTATCAAAGGGGAGAGATTTTTGAAGGCATAAATGACATTAGGCTCCTGACTCAAGTGGAAGGTCAATATATGCCATGTTGTTGTAGCTGTGTCAGTCCCAGGCTACGAGAGAGACATGGAGGGTGCGGTAATACCTGTTATTGGACCAACTTCTGTTGGTGAGAGAGACAAGCTTTTGAGTTTACACAGAGCTATTCTGCAGGTCTGGGAAAGGTATTCACAGTGTCACAAAGTCTAACAGATAATTTAGCCTAAGTAGTTAGTACATATTCTATGGGACCATTCAAGGTGAAGTGACCCATTAACACTCCTGTAGTCATAGGACAAAAAGCGGGGTTATTACAACAATCTAACCCAGTACCCCTCCTTTTTGTCCTGTGACACAGGCTTGCAGAGCAGGGCTCCTTTCTAAGTGCAGGTGATAGAGCCCTGTATAAAGATACTGTGTAATTTATGCTGACTCATGTTAGCAGGTGGATCTTGTTAGCTCCAACCAGTACACAAGGAGGTTTGGTTTGCCTCCTTGAGGCAGAAGGAACTAGGGGGAGGGGGCAGACGTGGTCCTTTGAGAAGCTATAGGAATGGCCAAACTGGGGGAGAAAGCTTATGTTAAGATGTATGCGTTATTATTGTGTGTTGGAATTAGTAATAGTGGCAAGTCCCAGAAAGGGGGTAAATTTGGGCTCTACACAGTGTGTATATTCTCTTCAGAGCAGGGTGGGAACTCAATCTGCTAACACAATTATGCACAGCCATTTACATCTCCACTCATGGCCATGGGCTACCCAAACACTCCTATATCTATCTAGAAATCTGCTCACGTACACCCTGTATATACAAATATATTGTCCCATATACACCCACATCTAGCCATACTCTCCATGCTCCAAGTTCACAGTTTCCCTTCCCACCTGCTTGCACATCAATCTCTCACTTTATCTAAACAAGTCCAAATCTACAGTGGTTGCTATTAAAAAGATGAACAGTTGCCTTAGTGTGGTGTCTGAGATGCTGAGATACTCTGTTTATAATATATGGTATCTGCAATATTGCAGATACCACAATACGACAACTGTTAGTAGATGTTGACTTTGTAAAGGCAATCGCTTGTTCTGCATCCCATACACTGAGTATGTGAGCATCTCCACTTCATTACTGCTTGACACCCAGTGTCATCATTTACATCAGTGGCTCTCCAACTTTTTTACTGGCGACCCCTTTCACATAGCAAGCCTCTGAGTGCGACCCCCCCTTATAAATTAAAAACACTTTTTAATATATTTAACACTATTTTAAATGCTGGAGGCTAAGCAGGATTTGGCGTGGAGGTTGACTGCTCACGACCCCCCATGTAATAACTTCACGATGCCCTGTGGGGTCCTGATCCCCAGTTTGAGAACCCCTGATTTACACTTGTGCAGAATGGGTGTCAGACACGATTATTGGGGCGAATGAGTGGAGAATTCTCATCTGGTTTCACTTCACGCCCACTTTGCATAGGCGTAAATGGCAACACAATGTGTAGGGCAGTGGAGAATCAAGCACCTCGAGGTCAGTTGGACTAGTCGTGTGAGTAAGTACTACTCAGCTTTCAGAGTAGCAGCCGTGTTAGTCTGTATTCGCAAAAAGAAAAGGAGTACTTGTGGCAACTTACAGACGAACAAATTTATTTGAGCATAAGTTTTGTGAGCTACAGCTCACTTCATTGTGAGCTGCAGCTCACGAAAGCTTATGCTCAAATAAATTTGTTCATCTCTAAGGTGCCACAAGTACTCCTTTTCTTTTTACTACTCAGCTTGTGTGCAAGCATGGCAGGATTAGGCCTTAAGCAAAGGAAGGAAGGACTCTTTTCCTAACCAGATATCTTGCATGGGAGACCAGGTGCATTCCAATAAGGATAGCATATGTGTTGAGAGCTTCAAGCCCTGGGTATCTGGACTCTATTGAATCAAGTAATCATTTCCACCTTTTTGTTCTGCTCCCAGGGAACTGGCTTTTATTCATGAGCTGCACAGTGTGCCTTAAAAATAAAATAAAATAAAATAAAAAAAATCCAAAAAAACATTGCATTCCTTGTTGTTTGATCTTTGAGGAGTGTTGAAGAAATCTCTTTAGGGCTCTGCCTCCCCCAGTAGTGCTACTAAAGAGATTATAGGCCTAGTGTTTTCACAGGCAAACACCAGGCCTCTGGGCCTAGCACACTAATCCAGACAAAGGATAACAGAGGCCTAATTAATTCTCATGTCTCGGAATCTGATAACAGCGCTGTACACAGCTGAGTCCGTAAGGACTTAATGAGTTTAATCGGCTGCACTTGATGATTTTATTTGAAACCCTGTGCCGCAAATTAAACTATTAAAAATGCACTTGAACTTGATTGGCAGCTGTAATCCTGACAAAGTCTATTTAATCCCTGAGTCAGAAAGTAGGGCTGCCACACAACTTCTCTTATGTTCCAAAGTGAGGCAGGGCACAGAGGGAAGGCAGAAAGCTGAGGTTTCAGGAGAGGCCTTTGGCTGATGGTGAGAAGGAGCTGGGTTTGAGAACGAGCAGGGCTTTGGAGGACACCTAAATAGGGGACTAGGAATCAGAAATGTGTAAACAACGAGCTGCATTCGTTAGGGTGATTTGAGGGCATGCAGTGTTTGTAACTAGGGGACGACATTGAACCAAAGAAAATATAGGCTCAACATTGAGGGAACAATTTGCCAATGAGATAGTCCCATGGCAAGGTCCCAGGGAAATAGGGCTGCAGTCTTTAGGAGGTTATGGAGGACAGAGAGAGCCTTATCTGGGCTTATCCAAACCCAGATGAAGAGTTAGGCTCAGGCAATGGGTGAAGATTTGAGTCTATGCTTATTTTCCATTGAAGTGTTTTTCCTGTCCCTGTTCTCCCAGGTGTGTAGAGCGGCTCTTTGGGAAATTCAGCTGCTAGATTAGCTAAACTAAGTAACATCTACCTCAGGGGTGGCCAACCTGAGCTTGAGAAGGAGCCAGAATTTACCAATTGGCAAAGAGCCACAGTAATACATCAGCAGCCCCCCATCAGCTCCCCTCACCCCGCTCCCAGCACCTCCTGCCCACTGGCAGCCCCACCGATCAGCACCTTCCACTCCCTCCCTGCACTTCCCGATCAGCTGTTTTGTGGCGTGCAGAAGGCTCTGGGGGAAAGGGGAAAGTGCGAGGGCACTTCAGGCTCAGGGGGAAGGGGCGGGAAGGGGTGGAGTGGGGTCAGAGCCTGTGGCAGAGCCAGGGGTTGAGCAGTGAGCACCCCCCAGCACAGTGGAAAGTTGATGCTTGTAGTTCCAGCCCCAGAGTCGGTGCCTATACAAAGAGCCACATATTAACTTCTGAAGAGCCGCATGTGGCTCCGGAGCCAAAGGTTGGCCACCCCGATCTAGCTCCTGTGGGCAGCTGAACTCACAGAGCTTTCCAACCACTCAGTGCAATTCCAAGGAAGGGGAATTAGTGGCAAAAATGTGAGGTGTGTAAATGGATTCTACCAACAATCCTGGTGAAAGACAGGAGAAAGTTCATACATACATGCATGTAGACACGCATGCCTGAACAGTTTTGCAGACATGCATAGTCAAACTTCCTTTGTCAGAGCCATCCATACTCATAGATACACACTGAAAAGTGTGCACTTGCTCACACACATACTCTTCTGCATACACAGATAAATACACCCTCATACACATGCACATTAAAGCACTCACACTCTCACAGTCATGCACCCTCTCATATAAACACACACAAATACATGTATGTATACATTGATTCTGCTCAGAATGCGGCATTGGCTAGTGTGTAAAATAGCACAGAGCTTCTTATGGAAAGTCTCATACCCCTCCTCTGATATGAAGTCACTTGCGTGAGATTTTTAAAAATCATAAACCTATTTTCAAATAAACAATCATGCTTATTGGCGTATCCTTTAAGAAACGACAGGTCTCTTATCCCTCTTAACGTGCATACAGAAGCCACCATTAACACTATTAAATGTTGGGAGACTGTCTAGAAGTGGGAATAGACCCCAGTTATGTCTTCACTCCAAAAAAAAAAAAAAGGCATTATTTTTACCTATATCCCTGCTTGTGGTTGATCTCATGTAGCTACCTCACAGTAAAAAGTGCAGTGCCTTTTCCCCCTAAACGTTTACAGTGGGATCGCTAACACACACCATTTTGACGGTGAGGACAAAGCATCCCTCCGCTGATTAGCAGAAGTGGGAGCATAGCCACCATAGTGAAACAGATCAATGGCTCATCTAACTGGGTGTCCTGCTTCAAACACTAACCAGTGCTGGACGCATCCGTGAAAGGAGAATCCTTCCTCCATAGTACTCCTAATGGTGCAATAATGGATCTGACCAAAAAAATTCAGGTGCTGAAAGAAGTGGTGTTGATTATTCAGTCAGTGGGATTCTTCCCTCTGCATCAGGGCAGAACAGAATGAGGGGAGCTTTCAGATGAGAAGGAACTCAAGGGCTCTTCCCACTTGTCATTCAAAACTCTGGCACTTTTTTCCAAGAGTACAGTTGTTATTTACAAATTCCAGCTTGGCTGATTATTTTATGTTTCCCTAAGTTTTCCCTACAGTTTCAAATGGATGTGGCTTTCTTCAGTGCGTCATGTCCTAAAATGTTATATAATGTTGCAGTTCAATGTTAAACAGTCATGTACTTCCTTGGCAGTGGTTGCAATTTTATTTTTGACTGGAAAAAAAAAATAGCATGAGAAACGGTCCCTGAATATGTTGTCAGAAAAGTGCTTGACAGTCTGGGTGGAGGAAAGCTGCTAGACAAAGGCAAGATATTGCTTGTAGATTGCAGAAGTCAAATCTATTAAATATACGTGGTGCTGCTTGGATTAAACTGCACAGTGTCTCTGAATCCCTCCCTTAACCTGGACACATTGGGGCATTCGGTTATCAAAAAATTCCCTGAATAGTGGCCACATAAGTGGTTGTCCTTAAACCATGTGGTTGGTAATACTCTAGTATGGAAGGCAGAAGTGGCCATTAATTAGATGTTCATATGGCCCATATAACATTGCAATAGAATTATTCCATGTTATTGGTGCCCTGTCAAATCAGATGAACCCACCTGAGCTTCTAGCTTTTGTCATACATACAGCAGACTGGGAGATGATGTCTGAGAGCAGTAGGACTGGCATAATCCCACCTCCTAGCACTGGAGAGCTGCAGAGATCAGAGGGAGGGAGGCATGGTGGAGCAGCAGGTCAGCATGGGAACATGGTGTGTGGCCAGCTCTATGCACATGGCCAAATATTTACTCTTGGTTTCAATACTGACCTCTTTTCTCCCTCAAGCTAAATAATTGAGCATGGAGGCCTTGAAAAGCTAATTTCCCATTTGTTCAATGTTTCAGGACTCTCAGCTCATGAAAACCTGACCTGCTGGTTGCTTATTCAAATCCAAGTGCCTTTTTTCCCCCTTGAAACTCCATAAAATAAAATTAATAAAATAAAATGTTCTCTGTATCCAGCTCTTAGGTGCATTGTTAATTTCACCAGGATCAACACCCCCGGGAAGCCTTCAGCTCAGGCTGTCTCAGCCCATTCAGGCCTGTCATCCACTTGTCAATCCATGAGGCTGGTTCTGAATGTAGGGAAGGAGGAAATGGGGAGGGAAGAGCCCTGTCATTTGCCATACAATTTGTGAAACAGTCACCTCCTTTTCCATGTATGACAGGAACTGCTATTCTGTCCAAAAAAAAAAAAAGAAAAGGGGGGGGGGGCAGGGAGGCTTCATCATTGTGGAGAGGTTTTCTCTCATTTGGTTTGAAAGCACCAGACAATCTTTTCTAGCAGAGCTGTGCAATAGCCTTGGAAAGTTAATACAAACAGGAGAGCAGAGGGAGCTTGCACTGGATGTATGATTAGGACCAGGACACGGGGTACTTGCCTGGTTTACCCACACATTTTTTTTGGCAGGCCAGGGAAGAGATTTGGTTTTGAGAATTTGCAAGTGTTTGGAATGTTGGGGCTGCCCCTTAGCAGTGCTGCTGCTGCTCTAAGCATGTTGCTTATTAGGAAAGGAGACATGGAGTGAATGGCCAAATACCCACTAGCTTCAGTGGGGGCAGGAGTAGGCTCCTGGTCCAAGAATTTCCCATTAGCAAATTTAAATCGAGGGGCAAAGATTACTATGAAATTTGTACAGGCACAGAACTCATGAGAATCACATGAGGAGTTGTGGCTGTAGAAGACCTTTCAGGGGAGTAATTGTCTCCTCCTTGTCCCAGTTCACCCAGTAACCTGAAAGCAAACTCACTTGTCTAATGGAGGCAGTTTCAGAATTTTATTGTTTGATGTCACTGAGCTCTTCAGCTGCAGGCAGGAAAAGCAGTTGGAATAAGACAACAACCCAACCATATGGAGCCCCCACAAGGGGTATTGAATGTGGGAGGCCACTTGGCATCTACATTAAGGTCCCCCCATCTCTGTTCATGAACTTTGCAGATGTTCCCTCCATTCTGGAATTTGAGGTCAGTAAGTCAGCGCAGGGGAAACATATTTCAATACAAAATTTGATCAAATACCCAGTTTTGTAGTCTTGATGTTACAAATACAAGAAGCAGTCTGACCTGGTTGGGGGGCGAGGGGATGGGAAGGGGTGTCACAATTGTCCACTGCACAGATCAACTGCACAAGAGCTAGCCTCTTGTTTTTTGCATCCCTCCACTGGCTCTCTCTTCTGTATCTTCTCAAACATAAGCTACTTCTCTTCACTTTCAAAGAGCTTCACAACCTATCCCCACTCTACCTATCATCTCCTTTGGAACTGAAAAGTTGATTCCCACCTCACCGGCCAGCCCGGGATACCAGCCTCCAGTCCATCACCCACAAGTTAAATCTTCAAACGAGCCCCTTTGTGCTTTCTCCCAGGCTGCCCCTCATGCTGGAGAGGAGCTCTCCGTAAATATCTGCAAAGCCAACTCATTATCCTCCTTCAAAACCCTCCTCAGGACTTTCCTGTGCCATGACACCTACAAGAAACTTGACACTGTATTGTCTCATAGTTTCCTTGTACTCCCCCATCTGTATGTAGTCATCTGTTGTCTCTTGTCTCATACTTAGATTGTAAGTTCTTTGGGGGCAGGAGCTGTCTTTTTGTTCTGTGTTTGTACAGCACCCAGCACAATGGGGTTCTCGTCCATGACTCAGGCTCCTAGGCACTATGGGAATACTAATAATAATAATAATGATAATAACTGCAGTGAAATCCTTACCTAGAAATAATCTTTACAGCAAGCAGCATGTTAAGCGTAATGAGGTTGACTGTGTCCACTTAAAGACCTGACAGCAGCTAATCACAGTTATAATAAGGTGTGACAGATTGGAGGTATGTCTGTGTCAGTTGTGAATGCCTTCAGCCATTTTGATTGTAACCTTCACAGTAACCTTCATTTTGCCATGTAGCCTCTATCTTGAGTTAAGACATCCAGGTGGTGTTGAAAGCCAGTCAAATCCTGACAGGATCAGTCTATTCTGGACAGTGTGTGATCATGCTAGGGAGTGGGACATTCAAGGAGGGCTAAGAATGAGAGGGCAATCAGGGGCTATAAGTGTTAATGACTCTTCCCTACTAGGATGGTGGGTTTTCTATTGTCTTTGACCAAGTCTCAGTGACCAACTCTTGGGGCAATGGACTCTCTATGAAGAAGCTGACAGAGATAGTTGGGGAGGGGTGCACTGGAGTTAGGAACCTCCCCCTCAAGCCAAAGTACCTGGGCAGAAATAGGCCAGAGACAGTTTTTAAAAGAAAGCTGCTTTTCTAAGCAAGGGGAAATTTCATCACGATGTATAACTAGACCAGGCTGGCGAAAAGAAAAGACAGGTGAGACTCTGCTTTACCTACAGACACTGAATAGAACCAAGACTCGCAGACAGGTGAGAGGAGACCAAAGGGGTTGCATTCAGGGCTGCTTGCTGTTTTCCATAGATCTGTAAGTCACCTGTGCTATTTTTTAATGAGTTAAGCGTTTGCGGTTAAGAAACTCTCTTGCTTTGCCTCTATGCCTTGCTTTACTGCCATGTTGTCCCTGAAGGGTCCCAGAGCTTCAGCAGCCAGGTGGATTCTGGGAGAATGTGTCTAAACAACTGTGTCTCTGGTTCTGGGGTCTAGACAGCTAGACTGCAGGGTCCCCCTGTCCAAGAAGGGTGTTGGGCATGGGGTCTTCCCCTGGGAGCGTGCTTCAGAGACACAGAGCTAGAAAACAGCTAGGAACAATGACCGGCCACTACCTAGACTCAGGGGGCTTGGAAGCAGGGCTTGGGTCCATTTACAACAGATTGGTGTCCACTTAGGGGGTCAGGTTGTGACATAAAGCTGATCTCCGATACCCAGTTTTGGTAGGAGAACATCTTCCCTTATCTTCTCAGTGCAGACCTTGCTGTGCTCTGAAGGACTTTCAGAAAGCTCCCCAGTTGTTCAGATGCTATCCTCACCTCCTGCAATGGTTACTGCTCTTGTCTCACCACTTCAGAGTCTCTTGTTAACTCCCTCTGCAGCCCTGTTTTAAAGGCCTCCTAAGGCCAGATTGCTTAAATCTCTCTCAAGCAAATAGTCCCTGCATCTGTTAGCACTGAGGTCGCTCACCCAAGGAACAGTGTATCAGGGTGATGGGAGTGCGATCACACCCCCTGGTAATCACATTTTCACCTGCTCAGGTGTAGCACAGCTATAATTTGCTGGTAATTACATGCCAGGAAGTGGTGTGAGGCTCCCAGTTTCAAAGCCAGCTGTTTATCTCTGTAACCCTGTTGTGTGATCTCTCATTTGGAGTTTGCCTCCATATCTTTCTGCAACTTCTATGAGCACAGTCTAGCTGGAGTCCCCTTCCTCAGCTGGCTTCTCCCCTTTCAAAGGACCAAACCCCACAGTCCTTACTTGATCCATAAGTAAAAGTCAATGGGAGTCTTAATGAACAGCTACAAGATTTGATCCAAAAGGAGTTAACAAAGGTTTGAGGACAAACATGCAAGAGTGTTGATGTGTATCCCAACAATCCAGACCTCCTGAGCTGGAGGCCTGGTCAGAACAGTTCTCTCATGAGATTCCCACTACTTGAGTACTGGACTGGAAATATTACAAGGATAGTATCTCTCATGGCAATTCAGGCCCTGGCCAGAACCAAAAAAATGGAGAGGCAGTAACAGAAATGAAGAGCAATTTAGGTTTTGCGGGTTATATTTAGGAAGGACACTAGAAGGTGTTTGAACCTGTAAATCGATCTGATTTGGGGGGAAGGTTCAGCTCAGCTCTTATTGGCCTATCCTAGTTAAAACACAAACGTGAGAACAGCTCAGGCTAGGGAACTGGATAGCTCAGGGCAGTGAGAACAGGAGACGAAAGTCTCCATTTCTAGGTCATCAATTCAAATCTGTCCCAGGTTTGGCGTTGCGGCACCTCTGCCTATACTGAAAGTTTGGTGTGTGAAAGACGAGGGTGGTTCATGATCCCCTGACAGACCCATTGTCAGGTGCATAAAGGTAACTAGCCCCACCCAAGTTCCTGAAAGGATGCCAGTTGTGCTTTCGTACCTTTATGTAGTAGAGGGATGGGTGTGGGCGAGAAAGCACATCCCCAGTCACCTGAATTGGTGTCTGGTTACAAAATCCCCTAACATTTCAGAGTGTTTGACTCAAGGGTTTTGGTTTGGCCCCTCAGGGTATGTCTACACTGCAAGTAGACACCTGAGCCTGGCCTGTGGCACCTGATTCAGGCTTGTGGGGCTTGGGCTAAGGGTCTGTTTAATTCCAGTGTGGACAGCTGGGCTTGGGCTGCAGCCTGAGCTCTGGGACCCTCCCACCTTCCAGGGTCCTGGAGCCGAGGCTTCAGCCTGAGCCGGAATGTCTACACCACAGTTAAAACAGCCCCTTAGCCTGAGTCCGAGTCAGCCAGCCATGGGTTTTTAATTGCAGCATAGACATACCCTCAGAGACAGGAGCGGCTGGAAAATTCACATCCTGATCCATGCTCAGATTCCCAACCTCCTTAAAGTCTCAGGATGTTTCATTCCGGGATTTTTGTTCAGACTCATCCCTGATAACCTACCCAGTATACTCTGCTTCCGTGCTTTAACACTTTAATTCATGCTCAACGTGCTTCAACACCCTTATAATCTAAGCAGTTCCCATCAAATAGGCACTCACTCCCATAACACCCTACCACCTCCTGGAGTGCACTGAATGCAGCCTCACAGCTTTTGTACCGGGATGGGATGATTGACACTGCTTTGTGTGTCTTGATAATAGAGAAATAAACCGTTTATAGAGAACAAATTCACATCAGTGTCCCCGCAGTGAGCCAATCCTGAAAACTGTCTTTTTCCAAGCTTATGTATATAAAAACCAGCCAGAGGCCGCTGCGGTGCCCTCAGAACAAATAGCACAATGCGCTCAAGGACGCGGGCTCTGCTAACACGTGCACCAGTGCAGATCTATGTGGTGCTGGTGCAGTGCATGGAGCTGCTGAACTGGGACTGGTAGCAGGCAATGGATGAACAGTATCCCGAAGCACCAATCCTGGTGCTGCCAACCAGGATTCTAACCAAGAGGTTAAAAAGGCATCCTTGAGCCTACTCAAAAAAATATACAAAGGTTCCCTAGGTCAGGGCTCAAGATGGAAGCTCAGAGGCTTTGTCAATCCAAGTTTGGGTGAAAAAGGATATTTGTACAACTACTATTCCTTACCCCACGTCTGGTTCTTCCCTCCACCCCCACCACACAGCGCCTTCTTCTGATAGTGTGCAGGGGGAAATCAATGAATCCCTTCAGCTGTGCTGACCCGGCTACCCAGCACTTAGTCCTTGCAGGTTCTTTGGAGAGTGAGGACAAACCCCCAGCGTGGCCAAGTGTGGACAGGACCTATCCACTCAGCACGAGTACGATGTGCTGTTCTTCCCTTGTCCAGCAGAGCGATAGTTAAAGTGGCTGAGCAGCTGAAGTGGTAGCACTCCTAAGAGGAGGGGATGCTGTGAAGGGCTGTAGAATGTGGGATTTTCCTCCTCTTTTCTTTTAGAAAAACCTGTAAATGAAATTGTAGAAAAGCAGGAAAGAATTAGCTTTTCGCTGTTGGCTTTACACACTGGGCTTCCTTTGCTTCATTTTGAAATGGGCTTCTTTTCGTATAGGTGAGTCAGGACCCCTCAGCCTTATTCCCAGCTTTGCCACCAATTGGTGCCATGCAAATAATTAGGAATAATCAGATCCCTGCTTCAGGCGCATCTTTATGACCCATGAATTCTCTCCCAGCCCCAACCTTCATAGCACTGCATTACTGTTAAGTTGAGGCAGTCTCTGCCTGGTGCTGTGATTCTGCTGGGACTAAGCAGAGATGTGGTAGGTCAGGGGAAGTCTTGCCGAGTGGTTAGGGCAGTAGCCTGGGACTCAGAAGGTCTTGGTTCCCCATCTGTACAACGGGGACAATAGCCTGGCCCTAATTCACTGAGGTATTGTGAGGATAACTGTGTTAAAGACTGAGACACTCAGATATTATGGTAATAAGGGCCATGTAGATACCGAAGGTAGATAGCTATTGGGTAAGAGGGTTGCCGGGAGCATGTGTGTGTCATAGGAAGTGGTGCTGTGTCCTACCATGGCATTGGGGGCGGTTGTGACTACTCATATTGTTAAAAATCGCCTGACACTTTAGAAAAGAGTCAGACTACAGTTTCAACTGCGATAGTGCTGTTCACTTCCCACCCTAAGTCGTTGTGTAGTGTTATTGTGGGCCAACTGACAGTTGGTCCACTTCACCGCAGAGGTAGCTGCATTCAGTGGTTGCGCTGGTTCTACAGGGTATGTACAGCATAACAGTTTATGTTTGCAAAGAGCTCTGGAATGAACGGGGCTGAGCTATTATCACTAGAGATGGGGCTAAGGTGCAGAGCTCAGGAGTGTCCTGGTTTTTGATCCACAGTTGTTTGTTCGGGTTTATCTCTAATTCTTAATCCTAATTATTAAGGGAATTATTATTTTATTGCATTAGTTTTCTTGTTTGCTTTTGCCTGAAGCATCAAGTGCAACTGCTGCTTCTGGAGGTGGGATATTGGATCACAACTCTTCTTGTCAGGGGGCAATGTGATGGTTCTTATTCTAGCAGCCCAAGAACAGGAAAGCCAGGTATCTCTGGTAGGCTAACAGAGTCAGAGCCCAATAATAGAGGCAGCCAAGTTCATTTCTATTTCTTTGGTCTAAGCACTGAGAGTTGAGTATTTTCAAGCTACCTGGAGGAGCCCATGCCTGCATTAAACGGGACCATATGAGCACATAGCACATCTGCTGTTCTCTCCAGTTTTGATGTGTCCCTTGTCCTATATATTTTAATCAGGGAGTCCTGCGTTCAAGGGCCTTCTCTGTTATCCCCTAAATCCTCCTTTAACTGCAGAGGCAGAGGGAGCCGATTTGTGCTGGAACGCACACAGAAGGCTGGGGGAAGGCGCTGGATTAGTGAAGGAGATTTGTTCATACAAACCTTTATGAAAAACGGAATTGAGGCTTCACAGGCCGTGTGAGAACAATGGGCAGATTAGCCATAGACTTTCCTTGGCAGGGCTTGAAGCTCATATTCGGAAGAGAGCAACGGGCTCTTGGTAAATAGAAATGATGTGTGTTTGATATTAAAGAGGGACGCTGTCACTGGGGGAAGCTTTATATCCTCCTGCCTCTTACCTGGATTAGCCAGGAATTCCCTTGCCACTTCTGCTGCTAATCACAGATGTGGGCATTGGGTGAGGGTTGTTTTTCCACATGGGTAATTTCTCCCTTCATGGTTTGCCTCCTTTCTCTCATTTGATGCTTCACAGAGGTCATGGCGCCATTAAAATCATCTCCATGGCAACAGCTGTGGAGGATAATGATCTAATGGTTAGAACAGGGGTAAGGAGTCAGGACACCTGGGTTCTATTTAAGATTCTGCCTCTGACTCCTTGTGATCTCGGGCAAGTTGCTTAACTTTTCTGGGCCTGAGCCGCCCTCTCTGCAAAGCACGTAGAGAGCTGAGGCTGAAAGGCATGGTAGGCCTGACCCAGGGCCTGCTGTAGTCAGTGGAAAGGCTCCCGTTGACTTCCATGGGCTTTGAATCAGGACGTAGATGTGTAAACTATGATTGATGAGGGGCATTGACAGAGAAGAGTTTGGACTGTGCTGCATTCACACAACAGAGTGGGAGCCCAGGACTGGAGGGGTCTGCACAGGTCAGGCGGGTGGTACATTGGCAGAGTTATAGAGTGTGTGTGCAGGGGAACCCAGGACAGGAATAATAGAGGGGGTGCAGGTGAGGAGTGAGGTGCCATCAGAGATGTGCATTAATCATGCATCAGTGCATTCATCCCCTGCTCCCTTTTTACTATTTGGTATCTGCTGGCTTCATACCTAAGTAGTGACTGTCCCTGCAAAAGGGGGCAGCATGGTTAAGCTGCAGAGCCGCACATGAAAATCCAGGGTATAGTGGGCAGGGCCAGTGCTCAGCTTGCTGTACACCAGGGTACCTCAGAGACTGGCAGCTCAGAACCAGGAGGCGGAGCGTCCTGCCACTGGGTATGATTGCTTAGTTTAACGATTGGTGCCTGCTTCCCCTTTTCCCTGGCATCATGCTCCTTTGCCTGTCATCTCCCGACCGCTTCTTCCCTAATTCGAACAGATCCAGCGGGCCTAGCCTCAGTGGAGCATTCAGAGCTTTTGCCGTCTGCAAGGCGACATTATGCAGGAAGGATCTGATAATTGTATGCATGTTTACACACATCTGCATTCCAAATAGTCTCCAATATGTACATTTGTCACAACCAGCATGCTTGTATTTTTCAGATATTTCACTAACTCTGCCTTTCTCTTAACCCCTTCTGTGCAGGACAGAGAAGGGCCATTCCCCTAGAAGCAAGGCAGGCTCCGTGGACTCAGAAAGCCTGCCTGTCTGTGTGGTTCCGGGGATGCCCGGTTTGAAAGGTCACACGTGAAAACAAGTTTGAGGAGAAGGGGATTGTTGCAGGTGCAATATGAACAGGAAGCCCCGCTGCTGGATTGAGCCTGTGAGCCTCTTGCTGCTCATCCATTAGCGTTTCTCAGCTTCTGGAGCAACCAAGGTGCCTTGGCAAGGGGAACCGTGTACCTATCCAAGGCAGCTGCACTGATAATGGCATGTACCCCCCTGCCCCACTTTGTCCGTGGACACATGAGGCAAATGACAGCCGCTGACAAAGCAAACGAGCTTGAGATGCAATAAGGAAGAGCGATGCCATCATATAAGTCCTATGTAGTGCCCTACTACATCTCATTAATGATGTCCAGGCTCGTTTGGAGGGAGAGGCATAAAGCTCGACAGGACAGCTCTGAGCTCTGAGCAAGCCGAAACGCAGTGAGGCATGGTGAACAGTTTCAGCCAATTTATTCCTAGTGAGCAGGGTTTGCCCTCTGCCTGTCCCATCTTTCTTTGCTCTATTGATTGGAGGCTGTGTGTTTGCTGAAAGAAGGCAGAGCCCAGGGAAAGTTTGTGAAGGGCTTGGAGTCTGGTGCCCATGCTTTATGTTGGTTCTTTAGTTACAATATTTAGACATTGTTAAACTAAACTTGATTTGGAGCTTGGGTCACTGAATCTAGATTCCTACCCCTGGAAAATAGACTGTAGGGACCAGTTTGGCTCTGGTGGATGTGGCATGGAGAAGATGTTGATCTAATTAGAGATGAGGCTCAACCAGATCCTCCGATCAGAGCACCTGCAAAATTTGGGGTGTTCAAAATCCAAGCAGGATCTGGATGCAAATTGTGCAGCGGGAGTCCATCTAAAAGATCTTATCCATCTAATTTCTATGATTATAACAGTCTAGAATGAAGGAAACATCCATTTATTCTGAGCCCATTCCGCACCACTTGACTGTGCTTCACCGTGTGCCAGCAGCAGCCACTGAGAGGAAATGAAGCAGTGGATGTTTGGATTGTGGTTTTAGAATTGGGCCCATATGGAGATGTTCTCCTCTGGAGTAGGGCTGTACATGTCCAGTTACTAAACAGGCTTTGTGAATCCTTTTGTATCCAGCTCTGTTTCAAGGTCCTATAGATTGAGGGAGCCCATGGTCAGGTCTCACTGTGAAGCCATAGGGAAGCTTTGGGTTAGAGGGATGTGTTTCTGTTCACAGGGGCTTGCTAGAACCAGAAGTGGGGCTAAGCCTCAGCTGTGATGGAGCAATGGAACTCTGATCTCAGGGAAACAAACCTCCGCTTGTAAAATTGGGGCATAGTTATTAGGTGAGACATTCCCGCTCTCACTGAAGGAGGATATGGGGCCGCTGACAATAATACACAGAGACTAGGCTTTTGCTGTGATCTGAGGGAAATACACTTCCTCTTGTAAAATGGGAATATAATTAAGTGAGCCAAACAATAAAATAATAACGAGGCAGTTCCCAATAAATGGTGGCATTAGAGGGGTAATAAAATCCAACTAGACTCCTGCCTGCCAACACACGTGGGAGAAATAGATTTTCCTGATTGTTTTATTTCCCCTCAGCTAGATCAGAACTGAGCTAAAATGCAGCCTCTGTCTCTTGGAGAAATCTCTTCTGTGTTGCATGGAGCTGCCCTTCTGGACCCCAGGGGATAGGTTTAAGCAGTCAGAAGGACAGGAGAAATACCAGCAACAATCCCAGAAATACTAGCTCAACAAACCCAGCCCCAGGAGGAGCAGCCTTGCACTTATTGGAGGGTTGGGACCCTATCCCTATTGCTGAATTAACTTACACTGAAATATCCCAGGAGGTGATAAGACGAGGAACAGCTGCAAAAATAACGGTCTTCAGGCTCATTCTGGCTCCCACTGAAGTCAACACCGAAACTCGTTGCCTTCGGTTGGAGCTGGGCTGGGCCCATAGGTTGCAGCTAAGTTTGATTGCCTACAAAAGAAGACAAACATTTGGGGATGCTCCCACTGGAGTAAATGGGAGTTTGCTAGCAGGTTCGCCACAAGCTTTCATTGTCACCTGAAAGAGGGAAATGTTCTCTGGAGGGAGCCAGTGCTGGCTCCTGTGTGCAGGGTGGACTTGGTCCAGGGTTCTGCTCGGAAGAAGCTATTGCAGCTTCAGCTGTGCTTTCTGCGTAAGGATGTGAATGGGGATGCTAGTGAGAGCTGAGAGTCAGCGCTGAGGAGAGAAAACGACCCATAGGAGTCAAAATGGGCCAACGGAGGTGCTCCTTTAAGAGCCCTTTCCCAGCCCATAGCTGCCTGGGAATGAGCAGTGGCATTTTTCAAACGCTCTTCTTAGCATCAGCTTCCTTCTAGTCACACGTATCATTTCCTCGTCAGCATCGTGGGGTGCGCTGGAGCTCTCCCTTCTTCTGTCTGACCAGTAATTAATTAAGAGGGGATCACGGCTGATAATGCCCTGTAATCCCTTCTCTCGGATCATTTTGTTCCGTAATCCCTTTAACGCTAGCAATTCAGGCAAGGGGTGGGGGGTGGGAGAGTGGAAAGCAAGGGGAGCCACAGTAGTTCAGCTATGCCGGTGGTGGCAAGTTTATGCCATGCCACGCAGTGCTAATGCTGCTGGCTAGTGCCCCCCCACAATGGCATTCTGGAAGGGGGGCCAATGGAGGGCAAGTAACAGAGCAGCGTGAGGGGAAGGATATAATCTGGAGGGAAGGATAGAACTGGGGAAGGAACTGGGAAATCTAGCGGAACTGGGGAAGGAGAGCGGCCTAAAACTGGGGTAACGGGGCCCTTGTGTCAAGCTGTTTGGAGCAGCTCACGACTGAGTGCCAGCCTCAGGGCAGACTGTCAGGTAGTAACAAGTGTGAACTCCTCAAGCGCTGTGACAGCCTTAACATGGAGTCACAGACAGTCCCCTGGGGCACTCCGGTCTATCTTGCCACCCAGGCAAGCCCCTGCCTTGGTGACAGAAGGTCCCTTACACCAAAAATCACAACAAAATTCAGGTGACTCCCAGTCCCAAAGGACCAGTCACTTACCCTCGGTCAAGTGCACACTAGGTCGGTGGTTCTCAAAGCCAGTCCGCTGCTTGTTCAGAGAAAGCCCCTGGCGGGCAGGGCCGGTTTGTTTACCTGCCGCGTCCGCAGGTTTGGCTGATCGCGGCTCCCATTGGCTGCGGTTCACTGCTCCAGGCCAATGGGGGCTGCGGGAAGGGCAGCCAGCACATCCCTCGGCCTGCGCCACTTCCCGGAGCCCCCATTGGCCTGGAGTGGCGAACCGCGGCCAGTGGGAGCTGCAGTCGGCCGAACCTGTGGACGCGGCAGGTAAACAAACCTGCCCAGCTGGCCAGGGGCTTTCCCTGAACAACCAGCAGACCGGCTTTGACAACCACTGCCCTAGGTCTCCCACCAAAGACAATGCTTGTAGCCAATCCTATAGTAAACTAACTAAAGGTTTATTAACTAGGAAAAAGAAATGAGAGTTATTTACACGGTTAAAGCAGGTAAACACACATACAAATTAAATACAGTCTTAAATTCCAAAAGGGAATAGTGGCTGCTATAATATGCAAGCTCTGTATGTCCTTTAGGGCTAACCCACGCCAGTCAGCCTGGGGATCCCTTGCTTATGCTTAGAAATATTGCCATCTCTGAACTCAAAGCAGCATAGCGATAACATTTTTCTTCTGGTCAGGTATTTTTATACCCTTCCCCCAGAGTTCAAGCTATGATGGGATGAGGACTTGTGCACGTACCCTCTTTGTGAGTGTGGAGGAAGTAATCAACAATGTCTATTGTCCACTGATGTTCCACAATGGCTTATCTGGTGGCTATTGGCCTTCTTTTGTTGGGAAGAAGATGACCCCTCTTGTGGTAAACTAGCACTTCATACATGGTCATGCTTCTCTCCTGACGCTGGGGTTTTACAGTTTTAGCAAACACTTTTAGAGTTACAGTGCGAACACTTCAGTGTTACGTTATACAGATGTTATAAATAAGATTAGTACATGCAGCATCCTACAAGCATTTTATAAAGTCTAAACACTAAACTCCAATATCTATTTTAGCACACAGGCGAGGTGGACTGGTTTCCAGCTATGCACTCGTCAGTGTTCAGTGAGGCTTAGGGCCTTGGCATAAGCTGGCACCTGATCTGCCAGCATCACACCCTGTTGTCAGCCCACAGCTCACCAAATGTCCTCATCTTTTGGCCCAGCTTTCATATTACTGGCTTGGCCCCTCAGCCCCTGCTCTAACAGTGCCCTAGAGTCAAGAAGACACTTCATAACCAGCTCCCTCCAGGAACTCCTGGCTAGCAGTGCCCAGACTAGCCACTTCAGCCAGCCTTCCCTAAGGCAATAGCATTTGGGCCTGAAGAAGCTGGGCCAGTTCTCCGTTGCTGTGGGATTTAGAGACAGTGGTGGTTGCTTGATGAAATCCGAGGCCGCGGTGCAGCGTTTTAGCAGCATCCAGTCAACCCACTGGATGAAGAATGGCATGAGGCTGGGGTTTGTTTTGCAGCAGGAGGGCTAGTGAGTGGCTGGGAGGGATGGTGGGAACCTATGCCAAGAGGAAGGTGTAGGGGCTCAGAGATCCAGCGACTGGAAGGAGGTGGGGGAGCTGAGAGCTGGTGATGGGCATGGGTAGGTGTGAGGTGGGAGCTCAGAGATGCTGGTTTGGTGCGAGGAGGCATGCCTCCAGCCACCCAGGGTCAATTTAATAGACTAATGCTGGATTCCTGTAAACCGACCCACCCTTCAGGAGGACACGGAAGGGGCCAGAGTGGTATAAAGCAAAACATCTGGGCATTCAGAAAGTCCATGTCTGCCAGAGCTTCCTTTACAACCAACACCTTCCTGTTTCACAACCCAACACCCCCGCCCCCATCTCTTCCTGACTCAGCCCCCAAACCCTTTAAACACCTTCTTCCCTGACAGCTGAGAGAGGAGATGTGAACCTGCTGATTACAGGCACTAAGTGGGTCTGAAGGGCTGTTTGTTTGATCAGAGCTGCGATTATTACCCCTGACAGTCACAGACAAGGAACTCTTCAACCTGTGTTTTACTGAGTTAAGCTACCTTTGATGCAAACTTTTCTTCATCCCACTTAAACAGCGGATAATTTCCTTTCATGGGGCAGGAAGGCTGAATAATTCAGCACCAGTCAGCAGCATCCATGCTGTATTTACCGGGCAGGTGACATGGTAGTATCTCCTCCGGAGGAAGGATTGGGAGCTACAGCATCTTTGTGGGCTGGGAGAAGGTGTCAGGTGTAGTGACACCTCCCTGTGTGACAGACACCTGGATTCATGTGGTGCTTTATAGTCTGATCTGGGGAGCCTTTGCCATCAAAATCCCTAAATCTCCTTTCTCTGTGTATTTGATAACTCAGATGTCTGCGAAGTAAATGCTAGCTGATTATCAGAAAACATATTTACCGAACATGGACAACTTTGTAATACTCAAACTCTGCAGATAAACATTGACTACTACGCTTCTGTAGCCTCAGAGATTGGGTTTATAGTCTGCTACATATGAAAAAAATAGTTTAAGCCCTTCTGCCTCATGGCTGCCAATCCAAACTGGGTAACTAGTGAAAAAGAACTGTTGCCGTCCAATGGCTGCTAGCCAGCCCCAGTGAAAGAGGGTGCTTTGAACCTGTTTGCCAGGGATCAAGTTTCCAAATCACAATTCACACCCTGTTAATGTGATAGGCATCTGCGAAGCGAGACAACAAGGAGGCCCTAGAAACCAGCCTCTCTATCCACTGAAATGGGGTCCCTCAGGCTTCTGGGTGTGTGGGAAGGGAAGTTTGTCCTGTAGCTGTACTTGTTCTGTTGACAGAAATTTTCAGTTTCCAGGGATATCAATACAACATATGTGTGAATATCAGAGCTGAGGCTGACACAGAATGCAGGGGTGGAGACTCTTTGAACTCTGGGATGTTTGGGACTGGATCTGAAGTTGCAGCGGGGTGAAGTTCAGAGTAAATTGTGACCTACATGTTGCAGCTGATTCCCATCCCCCTCTGCTGTTGGACCTGGACTAGTTCAGCCCTAGGGGATGTTTAGATTTAGATCTTGTTGTAGTCTTGGGCCTTTCACTAGTCAATAGTGGTAGCTGCCATATTGGATCTCACTCCAGAGATTTCTGTGACGTGAATTGTCATAAATATAAAGGGAAGGATAACCACCTTTCTGTATACAGTGCTGTAAAATCCCTCCTGGCCAGAGGCAAAACCCTTTCACCTTTAAAGGGTTAAGAAGCTAAGGTAACCTAGCTGGCATCTGACTCAAAATAACCAATGAGAGGACAAGATACTTTCAAATCTGGAGGGGGTGTTGGGGACAAAGGGTTTGTCTGTCTGTCTGATGCTTTTGCCGGGAACAGATCAGGAATGCAGCCTCAGAACACTTAAGTTAATAAGTAATCTAGCTAGAAATGCGTTAATTTCCTTTTGTTTAATGGCTGGTAAAATAAGCTGTGCTGGATGGAATGTATATTCTTGTTTTTGTGTCTTTTTGTAACTTAAGGTTTTGCCTAGAGGGATTCCCTGTGTTTTGAATCTGATTATCGTGTAAGGTATTTACCATCCTGATTTTACAGAGGTGATTCTTTTACCTTTTCTTTTTCTTTTCCTTTTCTTCTGATAGCTGATCTCAGCCTACAGAAAAATCCGTTTGTTATGCCTGCTGCTCTGTCCCCCAGACAGAGAGACAGAATCTACAGCTGCAATCACCTTTTACAAAATCCTTTAAAATCCTGCTGTGCTTCTGGTTCAAAATGATCTCAAAATGATCCCACTGCTCTGCCACCATGTCAAGGTTCCTTCCCCACTCTGAACTCTAGGGTACAGATGTGGGGACCTGCATGAAAGACCCCCTAAGCTTATTCTTACCAGCTTAGGTTAAAAACTTCCCCAAGGTACAAACTTTGCCTTGTCCTTGACCCGTACGCTGCCACCACCAAGCATTTAAACAAAGAACGGGGAAAGAGCCCACTTGGAGATGTCTTCCCCCAAAATATCCACCCAAGCCCTACATCTCCTTTCCTGGGGAGGGTTTGATAAGAATCCTCACCAGTTTGTACAGGTGAGCACAGACCCAAACACTTGGATCTTAGAACAATGAAAAATCAATCAGGTTCTTAAAAGAAGAATTTTAATTAAAGAAAAGGTAAAAGAATCACCTCTGTAAAATCAGGATGGTAAATACCTTACAGGGTAATCCGATTCAAAACAGAGAGAATATCTCTAGGCAAAACCTTAAGTTACAAAAAGACACAAAAACAAGAATATACATTCCACCCAGCACAGCTTATTTTACCAGCTGTTAAACAAAAGGAAATCTAACACATTTCTCGCTAGGTTACTTACTAACTTAAGAGTTCTGAGGCTGCATTCCTGATCTGTTCCTGGCAGAAGCATCAGACAGACAGACAAACCCTTTGTTCCCCAACGCCCCCTCCAGATTTGAAAGTATCTTGTCCTCTCATTGGTCATTTTGGGTCAGATGCCAGCTAGGTTATCTTAGCTTCTTAACCCTTTACAGGTGAAAGGGTTTTGCCTCTGGCCAGGAGGGATTTTACAGCACTGTATACAGAAAGGTGGTTACCCTTCCCTTTATATTTATGACATGAATACAAAGTGATTTTCAAGCATACAGAACAGGGAAGGTTGGGGAGCAGGAAGCACAATGCAGGTGATTGTGTAACTGCTTGGGCCATGCAAAACTCAGCATTTCCCCCTGTGCGTGAGGTGTGTGCATGTCTCCTTTATGTGCAATCCCAATGGGGCCACTCCCACATCTTGGCTGAACTTGAGGTTTGTGTTCACCCAGAAAGTGCTCATAGAGTCTTGGGATGAGCCTGGGCTGAGTGTTGAGTTTAGTCACCTATAGAAGCCATTCAGTTTTACTGTGTTTTAGAAGTTCACGATTGCACATGCAAACTATGCCTCTCATCCTAATGGTCATTTAAGCAGCGAACTACAAAATTAGCCATCTGCAAAATTATTGCAAAAAAGACCTCCGTGTGCAGGTGTGCAGTCATGCACACATTTTTGTATGTGGATCTTCTGCCCCCAATCCTCTCTGAAAATGTGTTTGTTCTATGGGTGGTTTTAAATAGCGCAGAGAGTTAAACATATATTTAAAAATAACTTCTTTTTTCAAACCTCACTCCCTGTGATAGTAAAAGGATGAGGGGAACCCCCTTGAGCTACTGCTAAACTATAGAAGAAGGGAATGATGTGCAGAATAAATGCTGTGTCTCGGCTTGACATGTCTGTCAGGGTCAACTTTTCCCAGCACCATAATGAGATCTTGTTAGGAAAGCAGGAGCTGTGAGTGCTGCTCTTTTCTCTTGGATCTCTGCATTTCTAGCAACCGGTGGAAGGAGGGTGGTGGGGGTTGGAGAGAAGAGAAATCTTGAAGCCTTCAATATTTTCCACCTAAGGCTTCAATGTTCAGGGAACATACTTGTGGAAGCAAAAGAAGAATTAACCCCCCCTCCCCTCCCAACTTCCCGCCCCCAGAGAACAATACAGGCCCTTTTGTGCTGAACTTTGTTGAGTCCTTTGTTAGACGCTAACTCAAGGTTCAGTTTCCATGATACCTGAGGTATGAAATGTATTGGAAAAAGCCTGGTATCCCAATTATAACAGCAATAAATACATTTTTGTTTTTTGCGGCATTTAAGGGGTGGGGGAGATGGATCAGAACTTTAAATCAAGGGCTTCAAGCTCTTTTCCAATTGAGAGGAATAAGGTTCCCCTTGTTAGAGCAGAAGTGAAAGTGAGTATGGGCAGCCTGCCAGGAGCTGTTTGAGAGGCAGGTGAGACTTTCTGAAGCAAGAAATATCAATTCTACTTTAAATTGAAGTGTGTTAAATAAGGATGCTGTTTAGAACTAACGAGACACTTAGTGCACTGGAGATCAGCAGCTGACGCAGTGGGTTACAAGGCTCGCCTGGCGCTGGAGACCCAGATTCAAATTCTGCCACAGCTGTCCTTGCATTTGGAGCCACAAGTGGAAATGAGCTTTGGGCAGGTGTTGTCCTAGTTTATGTGGATGCACATCATTAAAAGAAAAGGAGGACTTGTGGCACCTTAGAGACTAACCAATTTATTTGAGCATAAGCTTTCGTGGGCTACAGCTCACTTCATCAGATGCATGCAGTGGAAAATACAGTAGGATGATTTTATATACACAGAGAACATGAAACCTATCATTAAATGACTGTGTGGTTTGCTAGCGTTAGCATTTCTGAACAGTTGAATCCCAGGCCTGGAGTAACTAGAGTTGGGGTAGGTCAGAAGGAAGAGCTGCGTTGGTAGAACTAAGGGAGGGGGTGGGATTCAGGAATGGAATGGCAGGGGAGGTTGCAGAGTAGGAGTGAGATGTATTGGCAGAGCCCAGGACTAGAATGGCTGGGTACTGCAGGACAGGATTGAGGTGTGTTGCAGGTCCTGGTCTGGGCTGGGAGAAGCTTGCACAGCACCTGCCTATATGATGCTTTGCTCTAGTCATTTGCCATCTCCAACTTTTCTGGACAAGAAATCCACTCTCTTTTTATAAGTTCACGAGTTCTTATTCATTTTTTTTTTACAATGCTGGCAGTTCACGAAAATAAAAGAAGAGATACAAATTAACACATAAATGCAAAAAGAAAAGTGTCACAAAGGGACAGCTATAGCATGTTAATTAAATAGCACGAGCTTCTCACCAAGATGTTCATTAGCATGTTTTAAAAAAAATTACTATTTGTTAAATACACAATAATTACTGTAACTGGACACAGTTTGGCTGAAATTTAATCTTAATTAGATCGTTCAGTCGGTCAGTAGATGATCATTTTGTCTTTCCACAAGAGCCTCTGTCTGTCTGTCTGATGTAATTTAAGAAGTGAGTTCAGCAACGTCCAGTGGAGAGGGCACTAGTTGGGGGCATGAGACCTGGGTTCTATTCCCCATTCTCCTGCTGACTCACAGGTTGATCCTGGGCAAGTCACTCTACCTCTTTCTGCCTCCTTTTCCCCAGCTGTAGAATGGGGCTTGATCTATCTAGGTACTTATATTCTGATCCTCATCACTGTAGTATCTGGATACCTCACACGTATTATCTCCATTTTATAGATGGGGATCTATGGCACAGGGAAGAATAAATGACTGCGCAAGGTCACACAGGAAACCTGTGGCTGAGCTGGGAATTGAACCCAGGCGTCTGGTGTCCCAGTTCAGTGCGTGCAGGTGCACTCACTCACTCACTCTCTCGCTCTCTGTAAATTACAGGGGAGGCTGGCAGTGATCACTATAGTTAGGTTGCCTAACACTTTCCATGCGAAAGGGTTCTTTAGTCCTTTTCTTTGAGATGCTATCACCTCCATTCCAGGCCTTAGATATGCAGCAGAGGAAACACCTCCAGGTTGTGGCAGTGGTGTTTTTTGGTTTTGTTTTTTGTTTTTTTTTGGTCCTGTGACTAAAATTGCCACCTCTGAGGTTCAAAAAAAGGAACATCTGGGACGACCCTGAACCAATAAAACTGGCCAGCTGGCAAGGGTATAAAGCACTTTTCCTGGGGCAGCTATCTCAACAAAAGGGACAATCCTGGCAAAACCTGGGCAGGTGGCAACCAGGACTGGCCTTATGGGTGGGCAATGTGGGTGACCACCCAGGGTGATCATGGTCGGGGGGGCGCCCTGTTCAAAAGCAGTGTTTCTCAAACTGGGGGTCCCAACACAAAAGGGGGTCACAAGGCTACTGTAGAGGTGCTGGCCGGGTGCCCAGCTCTGAAGACAGTGCTGCTGCCAGCAACAGCGCACTTCAGTCCCTGGAAAAATCATGGAGCAGGTCCTCAAAGAATCAATCCTGAAGCACTTGCATGAGAGGAAAGTGATCAGGAACAGCCAGCATGGATTCACCAAGGGAAGGTCATGCCTGACTAATCTAATCGCCTTCTATGATGAGATTACTGGTTCTGTGGATGAAGGGAAAGCAATGGATGTATTGTTTCTTGACTTTAGCAAAGCTTTTGACACGGTCTCCCACAGTATTCTTGTCAGCAAGTTAAGGAAGTATGGGCTGGATGAATGCACTACAAGGTGGGTAGAAAGCTGGCTAGATTGTCGGGCTCAACGGGTAGTGATCAATGGCTCCATGTCTAGTTGGCAGCCGGTATCAAGTGGAGTGCCCCAAGGGTCGGTCCTGGGGCCGGTTTTGTTCAATATCTTCATAAATGATCTGGAGGATGGTGTGGATTGCACTCTCAGCAAATTTGCGGATGATACTAAACTGGGAGGAGTGGTAGATACGCTGGAGGGGAGGGATAGGATACAGAAGGACCTAGACAAATTGGAGGATTGGGCCAAAAGAAATCTGATGAGGTTCAATAAGGATAAGTGCAGGGTCCTGCACTTAGGACGGAAGAACCCAATGCACAGCTACAGACTAGGGACCGAATGGCTAGGCAGCAGTTCTGCGGAAAAGGACCTAGGGGTGACAGTGGACGAGAAGCTGGATATGAGTCAGCAGTGTGCCCTTGTTGCCAAGAAGGCCAATGGCATTTTGGGATGTATAAGTAGGGGCATAGCGAGCAGATCGAGGGACGTGATCGTTCCCCTCTATTCGACATTGGTGAGGCCTCATCTGGAGTACTGTGTCCAGTTTTGGGCCCCACACTTCAAGAAGGATGTGGATAAATTGGAGAGAGTCCAGCGAAGGGCAACAAAAATGATTAGGGGTCTGGAACATATGAGTTATGAGGAGAGGCTGAGGGAGCTGGGATTGTTTAGCCTGCAGAAGAGAAGAATGAGGGGGGATTTGATAGCTGTTTTCAACTACCTGAAAGGGGGTTCCAAAGAGGATGGCTCTAGACTGTTCTCAATGGTATCAGATGACAGAACGAGGAGTAATGGTCTCAAGTTGCAGTGGGGGAGGTTTAGGTTGGATATTAGGAAAAACTTTTTCACTAAGAGGGTGGTGAAACACTGGAATGCGTTACCTAGGGAGGTGGTAGAATCTCCTTCCTTAGAGGTTTTTAAGGTCAGGCTTGACAAAGCCCTGGCTGGGATGATTTAACTGGGAATTGGTCCTGCTTTGAGCAGGGGGTAGGACTAGATGACCTTCTGGGGTCCCTTCCAACCCTGATATTCTATGATTCTATGATTCTATGATTCTAGAAGTAAGGGTGGCATGTCGTGGTAAAGAAAGAGGGCGCCAACATACAAGCTCACCCGCGAAGCCATTTTCCCTAAGGCTGGCAAACACACAAACGTTCACACCACCGCCTGGTTCACACCACCGCCAAAGGAACAGCAGCAGCACTGTGCTCTGGACCACCTGGGAGCTGCTGGAGTAGCTGGTGGGGTGGGGTTGGAGAAGAGAGCCAGGGTGGCACATAGGGTGACCAGATGTCCTGATTTTATAGGGACAGTCCCAATATTTGGGACTTTATCTTATATAGGCTCCTATTATTCTCCCCCCCCCACATCCCGATTTTTCACACTTGCTGTCTGGTCACCCTTGTGGCACATAGTTCAGTGGTCCATGTCCCCCTCTGGTGGCACCACATAGGGCAGGAACTCTCCCAACTCTCAGTTGGTGCTGTGGGAAAGGGAGTGGAGAGACCAACAGACCGACTGGGCTCTTCTTATAAAGCCCTGTCTTCCCATCCCCCTGGGCTGGGATGGAGACTCCTAATTCCTGAGGGGAAGCGGTGGAGGGAAGAGACAAAGCTAGGCTGGGCTCGCCCTGCCCCAACCATCCCCCACACCCAACACCTGGATCCAGCACTCCATCCCCTCTCTGGGACGATAGTCATCTCCTGTTGCCAGCTAATGTAATTATTCCCATAGTTCTATCGGTAGCAGTCTGTGCTGCAGAGCTCAAGGCTCAGCCTTCAAACGCTGCTGCTGCTGATGCACGTGGAGGGTGTTGTTACAGCTATATGTCACAGAATTTGTTGTTCCTTTTTTCCTTTAAAATAAAAAACTCAGGAAATTACATAATAAACAAACAAAAACCTCACCACTGGCTTTAAAGGACATTCTTTAGCTTGAAAGACGAGCACTCAAAAGTTAGAAAATGGGATGCAACGTTAATTCAGCCCTCATGCAACGTTAATTCAGCCCTCTGGTGCATATGCATTATGATCCATTCTTTAATTGCATGATCACAAATGATTTATTCCACGGGGCTCCCCCCCTCATTCTGTGCATGAGTTGGATGCACTTAGAGGCAGAACTACGGTTGCATGGGCAATCGTAAATCTGGCATTTCCTAACTTTCAAGGGCTTGCCTTTGTAACCTAAATAACTTCTGTATGTACTGTGGTAAACCCAGGACAAACAGCTAAGGGGGGGGGGTAGTAATCAGTCCCAGAAGGTTAAAAAGGCCCCTCCCTATCCACTGAGGAGAAGTAACCACAGGTTAATATGGTTCAGCTGAAAAGGGGTTGCTAGAGAACCACTTGGGTTCAGCTGACTCCAACTGCTCGAGACCTTTTTAAACCCTCCCCTATTAGGAAAGGGAGCCTGGAGGTGGGAGCTGCCATGGTGCAGCAAGACACTAAACCTTTCCAGGAAGGGAGGCTGCATTCCCTCCCCAGAAGGGAAAGGAAAACAGACACAAGGGACTGACTGAGGGAAGGTATAGCCTTACCTTGTGCCACCTAGAAGGACTGCCTTGCCCAAACCTGTGTCTCCAAGGCTGAAAAGAACTGAGTCTGCTGAGGTGAACGAGGTACTTTGCCCCAGTACATAGGGGTTTCCCCCTTTATGATATGTTTATATATTTTTTTTGATTACCTGAAGTTTGGCCAGTGCTTTGAGGGCTATGAATTAAAAAAAAGGCTGCAGCCGTGCTGAGTATTAACACAACCCAACTGTTCCTTGCTGCCATGCAGTATTGATTGTGCTGCTAAATGCTCAGGATATTCGATGAGTCGCTATTGGCTCTGCGTACCCTTCTTTTAAAATGCAAACGATGGAAGTCCACTCACTCTTGAAGGATGCTGAGAAGGAAAAAAACTCCTGCCCTTCAGAGCAGCTCACAACTCCCTGCCTAGGAGCTCAGTCCTGTGTGGTGCTGAGCACTTCCAGTTCCCGTGGACTTCAATGGTAGCTGAGGGCCCTCAGCACCCTGCCATGGCTCACTGATCTCTAAGCCATTGTCACAGCATCTCTTTGTTTGGAGGTAGGGAGCCCTTGCTTAAGGAAAGATGCTACAATATTCTAGATCAGAGCTCCTAGATGCTAAAGCTACTACTAAAGTGTGTCGGAAAATGGGGGTGGGGTATTTCCAGCAGAAAATCTTGCTGGAATATCCACAACCTGAAAACCAAAAATTGGGGGCATTTTGATGGGGAGTATTTTGACTGGCCCTAGTGACTACAGCATTTTGTATCCTTACTCTAAGGTACTGCAGGGTTATTTTCACCTAGCCAAGCCTACAAACGAACACACCTTTCACACACAAACCCCCAAACATAGCTGAGTGTCTCGTCCCCACCCACCCCTTCTGAACTTTAAGATGCATAAACCAAGCAGCCCTGCATCTCTGAAGCCCAATTTAATGCTAAGCCATCCACTGAAGAATCAGACGCGCCTAGCACGATGAAATCCTGTTCACGGATTAGGGAGTCTGGGCAAAGCAGACCTAGAAATGGAAGTCAGTGACTGGACTAAATCAATTTGATTCACCTAAAGGGCAAAACCACCACTCAAATCCATAAAGCGGAGAAGGGCAGGACCTCCCGTTACTATGCACCTAAATGGTGGCTGAGCCGTTCAAAAGTGCAGCTTGACCTTTCCTAGCTGAAAGGTCCTAAGCTGTCACTTGACTCCCTGCCTGCTTCCTTTATTACCTTTGCCTTCCCTCCCCTTTCCTGCCCCCCTCTCCTCCACTCTAGTGGTATTTTTAGGCTCCAGACCGTGACAGAGCTAATGATGCTGCTGAAGAAGGAATCCCTGTTAATGCATAAGCCTTAGTGCAGAGCCAATCCAGTGCATATTATTTCCATGGTGTGCAATCGTGATGAGTTAATGTCGAGGCCACTGCTCTGCATTAGGGAGGGAGGGGGCTGGATGAAAGGGCAGCATCTGGATCAGTGTTCTTAGAGGACTGTTGGATGTATACTGACCCATTGGGACCTCCCCATGGCCTGAAACACTATAGTGAAAAGAGGGTAACTGTGCTGAACACCGTGGAAGAGGAAGGTATTGTCCCTACTCTGCCCAGTGGTAGTGACCTTGCAGGTTAGCTTCCTGTCAGAGGAGAAATCACTCTATGCGCCAGCCCTTGAACAGAGGGGGTCACAAACAGCATGCAGGCAATTTCCTCTTTCTGGAATCTCAGCCAAAATTCCAGGGCCTGGCTCCCAGGGAGCTAGTCTATCCCAAGACTTGACTGTAGTTAGAGAGATTAAGGAAGAAAGTGAACTCCCATGTTTGTTTGCAACAGCTCCCCTGGAAAGAAAGTACAACAGGTCACTAAAAAGAACAGAACATTTCTTCAGACTGAACTGGGCCCACATGGTAGGAAAAAGAACTGGTAAAACTATGTGCAACAGTGCTATCTGGTGACTCCCACCAGTACTGTATTTTACTTCCTGACCCCCGGGCAGTTGTCTCCTGCCTGGATATGGCAAACAGTTGTCATTCTGGCCTGGAGTGAGAAACAGATGGGCTGTTTTTGCATAAGCCAGCCAGCTAAACCCACAACCTTCCCCATTTCCCCAAACCAAATGCCCTTCATACCAGGGAGATGAGGCTCACATGAGCTCAGAAGAGTTTAACATGTCTTTTCCCCCAAATGCTAACCTTCACAGAAAGGTCACTTCTTCCTGTGACACTTCAACCTTCTTCCTGTCACTAACTTCAGAGCATGCATTTGGCAGAATAGATCATTTGTGCTATTGGCACTATGATCACATGGGATTCAGAGACAAATTCATCCGAGGTATCAAAGCCATGCATAAACCCAGCTCTTTCTTTCCCAATTGCAGTGACCAGTCTATATTCAGAACCTTTAAGGCTGAACCAAAGAACGGGACTAAGTTAACAATTACCTCCCACCTTTCCCTCAACGTGACTAACATGATACACAATTACCCCTTCATACAAGGCATAAGTAAGCAACAGAGAACAACATTTCCCTGTGGGCATATAACATTCTGCTCCAAGCCAAATGCTTCTTTACCAACTCTCTTTAAAGTGACCAAAGATTTCATCTTAATTTCAAAACAATATATGGGTTTAAAATAACTTAATGATTTGAAAGCACAGAAGTTAGGAATCACAATTTTATCTCAACTTCATCTTCTTATCATATGTACAACATGCCTCAGTTGGCACGTGACCAGGATTCATCACCAAATTTGTCCTCTGGTTGGATCATTAGCTTCCACGGCCTGGGACAGTTACTGACGGGGAGTGCGACGTGAATGCTGATCCATGCCTTAATACAGATCCATGATCGCCCAGATTTTATCCTCATCCAGGACATCACAGATGGATGAACACAGGAAATATTGATACAGTTAGGTCACGTCTTCCATATTACATACTCAAAATCATAAAAACAATTGACCCAAGAATTCAAATGACACAAATTGGATTTTCATTACTTTCTTCTGTGACGACACCTTCTTCACACCAGCTCTGATGAGGGAAACGTACGTCAATCAGTTCCCAAATCTATGACTGAATTGTCAACTTTGGACAAAAAAATAAAGTGCTAACAGGCAGATTTTGTGCAATTCCAGATAACCTTGAAAGCCTTAAAATCCTGGATCTAAACATGAAATGGGACTTAAAATTCCAGAGTGCCATAGACAACTAACTTCTGAATGGCTTAGCCCACCAATTGCTCACCATCTTATGGAGACTTTCATGTGAAAATAATCTCATTCCAGTGTACAACCAATAAAATAAACCTGACTTCCTAAATCTCTGCCAGTGAGATTGCAGACAGATCAATCACCACATATACATTTTATGGGACTTCCCTCAGATACAAAATTTCTGGTCAGACATACACAATAGCCTGAAAAATACTCATCAGGGTGTAATTTGTTTACCCCCCCCCCCTCGCTATATATCATTGGAAACACCTCCACCCAAACCCTTCAAAGACACTGAAGAGTGACACCTATTCAAAATATTAACAATAGCTGCTAGGAGACATATTACCACGTTGTGGCTCACAAAAGAGATTTTTACATGAAGATGTGCCTAGACAAAATTGAAAGAATATGAGATATGGAATAAGCCACAGTCTGAATCAGACCTTCCCAGGACTAGTTCCAGGGCAGATCCACTTTTGCAGGCCTTCTACTTCCAGCACACAAAAACCAAACAGACACATAGTCCTGGGCCCAAACTCAAATACACAAAACAAAATGATTTCAGCTTCTAGGAAGAATATGATACAGCTGCTCCAAGAATCTTAGGCACCCCTCTTTGCATAATGATGTCACGTCACACCAAGTCCTGTCTTCCATCTGATTTATTGTCCCCCAAATGGTCTTACCTACCTGCCGCCTATGCAACAACCGGCGGTTTGTAAATTAACAATTGCAGAGGCAGTTTTGAAAATGAAAAGTAAAGGGGACAGAGGAAGGAGGGGAGAAGCTAACTGAGCTGATTTACATCCCAGGATGACGTTGGGGGTTTGGTTTGAGTTTGAGAGTGCACATCTGAGTTGCTCACCCAATCTGATTTATGTTAGTCTCTGCAGGGCAGGGACCGCACTTCGATCTAGGTTTGCAATCAAGCAAAGGAGAAGCCCCCATGGTAGTGCTTCTGATTATTAATGATGATTGATTGATTAATTAATTAATTAGTGTTGCTGGTCAGCAATCTAGAAGGTTGGGGAATATGCTCTCCTATAACGAGTAGGGAACCTTTGTCAATCCTCATTTGCAGCAAGATTTAGCTGGGGGTGTTAGAGAGAGGAGACGGGAGGGGTATTTTGGGACTGACTGCCCCATCTGTAGGCACAAAGATGGGGCTGGCAGCACCAGCTTTTCCCCTTGGGCACTGCATCAGGCCCCTGGGATCTGGGGAAATCAGGGCTCCTCAGGATGTCTAGCGCAGATGTAATTAAAACCTTCTCTGCCTGCCACGGAGCATATGGGACATGTTAGCAGAGCAATTAAATTTTGTGAAGTGAGTCTTTGTGTTGGGAAGCTGGAGGGTGGGTCCATGGGAGGCAGGGGGAGCAGTGGTGCTGCCATATGCCCGCCTTTGGGAGGGAATGCGCTGCGATTCACCAGCTTGGGTCCATGCTCCAAATTGCTCCTTGAATGACAAGCCGAGAAAATAATGAAATGGTGGCTCATTTGCATTATTTATTGCTTTTGTACATTAAGAAAAAAGCTGGTCAGAATGTAGAGACAATGCAGAATTGTGGGGGGCGGGGTGGGGGGAAAAGCAAAGCAAGACACGGGAGAGATTTTGGATCAGAGAAAAAAGTAGATGGACAGAGAGGTCCAGGGAACACACAGGGCAGGGAACTTGTTTATGCACCTTGTAAAAAGGAGATAATTCTCAGAGAGATCAAGCCTATTGATCGGATATTAAAAGGGGATTGGGAGAGTCAAGACCTTGGCATGCCCTTCCCAAGGACCCCTGAAGTGACTCAGCTGTTTTGGCTTTCTCTTCTGTTGGAAATGTTAATGGGGCTAATCATCCACCTGCCTCCACTCCCCCACGCCAATTAATTTAAACTATATTTAAACAACCAGCTGCACTGACTGAGGACAGGCTGCTGGGACTTTCACCTCCATAGGCCTTATGCTCACTCCCCAGGAAACAAATGGGTGCTGATGTGAATAATTCCCATTGAGTTCCTTGTACCCTGCTGCGGGGGAGCTGGCTGTGAAGGGCTGAGAGTGCTGGCCATCTAGCGGCCACTCTGACCTGATGTGAGCTGGTGGTTCTGAAGTATCAGTCAACCTGTGGAACTCCTTGCCAGAGGATGTTGTGAAGACCAAAACTATAACAGGGTTCAAAAAAGAACTAGATAAGTTCATGGAAGATAGGTCCATCAATGGCTATTAGCCAAGATAGGCAGGGATGGTGTCCCTAGCCTCTGTTTGCCAGAGGCTGGGAGTGGGCAGCAGGGGATGGATCATTTGGTGATTGCCCATTCTGTTCATTCCCTCTGAAGCACCTAGTATAGGCTGCTATCGGAAGACAGGATACTGGGCTAGATAGACTATTGGTCTGACCCAGTATGGCTGTTCTTACGTTCTTATAACAACCACATTGGGTCCTGCGAGGCTAATTCCCCACCTGTACACAGCAGCGCCCTCTGCTGGCCTAATGCTTGGGTATCACTGGCTGATGGCCTTGCTTAATACAGAGGAGTAGCGGTCCTTATGGCCACCAGAGGTCATGGTGACCTAATTAGGGGCAGGGGCACATGTGAATGTATTTAGGCTTCCCTTACACCAGGAAGGACAGAGTTCTTGTAATGGTTTTTGCAGGAATGAGTCTATATGGCCCCCCAAGTATGATGAAAGATACATCCCGGAGTCACTCCTCTTCCATAGAGATCAAGTGCCGGCACTTTTAAATGTAGGACTGACACCCTAAGGCAAAAGGTGTCACAGGTCTTGAAACTCTTAGACGTGTGAGAGCCTGTCTTGTAGGACAAACTCCTTAGGGTATGTCCACACTGCACCTGGAGTAGACAGATATACACTAGCTTCGCTTGAGTTAGGGCCCTAAAAATAGCAGCGTAGCCAGAGGTGGCAGCTCGGGCTATCCATCGGAGACCAAACCTGCTCTGATCCACTGAGTACTTACTTGTGCTGCTAGCCTGAGCCACTGCCCACTAGCTTGAGCAGAACTAGCATGTCTACCTAGCCACACTGGGACGCATGCTCCCAGCTCCAGTATGGACATACCGTTAGCATTGATGTACTACCCAGCAGGACAATGTAATGGCAAAATGGCATCACGTGGCAACAATGTTTCTTTTAAAAGTCCACAATCAATAAAATGATTCTTCAAGCTCAGTCTGCAACATCCCGGACCACCCAGTGAATTTGGGGGATGATCCCACAAAATTCAGGCAACCCTCTGCCTTAACCCCCTTTCTGCAAATCCTGCCCCTGCAAGATGGGCTGTATATAAGAAAGTGACACTGAAAAGTGGTGACATGGCAACTGACTGCAGAATGAACAGTGCCTAGCTTCAGCTGCGCATAACATCAGCCTCAGTGTCCACATCACTCCTTTCCCTGAAACCCTGCCTTCCGCTTCATGCAGATCTCCTCCTTACAGCTAGAGAGGTTGTCTGTGACTGACAGAACAATTCTGCACACAAACAACCCCAGTTCTTTCCATTGAAAGCACTTTTTTTAAAGTACAGAATATCCATGCATTGCTCAACGTCACAAGTGTGACTGGGAACTTGTCCCTATCCTAGGAAGAGGGTCCATGTGGCTCAGAATTAAAGGTCACATGGCTGAAAGTTCAGAAGGTTTCCAGCTTCCATTCCCTTCAGTTGTAATTAGAAGTTAAGGCTTGGAGACACCTCATGGGTCATTAAAACTCCCTCGTTTGGCATCAGTTCTCCTATGTACAAACCCCTGAAGTGTTGCCTTGTCTCCTTATGATGTTTCCTTCGGTGGTTCCTTCGTGTCCTCTCCTGGCAGCTGTTCCATAATCTAATTGCTCTCAGCAGGAGGAATATTTCCCTTGCATCTCATCTGTTTGGTTTAAGGCCATCACTCCTTGTAACTCACCACTAGTGATAGATGACTTGCGGATTCAGTGTGGAGACGGAACCAGCAGTTCAGCTGCTTCCCCAAACCTTCGGGCTGCAGCACTTCTGCAAGGGACTCCAGTAGCTCCCTGTTTTCACCCTACTTGGCTTGGATGTTAGAAGCTTCATTAGCAAATTGCAGAGTAGCAGCCGAACCCAACTGCGGCTTTTAAGTAGAAAGCAGCAGCAGAGAGAGCGCGCGAGAGAAATATGTAACTAGGTCACCCTGCTCCACATTGCAGCTTCATCCCTAGCACAAAGAGAAGTCATGGTCTTCGCCCTTCCCTCACTGCTCCCATTCAGTAACTTGATGGGGTTTCTATCGGCTTTGAGCTAGCAGCCTACAGATCAAGGCTTGCTTTTTTTTAAGCTGGGCTTTTGCTTAAGACTCTCTGTGTCTCTTTCAACCACTATTCAGAGGCTAAAAGTGGAGAAAACCTTCTGGAGTGTTTAATTGCAAACGTTCCTTCCCTATAAAGATCTCATAAAGCTGGTCTGGCTCAGTGCAGGGTAGCGCTGTGCACTCCTGCTTGAGAGGCCAAGGATCAGATATTTGGTGCCTGCCTCTCATTCCCTTGTTCCTCAAGGGATTTTTAATCACAGCATGACTGGGAGGCTCAGACTGTTCACAGCGGGGCTCTAAAGTCTATTGCCACTAGGTGTCTAGTGCAAATGTGGCCTGGATTGGTAGTGATGTTTCAACCATTTGGTGGTTTCTGTGGAATAAGTTGTTGGTCTCAGTCCATTTCCTATTGGGCTGCTGTGTTCATATCGCCAGACTCCCGCAGCACAGTTAGCATGAGCTGACCCCTCCGCTTGTTAGCCTCCTCTGCAGAGAAGCCAAGGACTGAATGGGCCATGGAGAGTGACCTTTATTCTCATCCCTAGAGGCTGTTCCTGGAGGTCAAGGCATTATGCATACAGCTGGGGAGCAGCGTGTTAGCTCCAGGCATTTGTGCTGCACCCATTTGGGTGTATAAACAATGGATTTCAGCCCCCAACACCTTTTGGCTGCAATAAATACGTTCACCTTCAATCGGAAGGAAAAAAACAACCTATGCCAAGTGAAACATCTGATTGAAACATTCCTTCCCCCAGACCCAAGTGTCCCAAAATTCCTTTACCCTTGGCCCCCTTTCCTCCCATCTGCCCCTGCAGGTTAAACAGGCTGAGCCAAACACAATCCAGCTTGCCTGCCTCTTGCTCTTTTTTGTAAGGCAATTTTACCTTCCCTCTTTCACACATCCCCACCCTGCACTGTGCCCATGGCCTTCTTCAGACCACTCCTCCCACAAGATGGTTCAGCTACTCCCTACTATGCTATTCCCCATTGGCTCCTGGCTGCCCCTCCACTCCCACTGTGCCTTCCCTCTGCTGTATCGCTCTGATCTGAAAGTGGGTAAGATGGGCATTTGCTTTCAGCATGTGCCTCTTCAATGTCATTAATGCTACCAGGATGAAAGTAAAGAGAGATGGCACCTTTGGTCCGTTTGTGAGCAGCACACTAATTATGGTGAGGTGTTGGATTACTCAGGGCCAGATTCTGCCCATCCTGGCTCATGTCAAGCAGTATCTTACCCACTGCAATCAATAAGATTGGAGTCAGATGCTACTCAGCATGAGTCTCTGTGATAGGCTCTGTCCCTAAGCCATTTTACTTTGGTCCTTGCACGGGTGCGGAGAAGCTGGATTCTTGCTGGATTGGAACTGTCTTTTAGGATTAAGGGCAATGAGGTCTGGGTGATCGGATGATTTGAAAGAGGGGCTCAGATATTCATAGATCAATGTATATAAACAAATAAAAAAAAATTTTTAAAAGGATCTTTTGGAATTCCGGTTCCCATGTTATTTACAAACCGGGGAGTGAGAAAACAGAGAAGAGCATTAGCAGGAAATAATCCAGGTTTATCAGCCCAACTCTCCAGCGGTGCTGGAGACAAGAAAATGATGCCTTTTTATTAGCCTTATTGACTTTAATTAAAGCATTCAGCAGAATCCTCTGATCATGGACTGCAAGTGAGGTCGGCATCGTTTGTAATAACACAATATAGGATTCAATTAAGTTGTGCTTTTGCAGTTTTTCATCTCCAATTTAAACAAACTCGTGATATACACAGAATGATTACCTTCCCAAGCCGGGTGAAAGAGGTGGGTGGAGGGTGTTGGGATGACAAGTCACTCAACTGATACTATAAAATTGCTCCGTTTCCCTGCATCAGTTCATACAGTCAGCCAGCTTGTATATTGCACCCGTCACTGTCATCTATATAGGCTGGGCTTTAATTTGTCAATTTCACTTCATCTATTCAGAGTGGTCCAATGCCATACAGCCTGCCTGCTTTGCTTGCTGTACCCACTTTCATATGATTATTATTGCACACAAATTGGAAACAGATTAATTTAACCTAACGCTTTTCTTTTTAAAAAGTATTTATGGTGGCTGTGCAATTTAAAAAACCAGAAGAATCAGAGCGAAAAAGTCAAAGATTATTGGGCCCACTCAGGAACATTTGAGCAGAAAGACTCTGGGTGAGTGACAAGTATTTGATCTTTGCTACCCCTTCCTCTCCATACTCTTTCGAATTATTGGTCATTAAGTGCCCTGCAGTTGTGCTCTCGCTTTTGCGCAGAGAGAGAGAAACAGAAGAAAGACCCATGTGGCTAACACTTAACTTTATCGTTGCCATTAAGTAATGCTAAATTAGAATGAAACTGCTCCAGTAATACAGATGACAGCTATATGAAGACCAAATGAATTCCCTATGATCAGTACCGTTAAAATGAACACACTGGCAGAATTCCTGATGACAGGATACTTACTGTCTGTATAACTCATACACACACAGATGAAAGTCATGGTAAATCTGGCCCATGCTTTACGTGGCCCTTTAAAAAGGGAAGTTGAAGCATTTAATGTTTAAGATTGTATTCTGATTTCCCAGACACTGGTGTACATCTGCAATAACGTCACCCAAGACAGGCCTCAGATGGGGAGCTGGAAGCCTGAGAGTGGGTGCCTTTGCTGGAAGACTGGGGGCGGGGGATACAGATACAGTCACCCTGAATTGTGACACCTCCTTTTGTGGTAACTAAGAGATCTCATGCTGGCTCTTTCTGCGGAGCTGGGCTGCTAACCCTAATATGCAGGGTGAATGACAGGTTGGGATAATTACATTCCGCCTGCTTACTTTCCGTTTACAGCTCTCCACGGCTACCATATTTTTCACTTCCTGACCTAATCCGTTGCATAGTGTGGCTGTGCACTATTAAACAGCTGCTCTAGGCCACCCCAGAGAGACAGTCAACTTCATTGCAGTGGTGGATAAAAGCAGGGCCGTCCTTAGGCATAGGTGGCTGCGTAGGACACCAGAAAATTTGGGGCACCACCAGGACCAGGGACAGCCTTTTTGGGGGTGGGCAGCTGGGGCGGGTGCCTAGAGTGGCCCACCAAAGAGGGCGCCATGCACTGACCCGGCCTGATGCTCCATCCACGCTGCAGCCAAGCGGCCGCAACGCTGGTTATTCTCTGGCCCAGCCTTCCCCGGGCTGCTGTCGGCCGGCGTGCCCAGGGCTGCCTCCTCCCTGCCCACTTGCTCCTCTCCGCCAGCCGGCCGCCAGCTCAGGGCTCCTGCTAGTGACATGGTGGAGAGGAGCTCTCAGCCTCTGCGGCTCTGTTCTAGCCCCACCTCCTCCCCCCTGGGGCTTGTACCACTTGGTGGCACGAGGGCGGGAGTAGGAGGCTCGGCAGCAGGCCCGGGGGTTTCTGGTTGCCGTGCCGCTGCATGCCAGGGACAGCTGGGCTCCCCCATGGCCCCCGCCTCCTCCCTGTGCTCTCGGGCCCCTGCTGGGCCTGGGGCAGCGCTGGTGGGAGGGTGCTGTGCATGCAGCTCTCCCCCCACCCTGTGCACCTGTCCCAGCCCCACCATTATTCGACTGCGGAGGCCAGGAGCATGGGGTTCCCGGACCATGCTGGGCAGGAGGTGGGACCGACACCCAATGGACAGACACCCTGACCAGTGGGTTCTTCTTGTTCCAGGTAAGCCCCTCGGCCCAGGCCGCATGGAGCAACTGGAGACCCAGTTCCCCCTGCTGCATCCCCTGCCCCCTTAGCTCCCCTGGGGGAGACCCAGTTCCCCTTGCCCCATTCCCCCCACCAGCACCCCTGGGGGAGACCCAGTTCCCTTTGCCCCATCCCTCCCACCGGCAGGGCAACTCAGTATCCTTTGCTGCCTTGTCCCCCCCGGGGCTGTGAGCCTGGGCTGCCACAGCATCTGGTCCCTAGGAAGCTTGGTGTGTGTCTGCAATTGGGGGGAGGGGGGTGGAAGGGAGGGGTGACAGAGTCCATTGGCATTATAGTGTGCTTAATTTGTCTAAACTGGTTTTAATAAAGCGTATGTGGCAAGTTTTTCAGGACTATTTAAGCTTATGTTTGTGTTGCTAAGAGCAGGTCGGGCATAGGGGCACCCGTTTAATACTCTGTAGGGCCCCGTAAATCCTAAGGACGGCCCTGGATAAAAGTGGTGCTGGGTAGAGCTTGTATAACTGTTTATTAATCCCTTTGGGATAACATCTAGAAATGCAATTTGGAGACAAAGGGTGTTCTCCCAGGGATAAAAACTTTTACATTGGAGCAGATTTTGGTTACAACCTGCCTGACACCGGCCCTTTAACAAACAAGGAAAAAATGAAGTGTCAGATTTCAGTCACAACTGCTGATTATTTAGCGCTTGGACCTCATCAACCAGTACAATCAAGCACATTATTACTGACCCAACAAGCTGCCCTCACGGTTTTGACCCGCCATGCAGACTTTGGACCACATGGAACTGCATCCCAACAAACCCTGGAAGACGCGGCTACACGATGCACAAGTAGCAAATCAAAGATGCCCCTTCATGCGACTGTGGTGAGAACATCCAAATCATCGAACACATCATAACGCAGCACCCCAAATATGGTTTCAAAGGTGAACTGGATATCCACAATGTCATAGAGGAGGCCTTGAAATGGCTTATGGACCTATACCAGCACCTACAGGCTGTTGCTCTGCAGATGTCATATATGCGTGAGAGCATTTCACTCTCATTGTGGAGCATTCCATCCTGCTAATTCTAACAGGAGTATTGGTTTATTGTTTCTCTTATTGTGGCAGAATTGAGTTGTCCTAAAATGGGTTTTATAATTCAACAGCCAATAATTTATAATAAATTAACAGGGCAGATCCAGCCCCCTGCTAAGTTCTGCCTGACACTCTAGCAGTGGGAGAGGGGTGACTGCAGCATTCTGGGCTGCAATTATTCCCAGTGATATAACAGTGCCCTAGGGACCATTGCAAACTGGTGCATATTAGAGTAGTCTTGAGGTGGCTCTAACATACATTAGGAGCTGGACTAGCACCTGGCAGCTTTAAGCGAGATGTAGCCATATTGTACAGCCACCTCTGACCCCACCCGCGAATCAGGCACCGAGCAGAACTTGTCCAGACATGACATCTGACCTGCTATGGTTACGGAGGAGGGCACTTCTGTTTAGATGCCGGTTGCAATGTGCTTAGCATGGCTTTGCTATTATTGCACTCTTACGGCTGCTGAAAGGATACTTTTGCATATTGAAATGCAGTTATGGTCTGGAATGTGATACGGGAAGACTGGCTTATCGGTGCTCCATAGCTCTTCACTCGAATTATCCACATCAAGGCCTGAGAATGCTTCCACTGAAGCCAATAAAAGTTTTACCATCAACTTCAAAGGGAATAGCGAACAATTCATCTGCTGCCACCGCCACACAAGGCAGGTTAGAATACAGCTACTACTTCCACAGATAACTTGGCTCCGAAATCCTGAAAATGGTAAATGTAGTTTTGCTACATGGGACATTTAAACATAGACTAGACAAAATACTAGAACTCATATTGTAGGGAACAATCCTCCCCTGCAAGGAGAAATTGACTAATTGAACCTAACAGGGCTTTTGCGTCTCAAATTTGTGTGAGTCTATGATTGTTGGCAGCAAGCTAAGCACGTCTGAGCCAGAGGAGACACAGGGAGAAGATAAAAAGCAGTTAAAAGTGCCAGCATCATAATTTTTCAATCCAAAAGGAACTTCTGTTTTTTCATTGACTGTAAGTACCTAAAAGATTTTGCAGAATCCAGTGTGATACAATTTCTGAGTAGGCACTAATCACAAGTTGGAAGAATGCAAATGTACTAGTGGGGAGAATCCTCCCAGCCTCCCAATCAGGAAAAGGAGGCGGAGTGCACAGTGCTGAGGAAAACTGCACAGTGACACTAAAATAAGACTCCAAAAGAAGGGGGGTTAAAACAAAGAGAGAGAAAAAGAGTGATAGTCAAATGGGCCCTAAAATCAAAAGGGAGGAAATTAAAATCTTTAGACTTGCTATGGAGACTGCTTAAACATCACATAGAGAGTCCCTAAACAGACAATGAATTGGGAAAGCAAAGAAACAAAAGCCAGCAGAGTAAATGGCAAGGTGCAAGGGGTTATTCAAGCCAAACAGGTGGCCCTCAACCAGTGGGTATCCAACCCAAGTGAAGCCAATAGAAAGGAGCCCTGGAAAGGTAAAATGTAAGATGGACATGTGGAGCGCTAAGAGTGAGTTTGAAGACTAAATAGCCAAAGACGTAAAACACAAATACATGAAATTCTTTACATATGTCAGAAGCAGGAAGAATGTAAAAAAATGAATGGATCAGCTGGACCACCAGGGTGTAAAGGGAGGAATTGGGATAAAAAGAGAACTGGATAATTCATGGAGGTTATGTCCACTAATGGCTATTAGCCAGGATGGATAAGGAATGGTGTTCCTAGCCTCTGTTTGTCGGAGGGTGGAGATGGATGGCAGGAGAGAGATCACTTGATCATTACCTGTTAGGTTCACTCCCTCTAGGGCACCTGGCATTGGCCACTGTCGGTGGACAGGATACTGGGCTGGATGGACCTTTGGTCTGACCCAGTGTCAAGGTTCCTCCCCCACTCTGGACTCTAGGGTACAGATGTGGGGACCTGCATGAAAAACCTCCTAAGCTTATCTTTACCAGCTTAGGTCAAAACTTCCCCAAGGTACAAAATATCCCCCCCGTTGTCCTTGGACTGGCCGCTACCACCACCAAACTAATACTGGTTACTGGGGAAGAGCTGTTTGGACGCGTCCTTCCCCCCAAAATACTTCCCAAAACCTTGCACCCCACTTTCTGGACAAGGTTTGGTAAAAAGCCTCACCAATTTGCCTAGGTGACTACAGACCCAGACCCTTGGATCTTAAGAACAATGAACAATCCTCCCAACACTTGCACCCCCCCTTTCCTGGGAAATGTTGGATAAAAAGCCTCACCAATTTGCATAGGTGACCACAGACCCAAACCCTTGGATCTGAGAACAATGAAAAAGCATTCAGTTTTTTACAAGAAGACTTTTAATAAAAAATAGAAGTAAATAGAAATAAAGAAATCCCCCCTGTAAAATCAGGATGGTAGATATCTTACAGGGTAATTAGATTCAAAAACATAGAGAACCCCTCTAGGCAAAACCTTAAGTTACAAAAAAGATACACAGACAGAAATAGTTATTCTATTCAGCACAATTCTTTTCTCAGCCATTTAAAGAAATCATAATCTAACACATACCTAGCTAGATTACTTACTAAAAGTTCTAAGACTCCATTCCTGTTCTGTCCCTGGCAAGAGCAGCATACAGACAGACACAGACCCTTTGTTTCTCTCCCTCCTCCCAGCTTTTGAAAGTATCTTGTCTCCTCATTGGTCATTTTGGTCAGGTGCCAGCGAGGTTACCTTTAGCTTCTTAACCCTTTACAGGTGAGAGGAGCTTTCCCCTGGCCAGGAGGGATTTCAAAGGGGTTTACCCTTCCCTTTATATTTATGACACCCAGTATAGCCGTTCTTATGTTCTTAATTAAGGAGGATAAGGAAATTACAGATAAGCTATATGGTTTCTTTGTATCAGGCTTCACCTCCAAGGAAGTTAGGGAGACACCAACCCCAGACATACTTTTCCCACGTAATACAGATAAGGCACTGCCTGAGACTGAGGTGCTTCCAAGGGAGCTGCTGGAGCAAATAAATACATTAAAGATCAACAAGTCATAGGCCCAGGATGGTGTATAGTCAAGATTTCTGAAAGGGATTAGGAATGAAGTGACTGAGCTGCTAACAAAAAAAATACAGTTTCCTTAAAATCACTTGTCACACTGGGGGACCGGTGTAGTAGCAAATGTTATAGCCATCTTTAGAAAAGACACTCAGTGTGACTCTGGGAATTACAGACCAGTGAACTTTATTTTAGTATCAGAAAAACTTGCTGAAACACTAATGTAAAATAGTGAACTGTTTCTGTTAAGGAAACTCATGCCTCTCTAATCTATTAAAACTCTTTGAATGCATCTGCATAATAGTGGATAGAGGAAAATTGGCTGATATAATTGATTTGGACTCTCAGAAAGCCTTTGACAAAGACCCAAATAAGAGGCTATCAAGGAGTCATGGCGTGAGAGGTAAAGTTCTGTCATGAGTTAGAAGCTGGCTAAGAGACAGAAAACCAAGGGCAGGGATAAATGGTCAATTTTTAATGCATAGCAGGTTAAAAGAGGAGTCCCACGAAGATCGATAGTAGGACCTGGCTTGCTTTCATATATGATCTGGAAGGGGAAGTAAGCAATGAGGTGGCAAAATTTGCAGATGACACAATTTTTTTTCAGTTAGTCAAGGCTCAAGAGCAATGTGAGAAGCTTCAGAGGGAGCTAACCGAGAGGAGAAGATGAGTCCACCTCACCTCTGGCCATGCTCTGCAGCAAAGCTGCCACTCTGATGTCCCAGGTGGCTGCAGATTCGCAACGGCCTGGCATTTGTTAACAGAGCGTGGTAGGGTCCAGTGGCTGCAGCAAAGGCCCTGGGAATCAAGAGACCTGAGTTCTGCACCTGGCCCTGATGGTGACTCACTCTGTGATCTTGGCAACATCATTTCACCTCTCTGCGCATCAGTTTCCCAAGCTAGCATAGGGATAACGATACTCGCCCACCTTTGTAATATGCTTTAAAATCCTTTGGTGAAAAGCACAAAGTATTATAATATTCTTGGTACTAATAAACACATAAGAGTCTGTTCACCCTGGCAGCTTGTGCCCCGGGTATGGAGAAACAGGGGCTATCTGCGCTGCTCACCCCCACTAGTGGCATTATGCATATAGACTCCCCTGTCTTTCAAGGGGTGATACCCTTTATTTCTATTGGAAGATGTGGAACAACCCATCTCTTGCTGTCTCACATAATCTGCAATAACTGCTCAGTGGTCCTCTCACTCAAAATACTCCAGAACTGTGCCTTGTCTTTGCCCAAGAAATGTAGTGGCACCTGCCCACAGCCTGGCTAGGCACTCAGATAATGCACTGAAGTGGACTCAATTCAAACCTGAGTGTTTCATTAGCTAGGTTTTCAACCTGGGAGGAGACGCTACGACTGCATTGACTTTCCTGTGAAATTAAAGCCGTTAAAGTAGGTAACAGCTAGACATCTGGGTGCAGCCATGCGATCAGGGAGTTTGTCTCTATTTGCAGACGAGCCATGTGTGTTTCCATTTCACTCAATTTGTGCTCCCTGTTTATTCAGTTAGCCAGAGAAGGCAATCTGCCTCTTACAGCCATGCAAATGGTGAAGCAGAAAGAGCACTGAGAAGGCTTTTATTAAACACTTAATCATTCTGGCAGAGGTGAAACCGGGGTGTGTAAGTTTGGGGAGGGAGGTAAAGGGGAACAGGTCTTGCCTTCCCAAGTTTTTTCTGTGATGGAACATCTATCTCCCCCCACTAGTAAAGATGCCAGGACTAATGTATGTCCACTCCTGGCCCCCCACAACCTTTTGCATATATGATTGCATCACTCCACGAGAGTCTTAGTAGGCTGTGTCCAGTCTCTCTTTATAAATATACCCATGTGTCTTTAGATGTCATGTCACTGCATCTGGCTGGGGATTGTGCATCCACCAATGCATTTTTTCTTTCTCAACACAGGACAGACTGATGGAGCAGAAATGGGGCTGTGTTTCAGTTGTAGTGTTAGAGAAAGATGACATTATTGCTGCCCTGCAGACGGACATCCTTTATATAGCTGCCAGTGAGTACAGCATGGACAGAGGGGCAGACCTTCCCTCTTCCCTTCACACAGAGGGGCTGAAGTTGCATTTTGGCCTAAAAGCAGGCTATCCTGCAACCTTGTCTTTCTTCTGCTCTTGTTCCCAACACTTGTAGTGCTCTCATGTAGTACATTTAATCACGCCTGCTCTAATCCATGAGTATTCGATGACACAGTTGCTGATAGGGGACAGAATGGAGCATCAGCGTCCATGACCCAATGAGTCATTCAGTTCGCTGATGAAACGGCCAACAAAATGCTAAGTAGCACCAGTTGTGCAAGTGGGCTTGTGTTGTGGGCACCGGTTCAAAAGGAAATGGCCTGAGACCCCCCACAACTTATTTCACATACAGCCATCTGCTTCAAACAGCTATTGGTCACTACCAGCCAGTGCTGAACGGCACTTAAACACTCCAACCATAGCTCGTTATTAAGCCCACAGGCTAACCAGTCTGCCCTTCACGGCACACCTCAGCTGTCAGTGTCCTACACAATACAATTTGGATCTATGACTCTCTGGTCTGGATCCTCTGATTTCCATGCCAGGGATATAAAACTCAAAGTCCTGGCCTACAGCCCTTTTTAAAATTAAACATGTTTGAATGTACACACTAGCGCTCAATCCTAAAAGGTGGTTGGGTTTTCCTCAACAGCCACCAGCTCATTTCTTTGCCAGGCGGTTCTGAGCACCCTCCCTCAGTGTGAGAGGCTCCGACTGTAAACAGAAAAACAAACAACAAGATTCTCCTCATTGATTTTATAAAATGGAATATAGTTTCTGATCATAGCTGACAGAAGAACAAGACCAGCTAAGGCCCTGCCACAAGGGCCTGATCCAAAGCCCTTTGCTATCGATAGAACGACTCTTACTGAGGTCAATAGGATTTTCATCAGACGTGAAGTGTGTAATTGGAGAATAGTTTCATACAGCAAAATCCTGAGGAATGCTGAGCATCCACAACATCTGTTGACTTTAGTGACATACACACACAAAAATATATGTGTACACACATCAGGCACTCAATATAGAGGCATTATGCACACACACATACTCAGTGATATAATTATTTATTTGTGTTACCATTGCACCAAGTGCTCTAGTCATGGACCAAGACCCTATTGTGCCAGGCATTGTACAAACACAGAACAAAAGATGATATGCACGCACACACACATAGACAGAATTACACACACACACACACACACACACACACAGTCTTTTGGATCATAATTCTACTTGGCTGTTATGAATGCACTGAAAGCTAATAAACTGGTCATTTTGGAGCCTGAGGGAGCTAACAGCACCTACTTTATGCTGCATTCAGCTGCTAATTAGAAGTTTTTAGGACATGCAATTTGAGGTGTTACCAATTAGCTCAATTATGGACCAAGACCAAAGCTGTTATTTGCTTTGTCATAGCAATAGAAAGCCAAATAAACAAATAGTAGTGTCTCTCCACCATCTCCCCTGTGCTTTAGCACAGCTGTGAGACAAAATAATAATAATTTCATTGTCTACTTTCCAAAACTCCACATTTACAGCAGATCATTAAAAAAAGAATTAACACATGGTTTATTTTGTCTAATTATTCTAAAATCAGGCTGTAAATCCCAGAAGAAACATAATTTATTTTTTTAAATTATGATTCAACAACCCCAGTATGTGAGGGGTTTGTTTGTTTCTTTCTTTGTCATTTAAGGTTTGGAATTTCCAAGAGGCTTCAGGGAGTTAGGCACTGCACTCCCATTGGATTTCAATGGAATTGGGTGCCTAATCCCCCTTAGCTCATTTGAAAACACTGGGCTAAGTGTTTGCGGTGAGTGACATACCAGCCATGCTATAAAGATGGCAGCGAGCTAAGTTTGCTAAGTTCCAGCTTTTCAAACCTAGATTGAAATCCGCACAGAGGTCACAAGTGGAATGAATTTTGATCCACAGATATTAAGGCCAGAAAGAACTTCACCCAGTGACTTCTGCATCTAGCCCGTCACTTTTGACTGAACCCCAGCAGATCTTTTAGAAAGAGTCATCTGATCTCAGTGGCCTCAACCGACTCCCAAGAGGGTGTCTGCTTATTTGGAAATTATTCACACAGCTTGGTAGGACTGATTGGCTCTGCCGCTGCAGAGCCACTGTGTAGAATAGCAAAGGCTTTGCTGGTGGGGAGGATTTACGTGGAGAAGGAGGAAGGAATGCGATAACGGGGTTCTGTAGGTCAGGACTGAGGGGTGTTAGCGATCCAGGAGTGGAATCCAGAGGGTGCTGCAGGTTAGGATTGAGAGTATCAGCAGAGCTGGAGATGGTGGCGTTGTGGGATTGGAGCTGGGGAAGACTTCACACAGCTTTGCCCGCACTCTGCCTAGTGCCGGGCAATGCTCTCCCGCCCTCTACTTTCACAACATCCCATTTTTACATTATGGCATTTTACAGAAGAACCTATGGAACCCCAACAGACCCCAGTCATCGGTGGGTGGGATCAAACCAGGGACCTCTAGAGCTTAGTGCATGAGCCTCTACAGCATAAGCTAAAAGCCAACTGGCTGTTAGCTAAGGCTGTAGAGCAGGCTCATTTTCTCGGTCTCTCGAAGTGGTCTCGGTGCCACTAGATGGGACAGAACACCACACTCAGAAGGTGTGCGGGTTACACCTATAACATAAAATAAATTTGCAACAAAAAAGCGACCTCCATGAGAAGCTGGGCAGACATCCAGGCTAGCAGATGCTCATATTCAAGCCCCCGCTCCTAGAGACAGCCACATTTAACTAGGAGGATACTGTTCGCCATCACGACTGATGTTTTCAGCCAATTTTTCTCTTTCAAGGCAGCACACAAATCCAGCTGGTAACTCGTATGAGGCAATAAATTAAATATATTTCCCAGAACCTTGTTATCTCACTGAGATGTTATTGTACGTGCTCGTATGTATGAACGAGCCCAACCAGCTTCCTCCCCAGGGCCTGGTATCAGGCTCGGCAGGCACACATCCCCACGGCTACCTGCCTGAGTCTCTGGTTTCTTACTGTGAGCCCCATGGGCTGGACTCAGACCAGGTAGTGTATGCTCTGTGTTCCTTGGACAGGCCACTTTCCTGGATCAGTCATGGGTCTTTGGCCACCCCCTGCTGGCTTTGGTCTTATCTTCCTGTGCTGCCGTCAATGGGAATGTCACCACTGATTTCAATGGGAGCAGGATCAAACCCATACTCCCCCGGCATCAATTAGGGAAAACAGCAGCCCAATCTCTTTGTTTTGACCCAGACCTCTTTGGCATTAAATAATGCAAACTCCAGGCCAGCCTTCCTTTTACTTGTGATTTCAGATGCCTGCACTCCTCCCTCCCCTACTCCATCTGCTTGGATTTCCTCCGAACCTCTGACATCCTGTGACTGCTCCTTGGCCTTGATGAGTGAGCAATCTGGTTAGCTGGAGGCTATCACTGGCAGATCCCTGGAGTGCTCCCTGTAGCTTGGAAATACTAGATATTGCCCCAGTTTTGGTGATCAGGATGTCACTGGCTGCCTTATTGCGTTGGCTCAACACTACCCCTGGTATCACACTTCCTGCCATCCAGCCCCAGCAGCCTGCATCTGAGTGAATATTCTCAAAAGGGACTTCTTCCTGCTGCTCCCCACACTTGGCGACTCTGCCTGCACAAAGCTAATCAGCAGCAGACTCTTCAGGAACCTTGTCCTCCTTTGCTTTCAAGCTCTTCTTCCCTGAATTGCCTGTCAGTGTCTTCAGCCAGCTTGTTAGATCCCAGGAACCCTGGCTTTGGGTTACATTACTGAAGCCAGGCAGTGCTGACATACAGCCTAGTAGCCTTCTGCCTGGGTTGTCTTCTTTATTCAGGTTCACCAGCTGTGGGACAGGGGACACTGGCTAACCCCTTCATCTTCTCTTAACTGCACTGGGCAGAGCACTGTAATCATCATCATCATCATCGCTAGTCAGAGTATTTATTATCAGTGATACGGTAGCACTCAGAGACCCCGATCAGGCTGAGGACTCCATTATTCCAAGCACTGTATGCCCCGAAGATCAGTGTATTTCCAGAAAAACTCCTGCGTTAGACTCGGAGATATGGACTGGAGCATCTAGTAGGTCTTTTCTTCTCTAACTCCCGGGGATTCTCTGTGGCCTCTCTTCTTGCTCTCTCCATTTCCCCACAGCTCAGGGTGATACAGGGTCAGAGATTTTTCCTTGGAGACTTTGGGGTAGCAAATCTGAGAAGGACTCCGCTGATGAGACGGTGAGTGGTGACGGAGAATCCGGGAGTGTTCAGATTGGTGTGAAGTCAGCAGGGAGACTTGCTTATTTATATGTTCTAGGAACTCAAGTCAAGGATCGGGGCCTTAGTGTCCTAGGTGCTGTACAGATAAGTCACTGTCCCCCAGAGAGCTCACAAACTTCATGTTAGTTGGCTAACAATATAAGGTGCCTTTTCAGCCCATGCCAGTGTAGTTCTGGATAAACCCCAATAACATAGCGGTTACAACGTAGAGGAGTGGAGCAGAGTAGGCCTGGGCCTGGCAGTGGGGTGAGAATGGTCAGTATGACTGGATTGAAAGGGGTAATAGTGAAGAGGGTAGGGTACAGTTGGCTGAGACAGGCTGATATGAATGACTCAAGTAGATACCTCTCCAAGACCCCGTGCCATTCAGCCTGGTTCGCTCTCTCTCCCAGTACTGTGCCTTGTATACTGAATCGTGCTTTGAGGCTCAGTGAGGCTGGGTCATTGGTGACTCTTAGTTGTCTACAGAAGCCTTTGGAGTTTAGAGGTTCCTCAGCCCTGCAGTTCTCTGTCCTGACACTGGCATGGCTTCTGTTTATAAATCTGGTGTAGGACCATTCCCCTCTGTGAGAGGCATGTCCTCATCCTGGCATTGATTCACAAGCTCTCTTCATCCTCCTTGGCCTCCATTTCTCTTGTCGCTCAGCTGCTTTTGCACCTATAGTCATCCTTCTGACTCTACCAGATCCTGCCTCTCCCTGTCTTTCAGCATTGCTATGCAGGACAAGGAGCCAGATGCTGGGATGAGAACAGCATCCCCCTGCCTACTTCCCAAGGGATTGTGTTCTGCTCACAATTGTTGCAGAGCAGTGGTACCACTCTGTCCAGGTTGGGTGCTTTCTTCTCCTCATTATGTTCAATCGGGACTTTCGGAGTGTTTTTTTAACCTCACCTCGATTTCCTCCATCCCTGTGATTATACAAGTGTGGGTGTGCAGTAACAGAGGGGCAGGTGTATGTTACAGATGTTTTAATACAGGCGCAGCTGTGCAGTAATGGAGGCGTGTGCTGTTAATATAGATGATGGCACACACGAATGCAAATAAATGCTTGTTCTATAGTGGCGGTGCAGATATGTTAATTCAGGTGTGTTAATGCCTTGTACGACAGGGCAGGTGTGTTAAAGCAAAAGCAATTATAAATTTTTTCAAGTGCAGTTTTTCTTATATGACTAGGTGTGAGCTAATGCAAGTGTAGGTGTGGGCAGGTGTATGCTAGTGCAGGTATATGCAAAAACAGCTGCATGTGGGTGTGTGCTAATCCAGGTGGTAACTGTGTGCAGATGCATGTCAATACAGGTGTGCTAATGCAGGTGCAGATGTATGTTTTCCATGATTACATCAAATCATTTCATACATTCATTAACTGTCAAGAGCAAAGGCCTCTTTTAACACTGTGAATTTTAAATTTCCTCTGATGTAATTATTATTTGACACTGCAGCCCTTCCAACATCCTTACATAAGGAAAGAGACAGAATTAAATATGAGACAAGTCTAAAAATAAAACTATTAAAATGAGACGGAAGCTGTTCTGCGAGCAGCAGGAGTGATGTTGTGCCTCTGGGAGGGGATGAGCTTAGCCAAAGGATATGTTCTGCTTTTCAGAAACGTCTTTTATTTTTATTTTTTTTTAAGTTCTGCACTTTTCTGAAGTTGTCAGGTACAGCTCTTTAGAAATGAGCTTTTTCTTTCTCTTTGGTCTCCCCAAAATAACGACCTTCACAGCATTCCCCAAGCTGCTTCTATTTCAGATAGTGCATCCAAAACTTCCCTTCCCTAATTAATCCAGAATGGTTTTTGAAGAAATTTTAGCCTCAGAGAATATCAAATATAGCTCTTAGCCTGGAGCCAGGCTCTGGGCTGAAGAACACATGTCACTTTAGGAATTCATGCAACACATACCTTGACATCTTGGGTTTATTGTGTCACTTGTACACTTCTCTGTTAGGCTGACAAATAATACTGGGCACTGCAGATGCAATAGGTGGAATGGAACGAGTTTCTTCCACTTGCTTTGAATTAACAAATTTACATGTGGCATGTAAATAATTGTTATAGCAGGACTAACGTGTGCAGATGTTTTCTGTTAATAGGCATCCACACTAATCATTGTATTTGCTTTGTCTGTGTTTTCATCTCTTCTCTGTTTGCTTTCTGCAAGTATTGTAGTGCAGCAGTTCCCAGTTGGTGGTCCTTGGACCATTATTGGTAAAGGGAGCACTTGCTGGAGCTGGGTGGAGATCTTCTCCTTTTTACTGCCAGCTCCTAAATTGCATTAAAAGGCAGCTTAAAAGATACATAGGCCAAGATTTTCAAAAGCAGCTAGTGATTTTGGATGCCCATCTTGAAACGCTTCAAAGGGGCCTGATTTTGAGCAGGCAGGTGTCGTCAGTAATGGGTTCCTTGGATTATTTATTGACTGAGACATCAACTGGTCAAGCTAGTTTTGTTTTATTAATCATAGATCTAGGTTTCTAAAAATAAACCGCCCAAACAGAAAAGGCTAATTTACCAGTTCTAGGGTACCAGGCCTGCCTGCCCACAGACTTCTCCCTTGTTTATCCCATAGTACAGTGTTTGTGGTTCAGCTGCATAGCTGGTGTCATCCCATCATTAACAAATGTCAACTCACTGTTAATGTCTTACAAATTCTACTTTGCTCCAAATTTCCAGCCATAAAGAAGCATAACAACTTGAATCCATGTTAAAATAGGTTAAAAATAAGTCTTCAGTCATTATTAATTGTTGAATTACGTCGCATCTGCCTTTTCATTGTTCATTCCCTTTTTATATTTTTATCTGTTTACCCCTTACTGGTGGTTTCCATTACAATTTATAACTGCATCTGATGAAGTGAGCTGTAGCTCACGAAAGCTCATGCTCAAATAAATTGGTTAGTCTCTAAGGTGCCACAAGTACTCCTTTTCTTTTTGCGAATACAGACTAACACGGCTGTTCCTCTGAAATTTATAACTTGTTATTCAAGTTGCTTAGCCAATCATATTTTACCTAGCAAGGGCATATGTGATTAAAAACTTTATACAGCTATAACGAAAGGTCATGCTCTGAAACGTATTTCCATTTAACAAGCAGTTTAGCTCTTATTTGCTAATAATTCTATATTATCTCTTTTAGCATTACTTTGTGCAAAGCTTTATGGGTGTTCTTAGTATAGCCATGATAAATGCTTAGAGGCTTTAGGTCGTCATATGCTAGTAGTGCTGAGCACTTTCTGAAAATCAGGTCCCTTTAAGGTGTGTCAAGGGGCACTCAAAATGTGAGGCACCAACATCACCTAGTCACTTGTTTAATACTTTCTTGAGAGTACTTTCCTGTATAAGCTATTGCTGTCATTTTCGTGGGGGTGTTATGTGATGGTGCATGGGTGGGAAGCTAGTGCATGGGATTGCAAATGGGAAGGAAGGTGTTCATGACTATCCCTGTAGCAAGTAACTTTGGAACTCATAACCACATATATTCACTCCAGAAACCCGCTTCTGTGCCCATCCAGTCACGGAACAGCATGGGGTCCATGTCGTGTGTCCCTTGAATTGCACATTTTGAATATTCATAAGGAATTGCTTGAGGAACGAGCTATAGACCAACAACAATTTGCAGAAACTGTCTGGCGAATAACTTAGGATCACAATAGCTTGGAGACAATTGTAAACAGCTGGCAGATAATTCATGCGCAGAAAAATCTGGACAAATACATTATTTGCTGTTACTTGTTTTCACAGCTCCAATAATTGCACTGCTTTGCTTTTTTTTTTTTTTTTGGAACATGCACAGAAAATGTATGTTCTCTCTGGGCTAAATAACCCCCTTTCATTACCAAATTCCACTGGTTTTTAATACATTCTGTGTGCCCTCAGCAAGGGGGCTATGTTTCTGTGGCCAAGTATCAGCATTTGCAAACTTCAAAGAAACCTTTTCCTCTAGAGCCACAAAGTTTCTGGTTCCACAGGGGCTGAGTTGAGCCAATAATCAGTGGGACACCTTATCAGATTCTGCAGAATTTAAACTCGCCTCTAAATAAATACAGTTTAAAGTTTCTAGCCTTTATGGTTGTGATGAAAACCTTCTGAATGTCAAATGACGCTGCGCTGTCTCCTTGAGCTTGCCTTTAGACAGAGAGGAACAATAGCTCTGGGAGGTGTGAACTTCCCCCATTCTTTCCAACAGTTGAAGTATAAAACCTACTGAGTGCAATTTAAATAATAATGTCAGCCCTGGTTAGTTCTTCATTTGAGAAGAAACATCCAGCTACTCTGGGATTGTGGGAGGAGTTTGGGATTGTGGGAGGAGCTAGGGATTGTAGGCGGGACTTTATTTTTAAAATCAGACCACGTTCAAGGAATTTCCTTATTAAGTTTAATATAAACTCAGCACAACAGCATCTTTATGTAACCCTTCTGCCCATCAGAGTTGGCAGCAACAAGGGCCGGGTTCAGCATCTAGGGGTTCCATTTCAATAACACAATGCAAAACTGGCTCAAGCCCCCACCCAGTGACCTGGGACAAATATATACCACCCTCGCTGGGCGCCTCCAAGAGGCAATACTTCCCCTCTCGCAAGCACAGAGTCTGAGTGTAGCAAAAAGCCTTTTAATAACGGAGATAAACAATGTGGCATTATGTTGGGGAAACACCACAGACAGGATTCATAACACAACCCATGAGCAAAAACCCACCCCAAGCAAATTGGGGCGTGCCCCTTTCCCTTTGGTTCTTGAGTTCAGCAATCCGAAATCACCCAAAGTCTCAAAGTCCAATGGCCCAGAAGTCTCTGTCCCTAGTCAGGGCAGCCCCAGAGTTTGAAAGTTTATCTGCAGAGTTTTACCTCCCCACCTGGGTGGAGATGGGGGGGGGGGTAGGGGGGAAGAAGAGATAAGGGGGAACCTTACATGATCTGAAGCTGACTGCCCCACAGCTCCATAGGGCTTCGCTCCGCTCCGCCAGCCAGTCCACAAACTGCTCCTCTCAGCGTCCCACAAGCAGCTCCCACCGTCCCATGAACTGCTCCACTAGCCGGACCGTGAACTGCTCCGCTCAGCTCCGCTCCACGTCCCACAAGCAGCTCCTGCTGTCCCATGAACTGCTCCACCAGCCGGTCCACAAGCTGCTCCAGCCGTCCCGCAAACTGCTCCACAATATATATCTACTTAACACAACACTCAGTGATTTCAGCTCTTAGTCAATTTTTAGCTCTTTTGTGATTTCAGCTTGTAGTAGGGGAGCCTTAGCACTGGTGCATCTTTAGCCCAAAGCAAATTCAGCTCAGCAGCCTGTAACTAGACTCCTAAAGGAATCAACATTAGCTCTGATATTCCACAGTAGAGAGAGGAGGAAGTGCAATTAGCACATAAGGCCTCACCAGGGGACCCATACCACCAAGTATAAATACCTGTCCCCAGCCTCTCTCCATTCACAGAGTTTTGGAACCCATGTCCCTTGCCTAGCGAGTGCTATTTAGTTGATGGCAAGTCCTTCCATCATAACAAAAGGCCCAGTACAGTTCCAAGCACAGTTCCCATAATCAGGATAATAACAATTTATTCTTCCTGCCCCAATAACAGAGATACTGGGGATCCCACAGCAGCCAAAGTGACCATTTGGGCAGCTATGGCCTCATTCTAGGTGGGATGGGTGTGCCTATGCAAATGAGATCGGCCCCTGAAGTTCTTTTCCACAACTTGCCACACCTCACTACCAGATGTCAGGGTGGAGCTCATCCTGACTCTGCTTACATCTGCAATGTGCAGGACTGGCCTTTGGTCAAAGGTTCCTTAGGCAAGACAGAATCAGGCACTCTTTCCTCACCAGATATAAGCAATAGATGATTGATCATTTGCCTGTAATTCCAATAGTACCTCCTCTATTTAGTTGTTCCCATCCAAATAGCAATGGCTGCTATATGCTCCTGGCTGCTGTTACCCATACACTGAATTGCTTTGAGGCCTGAGAACAACCTTAGAGAGGGGAAGGACATAAAAGGAATAAACAGGAAACACAGCCCTGTGCTGCTCACACTGTTTCTCTGTTACTCTCGCTGGCTGGCCATTTCTGGGGCTATGATATAGGGATACATTTTTGCATTGCTTAAAAGTAACACAGAAGAGTTCTTAACTGAAGTTTCCCAAAGTGTCATTTCTATTCTGTCTTCCTTATGGTTTTAGGACATAAGATTTTTTTTAAATTACCCATCGGATGCTTTCCAGCTGCACTAATAGCCTCCAGTGGCTGTTTAAATTAAACACAGATCTACTGAATGGCGGTACAGTGCCAGGAGATCTGTCCCATATCAGGGGACTGCCTGCTTTCCAATTAATGGTGCCAATGTGTGTCTGAAGCTCAGTAAGTGTAGCACCCGACTGGCTTTGGGACATTATTAGTGTCTTTCCTTTACACAGCCTGTATTTCAACAGCCTGCAGCTATGTCACCTTAGGCTGTCATCTCATCAGGCTACACAAATTAAATAGGGTCAGGCTGGTCCACTACTTGGATGGGAGACAGTTAAGGGCAAGCCAGGTGCTCCAGATGCTGCAGTAAGTGACACTCTGCTGCGGGTGCAGTCTTTCAAAAGCAATGAAAAACCAAGGTACTGATAACGTGCAGCCCTGAAAGACTCAGGGTGTGATAACCCTAATGTTTGAGCCAAGTTGTATTTGGTGACTACTGGCTACCTTACTAACTTTCCCCTGCATTTTCAATTGGATACAGGATTCCCCAGCCCCATCCTAAAGTGTGTTAAACAGCGCCTGCATGCCACCCCAGAGAAGACTGCCCGTGAGAAGTGAGAGAGGTGATTTCCGCATAGCTATAGTTTATAAAGGACTTTGGGGATCCTTTGGGAGAAGCAGTGCTGTAATACATTAGTTATTAGGATTACTCAGGAATCGTGTGCTGTTACGCATTACCTTTAGATTACACGCTGATTGCGTCTTGTAATTAGACTCGAAAGAGGTTCTGATCAGCCCCAAAGGTTTAGGTGGTTCTTTGATGTACATTAGAGCCTTCTGAGCTATGCCTCATGGCACTGCCTCACCCCCTCCCACTTCACAAGACTCTGATTCATTTCCCTAGCTACTGACTCTGGCTGGCTGCCCTTAAAGTCTATTGACAACATACAAAATTAAAACCTCCCTGCACAGTGTCCCGTACCCACTACTAACCTCTTGTGGGGCCCATTGGGTGCCCTGTTTGCCTTCTCTTCCGTCCACCTACTTTCTTTCTTCAGTCTCCCTACATTTGGTTCCTCTCTGCGCACTCGCTGCGTCTTCTACACCCCACTGTGTGAGTGTCTCCCTCTTCTCTTCTCCTTTCCCCACCAGTCTCTTCTGAGCAAGGCTTGAACTCAGAACCTATTGAGGCATTGGGGTTCTGGAACGTTTGAAATTAGCCAATAGAAGCTGATTCGTCCCTTCACCAGTGTGATTGCGGGTAGGACAAGGCAATTGTTCAGCAATATGGATGATGAGACAGCAAACCAGTGTGCAGTGCTTCCTCCACACAGCGCCACAGTGGTGTGAATGCTGATCGGCAAGTCTGCATGTAGAGGGATTTGGAGATCAGGAATGGGGGTAAAATCGGTGCGGAAAGTGTGAGGAGGTAAAGGCACCGAGAGAAGCGCTGTGAAGGCATGGCGCCTCATGCAGCAGAATGAGGAACTATCAACTGCTTGCCCAGCCTGGCCTGTTTGCCTTGCAGGGGTTTTTATGCCCTTTGGTTGCTTGGGAAGGACTGCAAATCCAAGCTCCTAATGGTGAGAGCAATCGGACCGTGGGAGAGACTCCAGTGAGCTGGATGAGCCAACTTCGCAGCAGACACCTAAGGACAGGTTGGGAAAGTTCTTAGTTGGAATGATGGAGTGAGTGACCCCTGCCAAACGCACAGGACCGCTGGACAGAGTGGCCACAATGCTAGCGCTGTGGGAAGCAAAGCTGGTCTGGGACCCAGCCTACAACTCTCCTGCCTAGATGGTTTTAGTGATACAGGTGGGGAGCGCAGCATCCTGCAGACAGGAGTCAGACTGACAGCAAATGGAGACTGAAGGCCTGGGGTTGCTCCCAGAATACACAACAGGCAGGGGAAGAGCAGTGTAAGCGCCACACACATGCCAAAGTGCCTTCAACCTGCCCCACAGGGATCACCCCCAGGGGAAACGGCTCATTCAGTCCTCGGGCTCTCTGCTCCTGCTGCCAGTTATTGCCAAATTCCACAGCATGGAATGAAATGGTTAATTAGAGCTATGTTTACTTCAGTGCTTGGTGCATCATCTGCACATTGGGATCTGAGCTCTGCATGTCCCTGGCGTCTGAGCTGCCCATGCTGTGCACAGAGGAAAAGCTTTGTTTCAGAGCGGGCATTATTAATCTTCGCTTTTTAGAGGCTGACAAATATATTATATCTGTGCACACACACACAGGCATTCTCTTTGCCTGATGCATGACCCCTGTCTAAATGCTGAGCACATGGGTGCAGTTCTGTAAACGAAGAGGAGAGCGTTGCAAGCTCATTAATGCTTTGAAGTCTCTCATTAGGAGCAGATTCCTCTGGAGCTGACTAGTGCAACACCCGATGTTATAACGACTTTGCTTGGCATTAATGTGGGGGCCGCAGTTAGAAGCTCCCACAGGTGGGCTTGACCGGGACTATCCATCGCAAATGCACCAACTACACAGAGGATTGCTAAACACTCATGAGTGGGATGGGGAAGGGAAGGAGGAAGACTTGGGGAAATGTTTCCCCTACATGGAGAGAGAGAGGTGAAACTTGTACATGGCTGGATTTATTCTACATGGGGGTAATAGCACGGCAGGGGTGGATCCAATCCCTGGATCTGAATAAATCATTAACATTCCTTCCCATCTTCCATTCCTTAATGCTCAAAAGAACCTGTCACCCGTACTCTGGTACAGTGATTCCCTGTCTCTGGCATGCATGCTATTTTTAAGGTACTGCGACCACAGCAGGCTGGGCTAAGATCCTACAAGCTAAACAGGGTTGAGTCGCGCAATGCTATGATGATGGAATTCCATGGGTCATCTAGGTGTTGTAAGAACTGGTGCTGGTGGAGTGTTCTAGCTAATGCTCTGGCATGATGGTATGGGGGTGCTGTGTTGCTAGAGGTGATGACTTTTGGGGGTAATACAAAAACAGGTCACAATCATTTTTGGTCATTAATGATGATGTTGGGGCCACTGGGGCATGGCCACTAGGTAACTCGAGGGGATGGAAGACCACGAGTGTCGATGAAGCCCCCTCGCACTAGGCCCAGGTGTCCTTGGCCCCCCCTCCCACCTGGAGGCGCTCGCAGCAGCTCTGCGGACTAGGCCCAAGTGTCCTTCCCCCCCCCACCCCCCGACCCACCTGGAGGCACTCGCAGCAGTTATGCTGAGGATCTGCAACAATATGTTGCAGAGTCAGACTGCCTGAAACTAAGCAAGGCCAAACAGGGCAGATATGGAAGAACAATGCTGAATAAAGCAGCTTTATGTATGGTTTAACAAATGATACAGAGAACAAGGGAACTAGCTGGGAACTGGATTGGCTGGCTACATGGATACTTAGGGCAGCTTGCTATTGGATAGGTATGCTGGGAAAAAGGATGTATAAAAGCCTGTGTAACTTCCTGCTCTGTGTGCAGGATTTGAGATTCAAATCTCCCTGTACCTTTTTTGCAGCTGCAAATAAACTTTTCTGCTTCTCCACCCTGTTGTGATTATTGGGTGTAGCACACCGGGTAGCGAACCAACCTCAGCTGTTGTTTAGCCTCTCGGCACTGGGTGCCGGCAACAATGACATGGTCCTTTTCTTAAGGGAACAGTGGCTTGGGTCCTGACCAAATGTCAACTGAGATGATTACATTCTGGTATCCAAAATTTCCCCTGCAGTTTTAAATTGGACATAGTATTCTTCAATTTGTGTGGCATTCCTGTAAGATGTTAAAGGGCTGTTTGATTTCACCCTGGAAGTGGCTGCATCTCAGTAATGGGTAAAGTAGCCCTGATAGTATTTTGATATCCCTTACTCCTTCACAGAGGTGTTGTACAGCTTAATTAGTTCCTGTTTGGAAAGCACTTTCAGGTCCTTGGATGAAGAGTGCAGTGAATGCATTATAATCTATTTAACTTCAGAGGGATCAAAATGGAGCCTTCTATGCAATCTTCCCTCCGCAACCATACAGGCAAACCTCAAGGATCAGTAGAACCAGTATCTGAGCTACCCATGGCACTGTCATGCTGCCAGAGCCAGATGTGCTGCTGACTGCCTCTCATTCAGCTGTGAGGGCTCTGATGCACCATGGAATTTGGACTGATCCAAGCCTCCATCTTGTAGTCATGGGTCTGGAACCCACCCCAATCTCGCAAATGGCTTTGTGAGCATCCCAAGCTCTGTGGTGGGCTAGAGAGCTCCCAGTTCAATGGGAGGAAGTTGGCAGTGGCCAGCGCAACTTAGATCTTGTCGATTAAACTGTTGAAGTTGCCTGACAAGGTTGGGAACCACGGCTCTGTGGTACTGAGTTTTTCTGTGCCTTAGCAGCATTTTGTGGCTGCGCACGTACTCACTTGTGCATGCACCCTGCCCCGCCTGCACACAAAAGTGCACGTACGAACCCACACACAGCATATCCGGTGTGGGCACCAACAGTTTCTCTCATTGAAGGATTAGCCTTGTGGACCCCGGAGATGGAATCAGTTTTTCATCTGGCTGATTTGCTCCAGCCTGAGGCCAGTCGGAAATGTCCTACTGCTGGGACATGATTTGAAGTGATGGTGTTAATTTGGTTAATTAGGATTCCTCGGTAGCGTGTGCTACTTGCAAATCAGCTTAGCATTGTAGTATCACTGCAAAGAGTTATTTGCTGATGCATGGGGTTATGTATGAATTTATGATTATGATGTAGAACCATTCATTTCATGTTTGCAGCTGATGATACAGCTCAATTAAAAGTTGCCACATTAAGACACTGTCTCTCCATGGTGTTCGGGCATCAGCCCTGGCTTAGAGTACATATGGCCCCTGACCTTGCCCATGGACTGCCAATGAATCTTTGGATGTGTCTACAGAACCCAAGAGTCCTCATTGTGGGGGTGTGATTTGTAGAGCCCATCAGTGTGTTCCATTCTAACTCTCCGTGTAGACCCTGCTAATGGGCACGGATGTAGTCCTGTGCCAAAGAGGAACATTTAGAGTGTGCCAGCAGGGTCTACATGGGGGCGTGAGAGCGTACTACGCTGGTGCGTTCCATGAGTCACACCTCTGTTGTCCGGACTCTGGTACAGTAATCCAGAGAAGCCTCATGTGCTTTAAGAGGCACTGGAGAGGCATAAAATAAATGTAAATAATTTCCAACCTGGTTTATTTTAATTGAATAACTTTTGCTTAATTTGGCCCATGCCAGTTGCCAGGGTATTGGATCAGGCCTGCCATATGAAATAAGTTTGACACCCCTAGACGAGGGGAAGGATTCCAGGTCTTGTAACTGTGACTGAGCAGGCCCTGGCTGAATGGACCAAGAAGGAATTCTTCCATCCCTCCCATGTTTGATTAATAAAGTAAATGAAGTTTTATGCATAACCACTGAAGACTACTTATCATGGGAATAATTGATGTGAGTAGTTAAGAGATACAGAATGAACAAATACTCAACCTAAGCAGGGTCTAAATTGCCTTGTTTGTAAAGCCTTTCACCTCTAGTGGCTGGGATTCAATCTCTCTCCTAGATTATGGGTCAAATGAATTTGATGGTCTCAATCTACTTCCAGTAGTTTAGGGCCCAAGCCCACTTAGCTTGGGACTTCATACAGATCCGCATTTCCCTAAAGTTTGGGTTTTTGGATTGTGGCCCATCTCTGGTCCCTAAAGGACATTAATCCACTTTGCAAAACAATCACGTACTCTGGAATATGTGGCAGCATCTTCTAAGATATCCAGAACTGGAATAATAAGCCTGGCGTTGCAGGATTCACATGCATGGGCTGAGCATGCTGTGGTCTAAAACGAGACTAATGGAAGATGTTCAGATCAGGACTGAGATATATTGGCAGGATCATGTGGGGACACATGGCTGGAATAAAGGGGAATTTGGGGATTGATATAGCACGGGGGGAGAGAGCTGCAGAGCAGGACTGAGGTGCGTTGGCGGAGATGTGTGGGTGAAATTTGTGCTCTACCTGGTCACATGATGCTAGTTCTAGACTTTGTTTTCATGAGCACCACAGTCACCAAATGCTTGGCAGAAAAAAGAAAGAGAGAGGCTTTCCCATAGCCAGGTAATATATTGCATTTATTAAGCTGGTTATTGTGGGTTAAGTATCAATAGTTTATTAAAAATACATTTATTGCAGATAAACTATGCCATAGGTGCATCTGTTATCGAGTGGTTAAAAGTAAACCTCAGTAAAAGGTTTTAATAATGAATTTGTATTGAAGTAAGGTACAATAAGTATCTTTAGCAATCTCACTTTCAATTTCACGAGACAGTTTTATGTTCAATAAATACCTAGAGATTATTAAAAACATATTTATCGAAGATTAACAGCTATGAAATAGATACAAATCTAAGATGCTAAAGCTCAATAAACATACGGATAATAATCAATTCTTTTATTAAAACACAATAACGGCCTTGTTTAATCTAAATTAAATGGGTTGTTAGGATCTTTACAAGTGTCGTGTTTCTCTGTGTGTTTTCCTGCTTCTTGCAGATCTCTGATTAGATCTGGGGATGTTGTGCCTAAAATAAAGCAAATCCTAGGAGGATGCAGCCCAACTTCAAGCACAAGGCTGACTGATTTAGGAACAGAGTCTCAGCTGGCATAAATGAGCATAACTCCATCGATTTCAGTGGCGCTATTCCACTTTACAACAATTATGTATCCCATGATTCCCATACCAGATCAGACCCATCAAGTCCACTATCCTGTCCAAATAATGACTGGGGTGTAGAAATAAATAAGGAAGTGTTATTTACCAAATGAAATTAATAAGCTGGTTTAAAACAAACAGGAGGAAGTATTTCTTCACACAACGCACAGTCAACCCGTGGAACTCCTTGCCAGAGGATGTTGTGAAGGCCAAGACTGTAACAGCGTTTAAAAAAAGAACTAGATAAGTTCATGAAGGATAGGTCT